>NW_004955477.1:7788989-7804099 GCF_000276665.1 Chinchilla lanigera | reverse complement strand
ACCGAACTCATGACCTTGCACTTGCCAGGCAGGTGCTTTGCCGCTGAGCTAAATCCCCAGCCCCATGTTATCTCTTGCTCTTGAGGTTTTCCCCTCACAAGCATATAGAGACCTTATTTTATCTCTTTTGATTGTTCTTGGTTTGAAGTTCATGCTGTCAGTAAATAGAATGGCTACACCCACATTTTTCTGGGTTCCTGTTGCATGGAGTATTTCTTCATCTGAGAAGTGTGCATTTATCTTGGACACCCATTTTTAGATTGGGTTTTTAATTTGGGAAGTCTGATTTGTTTTTCAGTTATTTGTATCTTCTAGATATTATTCCTTTTTTGGAGGAACAACTAGCTAATTTTTTCCTACTCTATGGGTTGTCTTTTCACTCTATTGGTGTTTTCTTTTGCTGTATGAACTTTTTAATAAGATGAGATCCCAGTGGCTGATTCTCTGTAATATTTCCCATATGATTGGGGCTTTGTTCATGAAATCTGTGCCTACATCAATGTCTTCAAGAGTTCTACCTGTTTTATCTTCTAGGAGATTTAGTGTTTCTGCTCTAATATTTAGATTTTTGATCCATTTTGATTTTAGTTAAGCTCATGGTGAGAGACATGAGTCTAGCTTTAGTCATGTCATTTGGAAAGCAAGTATTTCCAGCACCATTTATTTGAAAGGCTATTTTTCTTCCAGTAAATGTATTTAGCCTCTTTGTCAAAGATAAGGTGGCTGAGGGGCTGGGGATTTAGCTCAGTGGGACAGCGCCTGCTTGGCAAGCGTGAGGTTCAATCCCCAGTACCAGAAGGAAAAAAAAAAAAAATCTTGCCAAAGAAAAATACAATCTTGCCAAAAAAAATCCTGCCAAAGACTGAAAATAGACCGAAGTCTATCACCACACACCAAACTCACGTCAAAATGGTTCACAGATCTCAATATTAAAACAGAAACACTACATCTATTGGAAGAGAAAGTAGGTAAAAACCTTGAAGATATAGGGGTAGGCAGAGAGTTCATGAACAAATACCAAACTGCACGGGAAATACTTCAAAGAATCAACAACTGGGATCTCATCCTACTGAAAAGTTTCTGCACATCTAAAGAAATCACCAGCAGAGTAAAAAGAAAACCCACAAATTAGGAAAAAAATTTAGCTGACTGTCCTTCAGACAAAGGGCTTCTATCGAGAACATATAAAGAATTTAAAAATATCAGCCCCCCCAAATTCAAAGACCCAATCCAAAAATGAGCAGCTGAGATGAATACACACTTCTCAGATAAGGAAATACAAATGGCAAATAAATATATGAGAAAATGTTCAACATCATTAGTCATTCGAGAAACGCAAACTAAAACAACACTGAGATTCCACCTTACCCCAGTTAAGAATGGCTAGCATTAAGAAATCAACCAGTAACAAATGCTAGCGAGACTGTAGAGAAATAGGAACCCTTCTCCACTGCTGGTGGGAATACAGACTGGTGAAACCACTCTGGAAATCAGTTTGGAGATTCCTCACAAACCTAGGTCTAGAGGTCCCATTCAACCCAGATATTCCCCTGCTGGGTATTTTCCCAGAAGATCTAAAAACATCATATCACAGAAATATATGTGCACCTATGTTCATAGCAGCACAATTTGTAATTGCTAAATTGTGGAAGCAACCCAAATGTCCATCCACTGAGGATTGGATAAGAAAATTGTGGTACTTTTATGTAATGGAATATTACTCAGCTATAAAGAAAGATAAACTCGAGGCTTTTCTAGGTAAATGGTCACAACTAGAGACCATACTCATAAATGAAATAAATCAGATCTGCATGTGCAAGCATGGCATTGTCTCACTAGTGTAAAACCTAACAGAGTTAATTTAAACTAGGAGGTATGACAGACATTGTGAAATGATATGAAAACACTAAAAAGGTAAAGGGCAACTGGGATGTGGGAAAAAAGAAGGGAAAGAAGGAGAAATTTTGTATGTATGTATATACAGGATAGTTAACATAGTTGCTCTACTGTCTTCTATTTCATTGCTGAAACTGTTAATGAGTCCTTGATTGATCAATATTGCATGTGTCTATTTGTTTTCATGAGAACCCACTTTGAAGATATCAATATGTAATACAACAAGCATTGTTACTTTCCTACCACTTTGTTTGTAACTCTGTATTGTCTGTACTGTTCTTTTGCTATTTTGAAAAAGGTTGTCTGTCTGTCAATGTTTTCCTCCTTTTATTTTTAAAAGAAAAAAAGATAAAGAAAGATAAGGTGGCTGAGTTGTTCAGAGCTCTTTCTGCATCTTCTAATTTGTTTCATTGTACCTCATATCTGTTTTATACCAGTATCATGCTGTTTTTATCAAAGTAGCTCTGTAGTATAATTTCAAGTCAGGGATTCAGCTGCCCTCTGCCTTGACTTTGTTGCCCAGAACTGTTTTTGCTATTGTAGGTCTCTTCTGGTTCCAAATAAAATTTAAGAATGTTTTCTCTAGTTCTGTGAGGTATGCTAATGGTATTTTCATTGAGATTGCATTAAGTCTGTATAACAATTTTGGTAGTATGATCATTTTCACTATACTGGTTCTACCTACCCAACAGCAAAGGATATCTTTCCATTTTCTGATATCCTCTTTAATCTCCTTTTTCAAAGTAGTTTTCAATATAAATATCTTTTACTTCCTTTGTTAGATTGATTCCTAAGTATTTCATTTTTTGATGCTATTGAGAAAGGTGTTGTTTCTCTATTTGTTTCTCAATTTGTTATTTGTGTACAGGAGCACTATTGATTTTTAAGTATTGACTTTGTATCCAGCTACATTCCTGAATATGGTTATTAAATTTAGACACCTTTTGGTGGAGTTATTAGGAACTACTGTGTAGACTATCACATCATCAGTAAATAATAATAATGTATATCTTCCTTTCCTATCTTTATTCCTTTTATTTCTTTCACTTGTCTAATTGCTCTGGCTAATGTTTCCAGAACTATGTTGAATAGGAGTGATGATAGTGGACATCCTTGTCTTGCTCCTGATTTTATAGTGAAAGCTTTCAGTTTTTGACCATTTAGTATGATGTTGGCTGTTGATTTGTCACAGATGGATTTTATCAGCTTGTGAGAAAGACTATATATGAAAATTCTGTACGGTTTTTATCATGAATGGGTGTTAGACTTTGTTGGATGCTTTTTCTTCATTTATAGAAATGATCATGAGATTTTTGCCTATGATGATATGGTATATTATATTTATTGAATTGTGTAGGTTGAACCCTGCATCCCTGGGATGAATCCTACCTGGTCATGGTACATAATCTTATTGATGATTTCCTGCTTTCTGCTTGCCAGTATCTTGAGAGTTTTGCGTGTATGTTCATTAGGGAAATTGGTCTATAGTTCTCTTTCTTCACTGGGTCCTTTTCTGATTTTGGTATCAGGATAAAACTTACTTCCAAGAATGACTTTGAGAGTATTGCTTCCCTTTCAGTTTCATTAAAACGTTTGATGAGTAATGACATTAAATATTCTTTAAATTTTTTGTAAAATTAAGCAGTGAATCCATCAGGACTTGGGCTTTTCTTTGTTGGTAAGTTTTTAATTACATTTTCAGTTTCATTGACTGATATTGGGTTATTTAGAATTTTTATATCAAGAATGTTCTTGATTCAGTATTAATAATTCATATGTGTCTAAGAATATATTCATTTCATCTGTTTTCCATCTTATTAGAATAAAGCTTCTCAAAGTAGGTATCTATAATCTTCTAGATTTTCTCAGGATACATTGTGATTTCATTCTTTGCATTCCTAACTGAATAAATGTGAGTCATTTTGATCCTTTTTTGATAAGGTTTTCTAAGAGTTTATCAATTTTATTTAATCTTTCAAAGAACCAACTCTTCAAATCATTGATTCTTTGTATTGATTTCTTAGTCTCCATTGCATTAATTTCTGCTCTGATCTTTATAATGTTCTCCCTTGCACTAGCTTTGGGCTAGACTTGTTATTCTTTTTCTAGAAGTTTGAAGTTCAACATTAGGTTGGTTTTCCAACTCATTCTGTTTTCCTGATGTGAGAATTTACTGCTATAAATTTTGGTCTTATGAATGCTTTAATTTTGTCCCATATATTTTGATATGTTGTATGGGCATTACCATTTAACTATAGATATTTAATTTCATCTGTGACTCATTGGTTGCTCAAGAGGGTGTTATTTAATTTTCATGAATTTATGGGGTTTTCTTCTGTCACTGATTTCCAGTTTCATTGCACTATGGTCTAATAATATATGCATGATGAATTTTAATTCCTTTGCATATAATTAAAACATGTTCTATGGACTAGTATGTGGTTTATTTTGGAGAACATCCCATTCAAACCTAAGAAATATGTGTATTCTAATGCTCTGGAATGGAACATACTGTAGATTTCACTAAGTCCATCTGTTCACAGATTTGGTAACATCCTGATATTTCTTTGTTGATTTTTCCTGCAGTAGATCTGTCTATTTGTGCCAGTGGGGTATTAAGGTCCCCCATTACAACTGTATTAGTGCTTATTTGATTTTTCATATCTGTTAATATTTGTTTCATGTAGTTTGTTGTGCCAATATTTGGTGCATATGTATTTATGATTGTTATCTCTTTCTCTTGGAGTTTTCTCTTAAAAAACTATGAAGTGACCTTCTTTGTCTCTTTTGATCAGTTTTGGCTTGAAGTTCACTTCGTCTCCAAATAAAATAGCTATGCCTGCTTTTTCCTGGGTTGCTGCCGCATGGAGTATTATTTTTCATGGTTTGACTTTCAGTCTACGAATTTCCTTCTCAGATGAATGTGTTTCTTGTACGCAGAATATTGTTGGATCTTGCTTCTTGATTCATTCTGCCAGTCTGTTTCTTTTTATTGCTGAATTGAGATCACTTACATTGATGGTTATAACATATATATATATTGCCTTATCCTGTCATATTATTTTCCTGCTGTTGGTTGGCTGTCTTTTCCCACTGTTTAATTGCTTGCCTTGCCTGGTAGCTTCTTTCTATTGGTGTTCTTGGAATTGTGGTCTTCATTAGCTCCTTCTAAAATATTCTTCAGTATATTTTGTAGAGCTAGATTAGTGGTCATGAATTTCTTCAATTGTTCTTTGTCATAGAAGTGTCTTATTTCTCCCTGGATTTTGAAAGTTAGTTTTGCATGGAACATCAATCTGAGTTGGTGGCTGTTTTCTTTCAGGACTGGAAATACTTCACTCCATGCTTTCCTTGATTTGAGGGTTTGTGTTGAAAAGTTTGCTTTAACTCTGACTGGCTTTCTTCTATAGGTGATTTATTTCTTTTCTCTAACCACTTTTAATACTCTGTTCTTGTGCTGAATTTCTGGAATCTTTATTATATAATTTGGTGTAGATTTATTTTGGTCATGGCTAATTGAATTTCTGTATGCCTAACTAACTAATTTCTATGTAAATTCTCTTTCCACGTATGGGAAGTTTTCTGTCATTGCTTCTATGAACAAATTTTTATGGTGTTTGCACAGTCTCCTGCTATCTCATTGACTCTGATCAATCTTACATTGTTCTTTGCATCATCTTGCAGCTGTTGGATTGATTATGCATGTTCCCTTGCTATTTTTAAGATATCTTTCTTTTTGTGGTCACTAACTGTAATCTTATCTTTTAGATCTGATATTCTGTCCTTGCATTTGTTAAATCAATCATGTATACTTTCAGTGGAATTTTTAATCTCCTGGATATCCATTTGAATCTGTTTCATGGGTTCCATTTCTTTCCTATATTGGTTATTTATGGTTTCTATCATTTCCCTAAGCTCCTCTTTTTATCTGTGTCTACTCTAGATTCTCTGAACAAGTACTTCTTTTTGATTGTCATTTCTTTTTCTTCTGAGAGATTATTTTTATAGCCACTATAATCTCTGTAGAGATTATTTTCTCTATAGCCTCATTCATCTGGTTTTTTTTTTTTTTTTTTTACTTCTGCTACTCTCGGGTGAGTGGCTCCAGATTTCTTCTATCTCATTGTCCCTTCTATCTCATTGTCCCAGGACTTGTCCTGTGTAGGCTGGAGGGATTGTATTTTGCTTCTTCATTTTGTCATTTTCTATTTTTTTAATGTTTTTTTTGTTTCCTGTGTTGATGCTTGTAAATTTCTTATGGTAGATAGCTTTATCACCAGTGTTGAGGATTCCCTAGGGAATGTCTATTCCTTAGAATTGTCTTTTAGATGTAGATAGTTCTTGGTCTTTGTGTCAGTCCCAAGATCCTACCTTTCCAATTCATTAGGGATGAGAAGTTGCTATCTATTCATCTCAGCACCTGGTCCTTTGGTACTGGACTATGGTGATGACTGTGACCCCAAACAATCATAGTGTTGTCATACAAGGGAGAACAATTGATTCAACAGGTATGACACCCTGGTTAAAGTAGTACAATTAGCATCAAACATAGCCTAGAAAGTGACAAACTTTGGTAACTATAATTTGATACCTCTAACCATAGGAGAAAGATCTACAGTTACATTACAAAATCCAACATAAACCAAAAACTTGTTTGCAATGAGTTTCTCCTTAGCAGAGTGGTATTACCTTGCAGAGAACAGGGGATTTAAAAGCGATAGGGAACAAAGCCAAGAGATAAATAAAGAGAGGTATACTAGAAGCAAGGGTGAAAGACAAAGGATGATCACTAAAGCTTTGGGAAACTGGAGCAGAGGACAGGAAAGAAAGAATGAAGGAGAAAGCAAGAAGAATATCAAAGTGAACCAGAAGGAGTAGAGACAATGTTAACTCACATGAAAATATCAAAAATCAAGAAAGAGAGTTAAGAGAGAGAGAAGATGAACAAACAATAAAAATTAAAAACCTACATAACTAAAAAAATAGACAGAAAAAGGAAAATGAAACAAACAAAAATATTAATAAAATTCATCTAGAATCCACAATTCTGTGGTAGTGTCCAAGTCAGACACCACAACTCTGCTGAGTAACCCCATTAAGTCTGTAGTAGCATTAGTGCTGGGTCCAGGGCTGATCTTGGCCTCTGGATAGGGGGTGCTATTCTCCCACCAGCAATTTTCTGTATGTCCTACAGATGGCCCACCCACATCTCCTTACCCTGTTTATCTCTGTTTGCCCTCCCAGTTGTTATGTCACCCTCAGACAGAGACAGCCTGCAGCTTCTCCCAGTCTTTGCACAGCCTCCTCTGTTCACATCCTTATCCTCTCAGTGCTGCTCATCACAGGGCAGGGTGCTTGCTGTCACCACTGTGGAGACAGCCCAAGGTTGCTTTAATTTCCTCTCCATGGTGAAGAGTGCTGACCTACCACTCATTGCTCCGAAGCAGTCCAAGTCCTCTTCAAACCCATGTATCTATGTCTCTCTCTCAAACCACTGGTCATAGGGTGGGAAGGTCCATGCTGTCCCACTCACTACTTTCACTACCTCCCTAGAATTTCATCTTATATACTTAGGTATATTTTTATACAGTGCTACTTGGATCATAATGATTTAATGTTCTGCTTTTCTACTTAACATTGACTTATCTGGAGTCTCTTTCCCTGCTCTGTTTAAATGAACTTCCTGTCTCTTGCTGAATTTACAAAAAGTCTTACAAAAAAAGCCAGCACAGCCAGCAAATTCTGGGAGTCTGCAAGCCCTCCTAGATGTAAGTAGGCTTTGTTTACCATGGGTGGGGTAGTGGCAAAGCATGCCATTCAGAGAAGAAGGCAGCCACCACAGGCCAAGGCACCAAATTCCCACCTGAACATATCCCTTGAGTCAGGTCTCACCCAGCTGTCTTCTGGAAACTGTGGCCATGGTGCTCCTGTCCCTCTTGAGTGGGGTGACTCTGCATTCTTCCCCTTTCCAGCTGAAGGACATTTTACAGTTTGACCATTAGTGTATGTAGGCCAGAAAAACTAGCCCTGAGAAACCACACATTTCCACCCAGCGCTTTCTTCAAATTTGATTTCTATTTGTCCAAAATGACCGACACTAAAATGAAAATGTCATCATGAAGCCCTAAAATAGGTCACCCTTGTGATATTCTGGGCAGCTACAAATATCCACAGACCTTGTTACCTCAGCCCTGAAGTCGTTGCTCAGTGGAAGTGCCCATAAAAATAAATGACACACAAACAGAATCTACACAGACTCAGGAAAAGAATAGGGTGTCAAGTGGTACGAGTACATTTTCCTGAATTCTTAGATATGCCTCAGAGTCTGGGAAGCCAGAGTCATACAAAGCTGATAAAGGCTAAGGTCTTTCCATTGACCTTGTCACCAGACAGGTGTCCCTGAAGAAGTTCCCCCAAAAGAACATGGGGACTTCTACTTGCTCCATAGAGTAGGTTCAGATTCTTGTCGCAGGAAAAAATTTCAGGGCACGTCAGTAAGAGGCAGAGGCAGACTTACTACAGAGTAAAGGGGAAAAAGAAAAGGACTCCAGCTTGAACAGCAGGAGGGAGAACGTTCAGAATGGCCCACTCAAAAAAGAATGAGGCCAGCTTTTGTGAGGTAGTTGAAGTGGGCCAAGATCTGGTAGATCATTATGTAGTTCTAGTTTCAGAGATCTAGAAGAATCTTTATAGTTTAAAGGGTAGTTCAGTTCCTATGAGATTCTTGTTCTTGTTTGAAAGGTGGGGCTTCTTTGGTTTCCATCTTGGGGTAATTTCTCCTTGCTGGAGGGAGGCAACCTCCTCATAGGGTGGTCCATGAGTCTTCATTTTCCTGGAACCCACAGTGATTACAAGTTTAGCACAATAACTGGAGACTTGTAGGCATTCCTCTGGGGGTTGGAACAAAACTTGTCAAATTCACAATCAGGTAGGTGTCTCTATAAACCCTGAAAAATAATTACTCTTATTGTGGCATCCTCAGTCTGGAAAGGGGATGAGACAGACTAATAAGATCTTGAAATACAGATGTTCCTTAAGTGATTAACATGCCTAAGTGCAAAGCTGAGCAGGAGTCTGACCCAGAGTTTTAAGGCAATAAGGAAGACAAAAAAAATGAAGGCACCAAGCCTTAGAACTGTGGTTTCTGTATCTCCTTTCTACCTACTTATATTTCTTCTATCCTATCTCACACTCATCTACTGGCTTTCTGAGCAAGCCCACCATGCACCTGCCTTCAGCAGTTTTTGAAGTCCCATATTTGATGATGATATTTAGCGTCTTCCTTCCTAGAGCCTGCCTTCCTGCTGGCCCTGCCCCTCACCCACCTGCAGCCCATCACTGAGATCCAGGCTCTGCCCAGGTGCTGTGGGGATGAGACCTCCCTCACAGGCTCTCAGATGGAGGATCAAAGACACACCTTGGCATAGAGACTTTTGCATAATAAATACTCATTAAATGCTCTTGTTCTTTCAGCCTTCATTGCTGCAAACCCTGAGGCCAGCCCTCAGATCACTCTACGAGCCTCCTTGTCTCTTCACTCTTCCCTGGCAGCTAGTTATCTTTCTAAAGACTGCTTTGTCCTCCAAATCCTGTGTCACTGGCTGTACTGTCACTCAGTCTGGGCCCCAACCCTGACTCTGTTTCTCCCTGAAACTCTCTCCTATTCCCTTGGAAAACAGAACACTAAGACCAACCGCTCTAACTTTCCATGTCTGCCACAGTGCAGATGTTTAAAAGACTCACCAAATCAGCTAAAGTCTTGGCATTTATATGCATAGACTGTGTCTTGGAGAAATTTTACAACAGACCTAAGTCTCTGATGTCCTGTTAATTTAAAAGCTCTTCTGTTTGTATTTTGAAAACACACTTGGGGAACAGGTTCTTGCTCCGACATGAGAAAAGCATTACAAATGTGGTGAGGCAGGTGGGGGAGACAAGATTTTATGCCACTACGGAAAAGAAAAAATACACAGCATCATCAAATCAGAGATTTATTAACATTTTAAATGGAGAACAGAGCTGTGGGTGGAGCAGTTATATAGAAAATTTATACCAATCTTAGAAAGCCCCCAAACGTGCTGAATCTTGAGCAGAATAAACTTAGTCTCCTCTTTGCAGCTATAAGTGCTGTCTCCCAGGGCTGGCCAGCAATCCTCATGCAGAGGCATTGGAGATGGTGGTAAGAGGCGTAATTCTTGGATAATACCCATGCTGAAGCTGATAAGGATATAGGACAATTATATGTGTCAATTATGTCCATTGCAGTTGCACAAGCTTTAAAAGCAAGGCCTCAGGATCCCCATGTGTAAAATTAGAGGTTCAGAGTTTCCCTCTATTTCTTATCCCAAGAGTATATTGTTTGATACACAAACACTTCCACACCACGATACAGAAAACTTTATTCTTCCACAAACTTGCAAAGAAGAATTATTGTCCCTTTTGCCCAAATCAGAAAGCCACTACACAAAATACTAACAAGACTTCTGTATATCATACAGCTACTACTGTGCAGAGAAAAATTAAGGCCAGTATGATTCAACCCCAGGTTAGGAGTAGGAGGAGGTTGCCCAACAGTGCCCAGGGTGTAGCACTCATGCCATACACTGTAGGGCCTGGATATGGCTCCCACTATTGTATATTCCCATGCTGTTGCTAAGGCCATTCAGGATGCCCCTATGTGTGACCAAAATTCCCACTACTCACATTATAATACTAGAAGGTATCATCCAGGGCTATTCTAAGTGTAGCTTGAGGATCAAAGCAAGAATAACTGCACAGTCACTAGTGAATGAGTGGTGATTTTGCTCCAACATATATTTGCTCTAGTGTGTACTCGATCTGACTTTTCTGTCTTTCCTAATTTTCCTGTTCACCCCATGTACATCTGGTTTTTCTATTCTTGGGTATTTTCTCAAAGTGCTTTCACACATGATATTTCATTCAACTCCTTAACTAATGAGGCTTGAGTGACCTCCCCATGGCCTTGCAGAAAAACAGGACAGCACTGATCCCTTTGCTTTCACCCCTGACAAGTCAGGCATTCACTGGGATATTAAGGATAGGAATCTTTCTCTATCTTCCAAAACTGGTACTGAAATCTCAGTGATCAAAAAGGACTCTATGAGGACACCTAGGTGTAGTGACCTGCCTATGGCCCCAGGCACAGTGACCCTGGCTTTGTCCATTATCAACAACTGTAGTGGAGTCAGGAAGATCACCAATGGCTGACCCTCCACTTCTCAACTGAGGCTGGGATGCAGCGAATGGTCAGCCTGGTTCCCGTGGCTGATCTTCATCTCCCGGAAATGCATTCTCTGAACATCTCCTTCACCATCTCCTGAAGTCTCCACTCTTCGTCCCACAAAAGGTCTCCCATGTCTTAGCTGCTTTTAGTGTGGGTGCTCAGTTCCACCTAGCTGGACTCAGGGGAGCTGGGTGGGCTCTTCAGTTCCTGTAGGCAGAGCATGGGCCACCACTCTGACCCTTGGTACTACCCAGAAACGGGCTTTGGCTTGAGGCTCATATTGAACCTCCACAGTTCACTGCCAGGTCCTGGTACCCCAGCTGTCACTCCCACTGGACTCCAGAAGGGGTGAGGACTTCCAGAGGACAGGATAAGCATATTTCCTCAAAGCTTCCTGACTGGTTAGCTTAGCTGCTGTAGCTGAACACAAACAAGTGGATTATAAACAACAGAAATTTATTTTCCTAGCCCTCTGGAGGCAAGAAGTCTGAGATTGAGATGCTGGCAGATTTGGTGTCAAGTAGGGGCTGCTTTCTGGCTGTGTCAACCTAAAGAACAGCAGAGACTCTCCAAAGACAAGGAGTTTATTCCAGAATAAGCAGGAGGGTTAGAGCTGAGGAAATGTATGCTATGGCAGACAAAGGAATACTAGTGAGACGGAGGCAAGGGGATCAACCTTTAAAGGCAAAACAGAAGTTTGAGAGCTTTACTTTGAAACAAAAAGAACATGGGTTGCAGGGCCTGTTGTAGGAGCTAATGCCAGTTCATGGTGAAGACAGGTATCGGGCCCACGTTCCTGTGCATCCTCATGCATCGTCACCCACTTGCTGTCCTGGTGACTCAGGTGGTGACCTGCAGTTCGGAAAACCCTAGGGAAAGTTCTTACTCCAGGTATGCATGGGACAGAGCCCTTCTGAGCACCACTGTAATCACTCTCAACACAGGTATGTCTGCAGAGGGTTCCCTTCACAGCCTCTGGGATTTATTTATGTGGTTTTTGGTTTGGTTTTGTCTCTTGCAGTACTGGGGATTGAGCCCAAGGACTTCATACTGAGCTACATCCATGGCTTTATTTGTTTGTTTGTTTCTGAAACAGTATCTTACTAAGTTTCGAAGTTGTCCAGACTAGGTTTAAATTTGTAATCCCTCTTTCTCAGCCTTCCAAAGGAATGGTTTACATACATATTTGTCTTTATTAGGATTTGACAGAGTGACTTTTTTTGAGACTGGGCCTCTCTGTGCCACCTAGGTAGGTCTCAAACTCATAGCCTCAAGTAATCCTCCAATTCAGCCTCCCAAGTAGCTGGTATCAAGAGTGCACATGACCATGGCTCCATTTTGATAGTGACAACCTTCAGAGTGCACAAATGGTGCCTTCTCACTGTAACTTCATATGGTTGAGGGGACAAGGCAGCTTTCTGGGGTTCCTTTCATAAAGACTAATTTGGCCATTGGGAGCCCACACTCATGACCTAATTGCCTCCCAAAGTCCCTATAGGGGTTAGATTTAAATTTAAATTTTAAATTTTAATTAAATTTTAATTTAAATTAAATTTTAAATTTAAATTTAAAATTTAAATTTTCCCATTGGAGGTAGAGGCACAAATATTCAGTCCAGACACTTGCTTTCTCCAGACGTTGTATCCACAGAAGCCCCCAGGAGTTCCATAAAGTACTGAGAGTGGTTAACTTGAGAGCTGATTCCTGGGAAGATGTCATAGAGATGGCTAACTTAGCCATGCAGATCTTTAAGTGGGTAAGAGCTGGCTATCCATAGCAATCTCTGTACTGTCAGCAGTGCTTAAAGCTGCAGGTAACAAAAACCCAACAGAAATACAACTCACAGTGAGCAATGTAAATACGACCCAAATCCAAGGCTGGTGCTACTGGCCTTGGTTCTGGGGCTCGATGTATCAGGAACAGCATCTGTACAAATCATTCCAGCTGCCAATGATCCACATCACACTCAGTGCAGAGGGGGAGTAAGGAGAAGAAACAAAACAAAGGAGAGTCTCAGGGTTCCCTTGACTCAGGAAAGCAAGGAGACTTCCTAACGGCCCCAGCAGATATCCAGTGTGTCCTTGGTCAACTTATAGCTGCTTAATGAAGTATATCCTCAGGATGTCCCAGAGAACCGGAGAGGCTGGCACAGCCTCTGATTTCCCTAAATTCCTCTGCCTTTCTTTCCTTTAAGGCAGTAATTTCCCTCCATAGTGCAAGCTATGCCAGAAAGAACTGGTAAGAAGGAGAAAATCTCAGTCTGCACCTCTCCCAACATCAACAGAATGAGCCTCAAATAAAGGAAGTGCACTGTACACTTTGACTGACAGCTTTTGGCCACAGGTGCAAATCAATTTTAGATTAATTGAAAGAAGGACCATAATGAATATTTCTCTCACTACTTAATAGATCCTGACAGTATCGAGGATGCAGTGTGGACTCGTAAAAACAAGGGGGTAAAGTTGGGCATGGTGGTACACACTTGTAATCACAGCATTCTGGAAGGGGAAGACAGGAGGATCTCATGTTCAACCCAGCCTAGGCAACTTAACGACTTAGCAAGACACTATCTAAACAAAAAATAAAACAGGTCTGCGGATGTAGCTCAGTGTGAAGGCCCAAGATTAAATCCCCAGTGCTGAAAACAAAAACTAGATGGAGAGAAGGATGGAAAGGAATCCAAGGTGTAGGCAATCATGAGGTCTTCAGCATTTCTCCGCCACAGAAACTTGGGCAAATCAGTATGCTGTTAAGTGTTGGGCACAAGAGGTAGAGGACAGCTGCACTGACCTTTCCTATTCCTATCCCTGTCCCTACCCCAATCTAAGCATGGCCCAACACTACTGAGAACTGCAAACTCGCCAAAAGGATAAAATCATCCAAGCCTGCAGGCTCTTGATTAAACTGACAAGTGTATTTAATTTGAAAACCAGGATGAAATACTCCTGGAAAAAAATTTCAGAGTAATCCTTCTTCAATGATGAAGAATTACAAAAATCTGACTGATAAGTAATGCAAAAGCTTCGCTGACAGAGAACTCACATGAAAACTTCAGACAAACCCTGAGTTACAGTAGAAACAGTCTTTAAAAGCACTGTCATGTCCTATTTAATCAAGCTCACTTCCTGCTTGAGTTGTGCAGTTGGAGCTGCAGCTGCCGTGGTGGCTCCCATAGGCAGCTATGGGGACAGAACACCTCAGGGATTCAGAGCCTCAACGATAGCCCCACCAGGCCCACATGTCCCAGAGAGGACCTGTGAGAAAGGTCTCATCTTGGTCAGGTATCCCTGAACATCGTTCTTCCTCTCTCCAAAGCCCAGAGGAATAATCCAGTAGCACTGGTGTCAAGATGTATCTTTGAGGAAGTTCTGCTTCTAGAGCCCCAGTTGTGCCAAAGCCCTCTCCTGAGATTCAACTAGGAGGCTGTTAGCTGGTGCACGACATGCACACAAGCCAGAGGTGAATCAGTGAGAGTAGGCTGGTCACAATGCTGCTGTGTTCACTACAGAGCAACCAGTAGGGCCAAGGCCAGTGGGGCAACCAAGCAAAGCCTGACCTGCTGAAGCACTGAGCAACAAGTCATTAAAGAGCTGAAAATACTCCAGAGAGGCAAGGGGGAGGCCCACTGGCCTCGAGCAAGCCAGAGAACAGGCAGGGAGGCAGAAATCCCTGCCCCAAGGCAAATTGTACACAAATTAATGTGGTTAGCAGAATTGTTACCAGTGTTCTGGGATGCTGTGTGCTCTTCTAGAGATTCTTTCTAGGTTCTTGTTGTCCTAAACAAAAAATTGGTCAAGACAAGCACAAAAGGTAGCAGGGTTTTACATTTATTAAAGATGGGAAAAGAAAAATAGACCCAAGTCTATCACCATGCACCAAACTCAAGTCAAAATGGTTCACAGATCTCAATATTAAAACAGAAACACTAAATCTATTGGAAGGGAAAGCAGGTAAAAACCTTGAAGACATA
>NW_004955477.1:7774957-7787603 GCF_000276665.1 Chinchilla lanigera | reverse complement strand
CAGGCTGATTAAAGGTAAGAAAAGCAAGGGGCTGGGGATTTAGCTCAGCGGCAAAGCGCCTGCCTGGCAGGCGCAAGGTCGTGAGTTCGGTTCCCGGTACCGGAGAAAAACAAAAACAAAAACAAAAAAAAAAGGTAAGAAAAGCAGTGCAATACATTCTACAGAGTGCAGATGGGCTCACTGAGAAAGAGAGAGAACAGTGGTGCTGAAGTTAATGGCCTCCTGCTTTTGTCTCTCTCACTCCTCAGGATAAGTTCAAATCTAGGCTATCCTATCAAAAACCTGCTTGATCTCAGGCCAGAAGAATTGAAGACAGCATTTTCTGATTGGTCCCAGGTACAGGGCTTGGGAATTGTACATGTGTTCTGGATCTCCATGATTGACAGATCACGCCTACTTGCCCAACCAGCTGGTCATGCCCTAATCTCCTACCACAGAAGGAGAGATGCCAGTGTCTGAAGCCCCAGAACCTTGTATGCAGAAGGGTTTGGCAGCTAAGCTGGGAGGGGAGATCTTTCTGAGTCCAGGTGGGCCCGAGAGAATCACAAAAGTCCTCAAGAGAGGAAGGCAGAGAGATGGGTCAGAGTCACAGGAGATGTGAGAACAAAAGCAGAGGTTAGAGAAACACAGGCTGCAAGGGCACCTATCAGATCGAAGCATGAAGGAATGGATTATTCTCTAAGCTTTTATCAGGAACTCAGCCTAGCTGGCCCTTTTGGGATTCTGACCTACTTAAGAGAAGAGAATAATTTGTATAACTTGAAGCACTTCATTTATAGCTATTTGTTGCATCTACAGGAAGTCAGTGGAGTAAGTGGTGCCATCTTTGTGCTGTTCTTCTATAAACTTGTCAGGTCTGGACTGGAAGACTGAGTTTCTCCTCACCCTTTTTGAGAAATACCACGCCCCTCTTTTGCATTCTGGCCCCCTGTCATCAGACAGGTCTCCTATTGGTGTTTCTAACCCCCAGAGGGCCAGAGCTGGTGCTGCCATTCCCAGCAGACTGTGGTCCCCATGCCGACCTGGCTTCCCAGGCTGGGAGGATGCAGGGCCTGAATGGCAGCACTGAACATGATGCACCTGGGCATAAGGTCACCATGGAAGGGGAGAGATGCACTCCATGGGGGGCCCCACAGGAACCTGAGCACTGGGTTGGTAAGTAAGTCCCTACAAATGGGAGCTTCCAAAATTCCCAGACTACACCCCCATCTGCCAAGCAGCCAGGTGATGAAGTGGTCTATGTTCCATTATGCCTACTGTTCCATTTTTGGAACACCACATAACAATGATGGAATATAATAAAATTTTGTTCTCTTCCAATTCTTGGTCCTTGAATTTTTCTAGCTAACATAGATGAAGTTGACTCAAAAATTCAAAACACTGCAACCTCAGGCAGGAATGATTTTAAGAACCAGATTAAATTCAATTTTAAAAAACAAAGGAGTATGACACATCCTATATGCAAGACTGCTGGAAACTTCTTAGTTGTACTGAGCTAGGGTATTAAAAAAAAATGAAAATAGGAGACTAGTAAAATCATCATTTTAAAGTTGCATATTTAATAAAAACTGAAGGTTCATGACACAAACCTAGTCAAAAGTTGTGAAGGTCCTTAAGTAACACACAATATGCCTGAACCATTCCCTTTCACTTGTATGAGGGTCTTTCTCACCCGTGAACAGACAGGCTCTTTCACCTGTTAAAATGGGCCTTTCTTTCTGGATGGGCTACAGCTCTATCACATACAAAGAGACCACCATCCTTCCCCTGGGGAAACAGCCCCCACCTTTCATCTGTAAGTAGAATCCTCTTTTTCCCTAAGTTCACAAGTGCCGCAGATTTCCACCTCCAAATCCCCACAAATACACCCAGCCAGAGGCCCCAAGGGCCTCATCCCTTTTTGAAGTCATACATGAAAGAAAGGTCCTTATTTCAAATAAAGACCTGAGAGGGGCTGAAAGTGCCAAAAACAACTCTCTTTTACAAAGGAAGGGTTTACAGATGTGAAAGGGAATGAAGTTAAGGGGTTGCTGTTCTTAGGACCAAGTCTTTGAGTCGGTGGTCACTGTTCCTTCTCGTGTTTGTGCAAGGTTTCCTATCCAAGAGACTGAACATCCCTTGATCTGGAGTGTTTTTTACAGTGAAGATTTACTGGGCTTCATAATTACAAGGCACCGAAGAACGAGTAAGGGTCAGAACTCTGGAAATGTCCACTGGCTTTTCTTTTTCAACACACGCTATTTCTTTGAGTATATACTTTTAAATTAACAAATCCCTTTATGCCTCTTACTGATATGTCCACAAAATTGGAAATTAACAACCCTGCAGCTGTAGGTAGGGTGAGCAAAGGTCCCCGTCTTGAGAATTCACGTTTTTTTAAAAGGCCCTGGGGAAGGCAATAGTCAAACCTAACATCGAACCTCCAGTAAGAAAGCGATAGCTGCTGGTTCCTGAGAAATAGGCACAGTGGAACATGGTGGGGACAGAGACGTTCTCGTTCACCTCTTGATTCAATCTTATCCCTTCTCCCACCCCACCCCCTACTCCCACCCTCCTGGGGCTGATTCCCCCTGGACTGATGCCACCCCCAGGACATGCCAATTTCCAGAAAAGTCAGCCCAAATGAGGGACTCCCCATAGCCAAGACCTTGTAAGTATAATCGTGGCCTTGAAGAGCAGAGACATCCAACAGTAATTTGCTTCGGAGTTTTCTATCAAAACAGAAAGAATGAAATTACCTTCTTAGTGGGACAATATTAGTTTAGCATCAAACAAACAGAAAATCACCATCAGCCTCTAAATGAATGCTTTCACCTCACGCCTGCCTTCCTGTCTGGGCCTGAATAAATAACCACAGCATTAATAGAAAGCGCAGCTATTTACCTTAAAGAATAGAATTTCAAATCCCGCAAAACAGTTGCTGCTGTTTCAAGCATTGATGAGAAAAGAGTAAGTTTACACCAAATTGTATTTTCAATATGTTAATTAAACCAATAAAGGGTAACTGTATTTGAGTTTCCTGATCTAATAATAAAAAGATATGTTTGGCTGACTATTTAAAGTGCTTGATGGAATATTTTATATGCTTTATTTACATAATGAATAAATGCAAGACTAACATCCAAGTTTTAGTGAACTGTTTGGAATGCTGCGGATGGAGAGTTCTGCAGAGGTACAGAAAACCCTCCCCTGTAATTAACTTTCATTGTTTAGAAAACCAAAGCTATAAAAGTCTATTTAATCAAACTTCCCTCTATGTGCTTTCTTTTTAAAATTACACTTAGAAATCCATACACTGAGAGTCTCATTTTAACGGTAGATCGTGAGAACATTCGCCCAGCTTCCACAGGAAAAAATCACAAATTGAAAAGAAGACAATTAGCAAAACTGAATTCTGAAACTCACATAAAATATCAGAGACCATTAGGTTTGATTAACAAGCCTTACTTTTGACAAATCTGTCATTCCTAACTTGGGCGATGGCTGGCTCATGCTATGCTTGGCCCATAAATTGGTGGGAAAATGGAGAGCGCAGACAATGTGCAGCCGACCGTATGTCATGTCTTCTGTGACTTAGGCTAACCAAGCTTAAAGGCACTGCACAATAAATCTCATTTCACTCCCTGAAACAGGAGACAGAACAGCAGTTCTACGTATCCATTGCTGATAATCAATCACCCCCAAAATGTAGGGGCTCTCAACAACAACAAGGTTTTATGATCTCTCCCAATCTGGTCCTCCTTGCATCTCTCTGAGGTACCCACTCTCTCACATATCAGGAAGATGAGGCTGGATAGACCTGCACTGCTAGACTGTCGGCAATGACATTGGCCACAATGTCCTCCCAGAGTCCTCTCTGCCACCTCACTCACTGCCCAGGGACTGGCCTGCAGAAGCAAGCTCCCTGAGGGAACCAGGTGGGATAGGTGCTGCTCTTTATGACCTACCCTCAAAGTCCCACAGTGTCACCTTCCTTGGAGACACAGTTCTCTTGCAGATCCAAGAGGAAAGAATTAAACCCCACATCTTCATACTGTAAGAGTGAGGTGGGGGGCTGGGGATGTTGTTATCCCACCACAATAGTGTTTATCTTTGAGGACAGCATGCTTATAAGCCAGAGAGAGGTCTCTTTCAGGTAGAGCAGCCAAAACAGGGTGGATCTACGATGGCTGCCACAGTGACCACCAAACAGCCTCTACTTCATTATAATCCCTTCTATCTGCTAAATGACACACCCCAGTGCCATGACAGTTGATAGTTGCCATTGTAATGACCACAGAGAATCATTAAAGGAAGGAAAAAGGTAACACTCTAATTTGGGGGGAAATCTCCAGCCGTTCCCAAAAAAGACATGAATATCCCTCTCTTTTATTAGCCTACCACTCCCCTGTATTTCTGTACCTTAGATTTATTAGCTCCCTACATAACTCCCACATATAGGCTGAGAAATTGATTTGTGAGTTTATTTCCATTTCTTCTATTCTTTACTAAGAATAAAAGTCTCCTTTGCTGCGCAGTCTGCTTGGTCTTGTTATTGGTTCCACAATTCTGAAAGGGAAGAGGGATCCGGTTTGTGGTCAGAAATTGGTAACAATGTGGGAAGGCATGCTGCTCAAAAGCTAGGTTCCAAACTGGTTAGAAACTGCCCCTCCTAAACCTGCAGCCAATCCATTCTGTCCTCAGCTTCAACCTGCAATCCACCTACGGTCTATTTTTCCATGAGCTCAAGCCCCAGTTGTGAGTGTGATAGGTTTGTGTCCTGTAAAAAGTTCATATGCTACAGTCCAAAGCCCAAGTACTTCAGAGTGTGACTGCATTTGGGAACAGGGTCTTTATGGAGGTGATTAAGACTAAGCAAGTTCACTGGAGCAGGCAGTGATCCACATAACTAGTGTCCTTACAAGAAGAGATTAGGACACAGACACACACATAGGGATGACCATGTGAAGACCCAGGAAAAAGAAGGGCCTGTACAAGCCAAGGGAGAGGTCTCAGCACAAATTCACCCTACCAAAACCTTCATCTTGCACTTCCAGCCTTTCGAACTGTAAGAAAATGAATTTCAGTTAACTTACCCAGCCTGTGGAACTTAGCTATTGCAGCCCCAGCAGACTGAACATCTGGCTTTAAACATGGATTCCTCACTACCCAGGCTCCTCCCATGAAGGGAACAACTCCCATCACACTCCATCCCTGTGGTTACCTAGCAACCAGCCCCTGCATCCATTTCTGATTCTATCGAGGCGAATCCCATAGAAAGGCTCTCTGGGCTCCTCAGCCCTCCCCTGCCTGCACATCCGGTCTTTCTCCATTTCTGCCCCATGACTTCCCCCAAAGCCACAGAAGCTGCTCACGTCACACAAGGTACACCTTAAAAGTAGAGTCCTGGGGATGTGTCTCAGAGAACAAAGGCATTTTTTCACACAGAAACTTGTACAATATGTTATTCACCAAAACTGGTAGCAACAAAGATTCCCTTCCATAGATGATTGGGTAGATAAACTGTGGTACATCCAGGCCACAGGGTACTATGCAGGCCTGAAAAAGAATGCACGATTGATCCGTGCCACAATGTGGATGTACCTAAGTGAAAGGAACCAGATCAAAAAGGCCATGTACAGTTTGACTGCATTCCTGTGACATTTGGAAAAGTGTTGAGAAGATCAGCCCTGTTAGGGAATAGTACATCCTACAAAGAGAATGCACAGGGGAATTTTAAAGGCAATGGAACTGTTCTATATAGTACTCAGGCAGGGATACATGGCTATGCGCTTGTCAAAACCCATAGTACTGAACACCACAGAGTGAACTTTAATGCAGACAAACTTTAGCAAATCAAGCAAGGGTATCAAAGACCCAGTACAATTGCTACAAGTACATGACATAGAATCCCCCTGCAGGAGGATATGGAGCTGACCCAAAAGCTTTGGGAAAATTAGTTTTGACTGAAAACTGTGAGTCTAAAGGCAAAAAGAACTACCGATAAACACTGTACTCTTTGGCAAAATCATTTCTTGCAGGAGCTGGGATCATAATTTTGTAACTGCTGTTCCTGGGTACTAGGGTGGGTCAGTAATTAAGCAGAGTAGATGACGCCAACTAGGGTCCTTCTTGGTAGAAAATAAATTACAGATGGGCAAGGGAGATCAAGATGCACTAGGTGCTACTAGAATTAGGGCTGGACACATGAGTGTGGACCTGGGTTTACCTTGATGCCCAGACAGACACAGACAGGACCTCGTGACAGCAGCAGCCTGGCAGGAATGAGTATCCTTGGTGCTCAGATCACAGTGCTAAGCAGCAATCCCAGTAAAATGGCTGGGGATCCTTGGAAATCTGGATGACTCTAGAGTCAGGATAAGAAAAAAAGTGTGAGATGAGCCTGGAGTGTCTTGTAATGACAGAAAGGAAGGAGTACTCAAAAAAACAAAAAGATGAGGACATGTCAAAGGAGCCAACCTACAAACACTTCCAATAGCCAATGCTGGGACAACCTGAGCAACAAAATTAACACAGGGTTGAATTATAACCATAAGCATAAGCTAAATATGTGTGAGTCTCTAGTGATATAAATAAACATATGAATAAATAAATAAAGGGGAAGAAGAAATGTCTTCTACACAAATAACTTTGAATAATTTATGTCACTCTTTCCTCTCTAAGGAGTGGAACTTACATCCCTCCTCATGGAGTAAGGCTGAACTCAGACACTTGGCTCCAACGATCAGAGTCTTGGCAGGAGGAAAAGTGACCTGACATGGGGACTCTTGGTAGAGATGACCTTAAAAAAGATCACCAGTGGGTAGGAGGTTATCACACGCCTCTGCTAGGAAACGACAGAGGAAAGAACAGCTCATTCTGTGGTCTTCTACCTGAAAATCCATAATGCCACTATAACAGTGAGAGCATTGCAAGAGACTGTACAAAATACATGACCAGTGCTTCTCAAAACCATGAGGCTTCAATGGCTAAAATGAAGAAAACAGAATTACAATGTAGCTCGGTAGCCAAGCACTCACATGGCCTGTGCAAAGTCCTGGGTTCTATCCCCTTTTTAAAGCATGAGTCTGAGAAATTGTGAAAGGTCAGCTTAAACACAACATCATATTCTGATTTAGATCCTGGAAGAGAAAAATAACTAGTAAAGAAGCCAGTAAAATTCACATAAAGTCCAGAGTGCAGGTAACAGTGATGTGCTCATGCTGAGTTCTTAGTCGTAACAGCTAGACAGGGGTAAAACGTGGAGGAAAGCTGATTAAGGAGTATACAGAGATTTTCATACTTTGTGACTTTTCTCTAAACATAAAATTTTTACAAAATGTGACATGCTAAAAAATGAATAAAGCTCAGAAGTCTGGGTCTGTTTGGGACATCTTCCAAGATGCTTATGCTGGGAGCTTTTCCTCTTTTCCTCATAACCCTGGGAGGGCAATAGACATAATCCACCTCCCCAGTCTCCCCCAACCCATAGAGCAGTGTTCCCACCATTCAGCTGAACAGCCAGGTAGAGAAGTCGGTTTTGGACCCATTTTAATCCAAATGATTCAGTCAACCACAATTAAAAGTGAGTAGGCAGTGATAGCACACCAGACCACCCCAGTCTAGATCTGTGTAAGTAGACAGTAAAGGAGTTGGTTCCTGCGGAGATGGGCAGGGTGAACAGCCCTCTTCAATGTCTCACTGTGGCACAATGAGACTGTGGTGATTCTGCAGTCGCATAGGCTAGGAGACTCAGGGAACGAGTAGAGTAAGAACAAGATGGAGACAATTATATCACTGGCACCCTAGTGTTTTTAAAAAGACATCGAATGTAAGTTACCATGCTGAAAGTCATACTTCAACTATTTATAAAATGTGTGACTTTGAGCAAGTCACTTTAGCTGTCAGGGGGTCCCTTTTCTCATTCATGAAATGAGGACATGGTCATTTGTACAAGCAGGGTGCCCTGATCGCAGACAATTGCTTTGCGTTCATAGAGACTGGTCAAGGATGGTCCTCCTTGGGTGAAGAGAGTCCACGTTGTTGTATATACAACCCTTTTGTACTAAATATGGATGTCAGCCCGGTGAGAACTATGGCTGTTGAAGCCAAAAGTCCATACTAACACTACCAGGCACCTGTGCCTGGTGTTAAAGTGTGAACCTGATCCAGAGCAGAACAGCTGTGTGTCAGGCAAAATCAACATGGCCTACTCTTGAGCCCAGCTGTGCAAGTCCCTTCTCTGGAACAAGCAATAGGGAAATTTCCACTACACATGGAATCTGATAAGTGAATATCTGCAACAATGTATTGATGAGGATCCAGAGGGAGGCAGGTGAAGGGTCCCCCACGGGCCTGTTGGTAGATGGTGAAGGCACCCAGAGTCCAGCAACTGCCAGCCCTGAGCACCAGTTGGGCAAGGCAGAGCATGAGTGAAATCTAAAAGTGAAAAGGGGTTGCCCGGGTACTACCAGGGAATTGGAACCGAAACAAGAGGGCGAGGAAGAAACAGCTGCCTGCTCTCTCAACCCGCCCCAGTGCCCTGCTGGCCATTCATTGGCTCAACCAGCTGAAATCCAGTCCATGAGGGAGAGTGCCCAGGCAATGCCATGGCAGAGTTCTGCCTGCTGGGCACCATGAAAGCACAGAAAGACAAAAGGGACCCAGGCCTGCAGAACAACCAGCATGGAATTTTTATGGAGGCCTAGACCCCAGACTGACTGGCACCTAAAATCTCCACTACTTTACCATATGCACACGTGAGGACAACACACACACACACACAAGTGGAAATATAAGAGGGGGTCTTTAGAATGTACTGGGCCAGGGGAAACTCCATTTGCTTCTTTACACTTTTCTCTGGTTTCCAAATTCTGACAATAAGTTTATCACATTTTACATTCAGAAAAAAAATAAATGTTAGTAAAATGTAATGTAAAATATACACACACTCATCCAGGTATATTATATTGAACCATAAAACTTACTGCCATTGTAGATCAACACAGATGAATGTTTGTTCACCTTAACACCCTTACACACATCAGTGTACACACACACACACACACACACACACTCATATGTACATATATGTTAGACACCCCCACATCCTGAGCATCCTAAGTTCAAGGTCAAAGAGCTAATACCAGCTGGTGCTTACAGATTGACAAGACTATGACATGAGTTGTGTTTCTATGGCTACTCTACTGGTTAAGAAGGATTCTTGGCCATTTTTCACATCACTGACACCCCTGGAACATTACACAGTGTGAACTCTATGTGACACCTGGCTCACGACCTGCTTTCACATTTCAGCATCTTGGATGACTCCTGAAGCTAAAAATAAAGCACTGTCCTCTTCTGTGGCAAAAATATGTATTGTTTCTGCCATGACCATGGGCCAAAGGGCAGTGTTTTACCCAAGTGTGCACCTGCTAAGGACCATTGCCCTGCTGGGTGGGGCAGGAGGCAGCACCCCGTATGCTTGGCAGCTGGACAGGCTCTGGGAGAGGCCCCTTTTCTCAGAGTATTTCTGCCATGAAATCAGAGTTGGCTAGGCTGGCAGCCAAGTCAGAGTCACTTGTAACATCCCATTATTAAAAAGATAGACCTTGTGATGGTGAGTTTGTAGCGTAGCTGTGATTCTGTGGAATGTTGATGGCAGGATACTTTCTGAGCCCTGAACAAATGTCTCCCTGGTCACATATTGTCAGAGAGCATGGAGTTTTTCTGCCTGAAGATACATACTTGCTGTGCAAAGTCTTCAGCAGGGGTGGTGAATGACAGCCCCTATCAGGCTCTGATACAAGAAACACCTCCTAAATCAAGTCCCCAGTGTGGCCTAACCCTTTCCCCATTTGCAAGGCGAGTTCTCAGAGACTCATAACTCTCCTCTTAGCGTGGGGTGCCCACTGATCTTACCTGCAGCCAGAAGCCCTTTGGCCGAGCACCGACTGTCTCTGTGCTCCCACAAGGACACAGCAGACGGTCATGCTTGTCTCACTACATACTAATGTCCCCATTCCCACAGGTGACTCCCAGATCTCAGGCCAGCAGACCATCAGAGCTGTGAGCCTTTTGGGAGGGACTCCTGTTGCTCCCTGTCTGGGGCTCCGCCTACATGGCATTCATTCCCTGTATCATTCTAAATGTCATTTTGAACTTCCTTGGACATGAATCACACAGGACCCTAAGACTGATACATGGGCTGTATTTCAAGCCCTACCTGGACAGAATGGATATGTATGCCTAGCTCAATTCAGGCAATTTCCAAGGTTGTCGTGAGACTTAGAACACCACCTGGTGAGCATCCAGAATTCAGAAAGTGGTTCATCCATATGGTGGAAATTCTGATACATGGCTGAACCTTAGGGACATTATGCTGAGTGAAATAAGCCAGACATAAAGAATAAATATGGTTCCACTTATACGAGGTCTTCAAAGGCATCAGGTTCATGGATAAAGACAGACGGCAGAATGGTGGGTGCCACAGGCTGGAGAGATGAGGAGTCAATATTTACTGTTGACAGAGTTTCCGTTTGGGAAGATGGAAAAGTTCTGGGGATAGATGGCAGTGACGGTTGTACAGCTATGTGAATATGCTGAACTCTACGTTTAGAAATGAGTAAGATCATGAATAAGGAAGGAAAATGAGTGGGAGGAGGAAAAGAGACCATGTCAGGAAATGAGCAAACCAGAGAGAGGAGACAAATTCATATCGGGGCAGCAGGTAGTAAAAGTCAGTCCCAGCAAGTGGGGGTCAGGAGACCCCCCCCAGGGCATGCCCCAGGAAAATGCTGGCACTGGACCACAGATACACAGAGAAAGCTTCATGCCAGGCACAACTGCTCTACTCCACCAAGAACTTCTTCCCTCTTGCCAACCCAATGTGAAGGGCTCAAGTCAGCATCCAGCAAGGGGTGATACCAAGGCACTCATCCCAGATATGGCCACTGCCTTCTCCTCACGTGAAGCATCTCCTGAGACAGACCTCCACAAATGTGCTTCCCCAGAACCCCAGACACCCCCACTCTTCAAACTAAAATGGATTCTAATAACATCTACTGTGGGTTAGCTTTGTATTGCAATTCTCAAAACCTACAAATTTATTATAGGGAAGCTTGAAACATGCAGGAAAGCAGAAGTCACTACTAGCTGTTCCACCCAGGGATGACCCCTCCAACACCATACTATACGTTAAATACTTCCAGACACACATGTTCCAGAGATTCATCCATACATAGAGATACACATGCCCATATGTACCTGTACATTGCCCAGTATATTGTTTTTATTTCTTATCTTGAATCAAAATGAGATCCAGTGTATCTATTCCTTTGATCTCCTTTACAACTTTACCTATTACAAGCTTTTCCCATATGCCTTATTTTTTTGAATGCTGACATTCATTGATGTAATATCACACTCCATAGTGCTACCATATTTTATTTGAATAAATTCCTACTGGGGAACATTCAGGCAATTTCCAAGTTTCTGATATTATGAGCATGGTAGGATGTGCCTCCTCACGGCTTAGTGTTGAGGATACTCATAATACATTCCCATCTAGAAACCCCTGGGTGAAAATGGGCATGTGCTCCTCGATGTATATCCCAAAAATGTCCCCTAGAAAAGCTATCGAAGCTCCACTCCACCAGTGATATGTGATAAATCCTGAAGAAGTCAACTCTGACTCAAACTTGTTAAACAAACACCTACAGATCAAGGGCACAAAATGAAGCCAACATAGATAGGATGTGACAACTCCAGAGGCTTTAGCAGCCCCCCAGGTTGTCAGTTCAAAAGCTAATGGACATGTGACCAATGCTGAATGCAAATTTGCAGCAGCAAAAGAAGGAGCCAGCTCCTAGAGAGGTGCATCTTCATTGTGAAGTCTCTCCTATCCAGCCAGGCCCATGACACACCAGGCTAAGACAGGACCCTCACAATGACTCAAGCGACCAACTGCCTCCTGTGCCCTCCCAGCCCAGCAAGGAAGCCAGAGCTGATTTGCACAGAGCTACCAGGGGGTGAGACATGCCACATGACCAGCCACTGGGGCACATCAAAGGCCTCAGCCCTCAAGCTGCTTCCTGTTTTGATGGCATTGATTTTGTGCCAGAAATTAGTAGGATTCTCTTTTAATTGATGACCATACAGCTGATCCCTAGAATGTATTATTAATGAAGGACACATTCTAGTGTCTGTTCACAGTCTTTGCAGGGCTGTGGGTATCTCCTGGGCTACGGGACACAGCACCAGAAGCGCTGTATGATCCAGACAAGTTCCAGGCCAGCACCAGGCAGCATGAGGTCTAGAGGTTCCTGGTGCCACACTGCCTATACTAGACAGGCAAACTGTGGTCTTCATCATGGGTCCAGGAGCTCAAATTATATACAACACTTTTTAGAAAATGGTTTAGTCCTGCTTGCTTGCAGGGTATGGACCCATCACTGCGTCCTGTGGATGGATGAGCGCCACCTACAGGTCATTTCCCAGAGTTCCCCCCACCTCCACATTCTGGGCCCATCCCATTAGCAGCCACTGCAGAAGCTCCGGAGTGGGGCCGAAGAATCTGAATTTCCCATGAGCACCCACGTAAGCTAGGTGGCCCCTGAGTTGGTGTGCACTTTTTTTTTTTTTTTTTTTTTTTTTTTTTTTTTTTTTT
>NW_004955477.1:7764228-7774857 GCF_000276665.1 Chinchilla lanigera | reverse complement strand
TGGCCTTGAGCTCACTTTGTAGCCCAGGCTGGTCTCGAACTTGCAACAGTCCTCCTGCCTCAGCCTCCCAAGTGAGTGTCCACATTTTTAGCCATTGTCATAAGGAGATTGGAAGCTGGCTGGCTTATCTTCTCTCATATTCCCCTGCCTCACGTCTCACTAGGATGTTACAAAATGGTGATTCTGACTTTCTGCAACCTGAGCTGCTTATGACCATACAGGTCATGGGACTCCAACATGAAGTTTTAGTTCTCTCTCTCCTCTTCTCTCACTCCTTCCTCTTTCCATTGATCCAAATCCCACTAATCCTGAGCCTGTCCCCACAAGAGTTCTCACCTCCCCCACTCCCAAGGAAAGCCCAGGCCAGGAAACAGCTGACCTCCATGGCTGGCTCCAACTTTAGGAAACATGTCCAGACAGAAAAGCTCTTACTGTGCCAGACTCCCAGCAGGACCACTTGTATTAATCCATTAGTGAATATTTACTGTAAGTTCTTAAGCACAGGTCCTTAATTTTGCCAATTAAGTTCCCAACTGCTATGGTAATAGGCAATGTAAAAGTCCTAGAGTAATAAAGATCATTAGATTTACAACAGCTGTGGAAGCCCCAGACCTGGTGCAGAAGTATTGAGGTCAGGAGTCACCCTGACCTTGTTTCTCAAAGTGCAGACTGATTATTTCTGTGTCTAGCCTGCGCCTGGTGCTCCAGGAGGCTGGGGGCCCACAGAGGTTCTGTTTCCTTTCTCACCCTAACTAACATGCCCAGCTTCTGCATTCTGTTCCCCTTCAGGCCAACACAGTCAGAAAATATAACTTTTCATTGTTTTATGGAGGAAAAGGCTCAGGAAAGTCATAAGGAGGCCCTGGGGAAGGCCCAGGGGAGGAGGGGCACCATCATGAAGAAGGCATGGAGCTGGGATCACCCCGCGCCAGCCCAGACCAGGCACAGCACAGGTCAAATGCCCCTAGGTGGAGAGGGGCAGCCTCCCTCCTGCAGGGCAGCACAGTGTGAGAGGGAATGAGACCCCACAGGCTGAGGGGCCAGCTCTGGCGTTTAGGGGCCAGGAGTAGTCGAGAGTAAGCCCCAAAAGGATTATTCTGGCCCTGAGAGGTGAACCCCACCCTAGGCGCTCCAGTGCCAGTGATGGAGCCAGCACACCAAGCTGCTCGAAGCAGCAGTTCCCATGATACCACATTTACATAAATCTGTGAATCCCGGCCCTGTGTTGCACCAGGACCGTCACTGCGGCAGCCCCTCAAACTCCCCTCCAGACCCCCACACTGGTTCAGCAGTCACAGAGGAACGGCACCCTCCCAGGACCCCATATCTTTGCAGAAAATCCCCTCCCAGCTCAGGCATTGCAGGCCAGAGGCTGAAATACAGGGGGAATTGAATATGAGTACCTTGAGGGAGGCCCCACCCTGTCATACCCAAAGTGGCCTCTAGCAAAGACTGAGCTCTACTTGTTTCTTTTTTTTTTTTTTTTTGAAGCAGAGTCTCACTATGAAGACCAGGCTGGGCTGGAACTCACACCCCATTGCTTCAGCCTCCCTAGTTCCAGGATTACAGGCATGTGCCACCCAGCTAAGCCTAGGTCTGGAAGTAATATCTGTCGCCCCTCCTTCACACTGTAATAGCAACCATGCCTGGTACCCCAGGCCTTCCACAGCTTGCCAGGTTGAGGCAACTGCATCTGTTTCAAGGGGACAGACCCTCCCCTCCGACCCCCAACACCCCCACTGCCTTCCCTTGGCTTACAGAATCAACTCCTCATGTCTGAACATGGCACCCACACGCTCGGCCCAACTCTCTCTAAGCCCATCAAGTCTACCAAGTGATCTTCTATCAACCATTAAACCACCCACAGCTCCCAGCTGCGGGTGTTCACTAGAGCCTACAATGTCACGGGCATGTGGGTGCTGAGGTAGGTTGGATGGTGACTTCCAAAAGGCAAGTTCACATCCTAACCCCACTGTGAATTTGCCTTACTTGGAAACAGTAACTGTGCCGATGTAAACCAGGGAAGGATCCCACATGAAGTCATTCTGGATTTTCTGGGTGGCCTCTACATCTTCTAACAAGGGTCCTTTTCAAGACAGAGAAAGAGGAGACAGTGAAAAAGGCTGTGTAAAGATGGAGGCAGAGGAGGTGTCCTGCCAGGGCCAGGGAACCCCGGAGCCACCAGAAGAGTCCAGGACAGACCCTCCCCAGATCCTTGAGAGGGACAGTGGCCCTGCCAACACCTGGATTTTAAAGTAGTTCCCAGGCTAGTACATTTCTGTTGTTTTAAACTACCCACCTTGTGGTGATTTGTGCTGGCAGGCCCAAGAAAACAGCAGACGACAGACAGCGTGGCCAGCGGGAGCACAGAGGCTTCATATATTCCTGCCTCGTCAAACACAGGGAAGAGAAACACACACACAGGCAAGGGAACTGAAGTTACACTGGGAATTCCCGGCCAACACTGGGGGAGAGAAAGAAGTCTCAGCAAAATGAAAGAGGTTCAGACACCCAGGGATGGGATTCCAGAGCTGCCTTCTGAAACAGCAGCACTGACTATTGTTCCCAGTAAGGACTTTCCTGTCTCTAGGGTGGTGTCTTTATTACAACTACAGACTGCAGACCAACAGGCATTTTAAGGCAACCCAAAGTTGCAGTGCCACTAGGCATGCTTCTGTGCAGTCCAGAAGCTATGAGGGGAGGAGGCTTCCATCCTGGCAGCCCCAGTTCCAACCACGCATCGGTGCTGCCCCCTGGGGTACCACAGTGGCCGCCCTGCAGGCCAGAGACCCCATGGCCGCCAACTGGGAATGCCAGGCAGGCGCCATGAACTAAACGACCCTCTCTGTAAAGCACACAGGGGATCCCCCTTGCTTTCAAGCTGTGCTGCTTTTGGGTTCTTTCCCCAGCAACAAATTTCTATTTTTAAAAAATGTGAATAATTTCAAACAGAAGCAGTGATGAAATATACATGAACTTTATCATGCATGGCTTTTTAGCTGGAAAAATATCCTTGTCATTAGAAGAGCTCTTTCCAAGGGTTGTATTGCTGGGAGCCATTTGATTAGGTTACAGTACAAGAGAAACAACATTTACAGAAAGCACAAATCCAATAACCACACAGACCAGGAAATAGCACTGTATGAATCAACAGGACCTGAGACAGCTGGGCCCTGGGCACCTAACTGGAGCCACAAAAGTGTGCACAACCTGTGAAGTCAGCATCGTTGCATCAAAAACCATGAAGCGCTGTGCTTACTTGAAGATAGTTGTCCTGCCCGTGGGGCGCACATGTCCCCCCCTTGTTGGAGACAACTCATGAGTCACTCCTAGTCTTTATTGCAGCTGCATCGCCATCACTTCCTCCCTGGGCCTCCCCACAGCGTCCTTCCCAAACTTTGTGGAAAAGCAGCTGGAAACAAGTCTTCACCTCTGAGTCTGCTTCCCAGGACAAATTTCCGTTCGCATCTCAAGGATTCTCCCAAGGCTCCTTAGGAATTCTGAGCTCTCCCACATCAAAGGTGTTCTCAGATATGGTATTATTTCCATTTCCTAGGGCAACCGTCTTCCCAGGCCATGGTCTCCCCATAGACCAACTTTCTTCCCGTGAGCTGCAATTCTAGTTTCCATGGACGTGTGTCCCCACTGTGATGGTCTCATCCTGGTCCTATGAGCTATATGGTGAAAAGCAGCTCCCCTGTTAGCATGCGGGGCTCCTCAGGTATGCAAGCTGCTCAGTCTGGTCCCGTGTGGCCCTTTGAACCTGCTACTCAAGCTTCACAGCCCCATGGGCCATCTCCCTATTTCTGGCCTACAGTTTACCTCTTCCTTTGAATATGGTTTCTTCCCCTTGTTTAAAAAAAGCAGGAGCTTCCTTAGGACACCCTGTGTCAGGAGCAGAGGAACAGACTATTCCCAGGCCAGCTCCCCCATCTGGGCTTGGAAGCCTACCTCAGTCTCCAGTAGACAGTACTACAGATTAAAAGATTTGCCTGCATTTTGACTCAAAAGCAGCTTCCCTAAATTCTCTTCATTAGTCTTAGGTCTGTCCTCTGACGCCACAGAGAAAAAGTCCTGCTCCGCTCCGTGTGGAGTCCTTCCACCCTGTGACAGCTGACAGGCACACTCTCCCCAGGCTACACTTCCTTGATCTGCCTAAAGCCTGGTTTGACATCTTTCCTCAGCCTGGACGTCCTTGCTGGGTGCACTCCCACGTGTCAACTAATATTTAATTCTTTCAGTACAATTCTCACCAGTTCCTTTTCCATCAATGAGTCTATAGAGAGCCCTAAGGTCTTGGCCAAAATTTTTCACATACAGACAGCTGGGCACTCACAGTTCAGCAGTCTGTTCTAGGACATCCCTGATGGACAGCCACCTGCTCTTGTGGAAGATCCTGGGGACCAAAAGCAGTGACTCCCCAGCCAGCTTTCCAACCCCTGGGCAAACATGGAATGTGTTGGGTTTTTCTCTTATCAAAACTGCAGTCTCCAAACTACAGCTGAATGTCTAAGCGCATCTGTTTCACTATTTCTTCTATTAAAAGTGGGGGTAGGGCTAGAGGCAGTTACCCAAATACCCATCAAGTAGGAAACTATGATTAAATAAACTGAGGCAGCTCGCGTCATGGGAAAGAAAACTTAGCCGGTGCTGACCGTGTATCTCTAAGCATGTCCAGGATGTGCTGTGCCGCGTGCATGTTGGAGAAGGGGGAGCTGAGGGCTGTGTAGTGAGCATTGGGTGATTTGAATGGTGAAAAAAAGTGTATATATATATATATATATATATATATATGTGTGTGTGTATATATATATATATATATATACATTTATCTGCACTTGTAAATACATAGAAAAAATCTGGGAAGCTTCATGCCAACAGCTGGTGGTGGCTCCCCCTCTGAGGAGACGCCAAGGTACAGGCAGAGATGCAGGTTTTAGACTGTTTTGCACATAATCACCTGTATCATTTGAACTTCTACGGTGAGCATGTATTGCTGCTATTATTTATAGAGATGGGAGAAACATATTCTCCAAGGCCCTGTGCAGATGAGTAATCACTCTGAATTTCCTGGTGTTTGTCTGCATCGGTGGTGCTAAGAGCACCACGTGTCCCACTCACTGAGCCTCTGCAGCGGGACCTGCCCCTGTTGAGGGGCATCCCTCAACAGACAGAAAGGCAGAAGCACAGAGAGGCCAGGTAGTTTACACAGCTAGAAAGGTCGAGAGTCAAGGCTGGCATCCTGGTGTTCAAACCCAAGTTCACAGGCTCGGCCCCTGTTTCACAGATTCCCAGGAGTCCCTGCCTGCTAACTTGAGCGGCAGAGGGCTTTTCACCTAAGGATAAAGAGCCAGGTATCCCTGTAATTCCAGCACTCTGGGAGACTGAGGCAGGAAGAGCATAAATTCAAGCCCAGACTGGGCAACTTAGCAACTCAGTGATTCCTTGTCTCAATAAAATGAAGGGGAGGGGACGGTGATGTAGGTCAGTGCAGGGGCCCTGGGTTCAGTTCCCAGTAACTACACACACATACACAGCTCCAGCAAGGGTCCAGCCACCTGCCTCCTCCTTGCAGCCACCCCCAGCCTCCGCTCCCAGATGCCCTTGGATTCCCCACACTCATGTTTACTGCAGACCCAAGCACAGTGCCTGACAGTTGAAAACACGCCGCAAACCCACTCTCTAGGGTGCTCTAAAGCAAATCCCGTATGTGCACTGACATCAGATATTGTGCCCAGTGTTTAGACTCCCGAGCCTGGGATTGTTAGTTGTGTGGCTTTGACCCAAATCCTCAAATCCTTGAAGTCTCAGTGTCCTCTCAGACCTGACTAGTGACACGGCTCAAGGTCATTCTGAGACTTAGACGAAAATGGGTGCCTGGGAAGCATCCAGGGCCTCATGAGGTGTTGCTGCTAGTTAGGGACAGACAAAAACCCGATCCCCGCTCCCCCAAAGCATCCCCCAAGCCGCGTGGAGGGAAGGCTGAGGAAGGCTTGCAGCGCCAGGTAAGTCTCCCTGTACGAGGCTCCTCTCCTCTCTCAACACCCACGGGTTCTCCATCAGCCCTGACACAAGACCGGGACAAGACTAGGGCGAGGGCGCCCCCTGCTGGCAAACTGGAAAACACCGCCTCCGTCCTCTTAGGCCGGGGACTCTCCTGGAGGAGCCCTGAGAGCCCGGCTTTGGCTGCCCTGCTCTGCGCCCTCCCGCCACCTTTAAAAGCAAGTCCCCGCCGAGGCGCCTCCTCAGGGGGACGCGGAGCTTTCCTGCGCAGAACATGCGAACGCCTTTTGTCAACGCCGCATCTGGTTTGCTGAGTTAATTAGCAGAATGGAAATAATGGTAAAACAAAATGAGCTAGCGCTGCTCACCATGGCAGCAACAAGAGGAAAATAAAGGCCGTCGAAATTCTGAATAAGACTAGAGTGAACTCATCTATCAGCGTCTAATTAAATACCTCATTCCTTCAGAAAATAAATTTCTATAATTCTGTCCTCAATTAGACCCATAAACTGCTACTTAAGTGTTTTTCTCTTAAAAGTTTTCCTAATGCCTCGCTCTCAGCTCTTGAAACCAAATGCTTACATGCGGAAGCTTGAGATTTTAAATCCTGTCTGTGTGTCCACCGGGCCTCTCAGTCCCGTCTCCTCCTTATCATTCTTCTTTTTCTCTCTTCGCTCATGGCTGACAGTGGAAGCCTGTCTGGTGAAAAGGCCTGCGTACCAGCCCACCCCGATGGCCAGCTGGGTGGCCAGAAACGCTGTGAACGCAAGTTGGGAAATAGGACGGTGCACCCAGTGTGGCTGTGGGGACCCAGGGAGACTTCGTAGGGAATTCCTGGAGAGTTTTGCAAACCAAACACGTTTACAAACATCCACATTGTCTGCAGGCCTGCATGTTTCCCAGACTAACCCCATCCCCAACGGCTACTCCTGGGCTCAGAGCTCTGGGTTCAGTCCAACAGGCCTGGTGCAAATTCTCATCAGGCACCAAGCGTTCCTCCTCGCCTCCTGAACTGCTGCATCCCAGGTGCAGAACCCGAGTCCCAGTCACTCACAGTTTGGCTAACGCGCCCACCCATCACTGAATCAGCGTCTGCAGTGCTCAGGCCCTGAAGGAGCCCCAGGACCAAGTCTGTGACCTCCCAAGAATTGGCCCTTCAGCCTAGTCTGTGCACCTGGAGCAGCAAGGCCAGCAGGTGGACTGGTCCCCTGATGCCCCTCCCCCTTGGCAGCCAGCGCAGGAAGACATAGGAACCCATACTGATGAGGCTACTTTAATTGCCAACTTTGATGTATCTTTCCAATATCCTAAAACCCCTAATGAAGATGTGTACAAGATTAACAGGCATAATTAGAAAGAAGGGCTTTTTGCTTCATTCCATACAGAATCAGCTTCTTATTGCACTTATTTATAATAGCTTCACACTTCCAAAGTCAAGGAACACAGAAAGGGACACAGCATGCTAGAGCACATCCCATGTAATTATCTTTGCAAGAAAATGAGGACAGAAGTATGAAATAAATCTAAGTGCCCATCGAACAGTGAAAATATACAAGAAACAGAAAAATGCCTTTAAGTTTGTGCTGAAAACTAGCACTCTTTTAAGTGGGCTTCGTAAACCCTTTGTAATCTTCAAGAAGGTGGCTAACTCTCATGGTTAGCATTTGTGATATAAAGTAACAGTATTTATGGACTCTGTTATTCTTTGCATGTTTCACAGCCTTAACTGCCAAGGTCAGAAGGTCAGGCTGAAGAGAAGCCCGTTGTCTAGGCATCTTCGTCCATGGGGGAGCTGGGGCAGGACCCCAAAGCTTTGCAGACACTATGGCATGGCTGGAAAGCCAACCACCAGGAGTGGCTCCTGTGATGACTGCTGCCTGACCAGGAGCCCTGGTGAGTCAAGAGACTATGCCCTTGACCACCCAACTTCAAAGAAAGGATGCTTTTTGCCCTACCCATTACCCACTGTGGCCAGAGGCATGGAGGGTACTATTCCCCAAACATGAGTGAAGTAATAGTCCAAATACTCATATAAAGCCCAGGAAAAATCGAGGACGCTGGACTTCTGGCCCCTGCAAATGAGCAGAGGTCCTTTAGCCAGCTACCACCTCTGAGACAGGTTGGCAAGACTGTGAGGACAAGTTGTATGTGTCAGTCCTGCCAACAGAGACGTCCTAGTATCAAGAGCCACTGCCCAAGTTCAGGTCTGGCCCTGGGCCTGCACTGGGCACAAGAAGAGAACTGAGCACCCACCAATCAGTGCATGGACCCCAGGGACACTTGCAGCACCAGCTATGCCACCAAATCACACATGCAAGAGTCAGTGTGTTTGTCTCGTGCCTGCCCTCTGTAAGGCCTCAAGCCAGCAGGGCAGGAGGGCAGAATGGAAAGACACATGGAGGAAGAAAGGAGAAGACAAAGGAAGGAAGGATAGACAGAGAGGAGAGAAAGGCAGAGAGGACGAGGGCAGCAGGAAAACCCTTTGAATCAACAAAGCGAAGTCTTTGGAACAGCAGGAAAGTCTTTGAAACAACTGAGCAAAGAGAAAATGGCCTAAAGCTTGACGAAATCTCCCAAGTGCTGTCTTGCACTTGGGAGACAAGGCCTAGAACTTGGGGCCCCAGCAGCACTGAGGGGAACTCGTAGCCAGCACACTGGCAGGTTCAGCTCCTTCCCCAGCGGGCACAGACAGACAGGTTTGAAGGGCCTCTGCATCTCTGAGGTCAGGCCTGTGGCCAACAGAGAACCGCAGACAGCTACTGTCCCTTCCTATCTCCCAGGGGCTCCGGGATCACCCTGGCCCTGGGTCACCACCTCCTATGCGTGAGGGTTAGAGACTGCATCTTCCGGGGTCCCACACTGACCGTGAATTTCTGCCATCCCACTCCCTCCAACGGGCTGGAGAGCTGCCCTAGTCCTGCAGCAACCATATCCTAGGCTCCTCAGCCACATAAGCAACAAATCCCCCATCTGCTCTGGTCCTCTGTTTCCTCACCTGGAAAGCAGCAAGATAAATTGCCCTTGCTTCATTGAGTTCTCTGAGTGTAAAGCTAAATAGCATGGAACACAGCTTGCTAAATGGTCAAGGACAGCGTGAGTATAATGTGGCCTCTTATCTGAAAACAAGAGAGAGCCTGCTCGTCAACCCTGCAGACAGGATCTTCTGGGAAATCTCCCAGGATAACCCGAAGATGCTGGAAAGTACATACCAATAATCTTTAAAGATACATCTGAGCTCACAAGAAATTAAGATTTCCAAGGGGCAAAAGCAGGCGGGAGCTGGATCCAGACAAGGGCGTTGATTAGTGCAGGGTGTTCCTATCTCTGCGGGTGTAAGAGAAGAGCTGGTACAAAGCAGCTACCTCAGGGCAGAAATGACCAACTGGAAATGCCCCACAGACGCAGAGACATCAAGGAAACATGTTTCTTCTGGCCTGGGTTTGAGGCGGAGGGGAATATATTCTGTATAAACGCAGAACCATGGCTTTCCCTGAGATGAGATCTCTGCATATGTCACCACGTGGTCGGAGGCCCCACGTAGAAGAGTCAGAGTTGTCCCAGGTAGGCAGCGTCCAGGGCGCCTGGCAGAAGCAAAGAGAAAGGACTGACCCTAACAAGCCAGGATGCTTGCCATTTTCACAGGTAAACCCCTCCCCTGAACTAAAGCTGCAAAACACACAAAGCAACAAGCTACAGTGACGGAGAGTCCTTAGAAACAAACTAAAGAATTTGGTTTCCAAGAACATCAGATGGTGGGCTTGTAATATTCGAGTGTAAAATCCACGTACTGAAGATCCTGAGACCAATGAGACATGTGTCAGGAGAAGGGCAAAGGCTGGTGCCACAGTCCAGCCCCGACTCACAAGAGGGCTGGGTGGCACCTTCTGCCTCATCGGGGACGCAGAGGCTTATCCTCCTGGGCTCCCAGGGAGGAGCCCGCCTCTCCTGCTCTCCTTGTTTCTGGCCATGACAGTGACACTGGGTAGGCAGGAAGAAGAGTCTGAGACCAGCTGCCCATAGGAGTTGCACAAACACACTCAGAGCTTCTGCAGCCCCCAGAGGATGCTGAGACCCACTAGTCCCAGTTATCTCATTGCCAGATGGTCCAGATAAAGTCTGAGCCATCCTGTCTGTTGCTTCTAGGATAGAATTGAAAGCATGAAGAAAGGGAAACATGTTATATTAAAAATTAAAAAAAAAAAAGACCAGGCAAGATTTGGAAAGAGGGCTGGGGATATAGCTCAGTGGCACAAACTCCTGCCTGGTAAGTGGGAATTCAATTCCCGGTACAAAAAAAAAAAAACTGTTCTCAACATTCTGACTCTAACCCTCCTAACCAGGCATGGTGGCACACACCTATAATCTCAACAGTCAGGAGGCTGAGGCAGTAGGATCACTGTGAGTTCGAGACCAGCCTGGGCTACAAAGTAAGCTCAAGGGCAGCCTGAACCACATAGCAAGACCCTGGCTCAAAAGGAGAAAGAAAAGAAAAGAAAAGAAAAGAAAAGAAAAGAAAAGAAAAGAAAAGAAAAGAAAAGGAAAGGAAAGGAAAGGAAAGGAAAGGAAAGGAAAGGAAAGGAAAGGAAAGGAAAGGAAAGGAAAGGAAAGGAAAGGAAAGGAAAGGAA
>NW_004955477.1:7722628-7764128 GCF_000276665.1 Chinchilla lanigera | reverse complement strand
GGAAAGGAAAGGAAAGGAAAGGAAAGGAAAGGAAAGGAAAGGAAAGGAAAGGAAAGAAAAAAGAGAGAAAGAAAGAAAGAAAGAAAGAAAGAAAGAAAGAAAGAAAGAAAGAAAGAAAGAAAGAAAGAAAAGGGCACCATAGACAAACTCTGGGCAGGCACTCAAAGGAGACGCAGGGGCTGTGGATTTAGCTCAGTGGCACAGCACCTGCCTAGCAAGCACAATGTCGTGAGTTCAATTCCCAGTACCACAAAAAAGAAAAAAAGAAGGCAGTAGATGCCCTTGTAGTTCTCACACTTGCCTCACCAATGAAAAGTACCCACAGGGCAGGCACTACCTGGTCTCTGCTCTCAGGCACACAGGGAAGGAATAGAAAAAGCACCTGTGGGCCTCCTGCCGTCGGGGAGTGCGGGGACTTGGAGAGGAGCAAGGCTCTGGTGTGCACTGCAGTGTGCAGGAACCTTGCCAGTGTGACGGCCAGAGCCTAAAGGTCATGTATTACAGGATCTGTTGGCATAGAATGTCCAGAACAGACAAATTCAGAGACAGGAAGGGGCTGAGTAGTTGCCTGGAGCTGCCCGAGGGAGGAGGGTGTGGTCAGTGGGTACAATATTCCCTTGCGGGGCTGATGAAAATGAGTTGGACCTAGGTGGAGGTGGTGGTTGGCATCAGAAAGTACAAAAAGTCACTGACTTGTTCATTTTAAAAGGAACCTAAACCTGGCATGGTGGCACAGGCCTGTAATCCCACCAGTTGGGAGGCTGAGGCAGGAGGATCATTGTGAGTTCAAGACCAGCCTGGGCTATAAAGTGAGCTCAAGGCCAGCCAGAACTGCAGAGTGAGACCCTGTCTCAAAAAAAAAATTAAATTAAATTAAATTAAATTAAATTAAAATGAACCTAAAGCCAGTCTTCACCTGGCAGCTGGGCAGCCAAGGCAGGCAGGGATGGATTGGGGGCTGGGGCGTCACAGGCTGGGCTGTAACCCTGAAGCTTAAAGGGACACAAGTACACTCCTCTGCTGAATATTTTTTGTGCAAATCATGTAACAAGATCATTAAAAATAACCTGTGGGAATTATTTTGACTTTGAAGAAGCCATCTTAAAAGGCTACTGAGATGCGAATTTCCTCACGGGAGGTTAACAGTTAGATCTTTTCATACATTAAAAACTGATTAAGAGTTGGGAATGAAGTGTAACTCTCAGTACTCAATTGCAAAGAGGTTATTTGTGGGGAATTTGGAGAAAGCAGGAGGTTGAACTATTTTTTTCTATTAGAAAGAGGCCACAACCCCAAGCAAAGGGTGCTAGTGAGTTAGTTATAAAAACCTGGGTGTGTGCAGCAGGGAAGGCAAAGAAGGAATGGGAGGAGGAGGGGAAAGGCGACGGGAAGGAGAAATGAAAAAAGACTAAGATGTGCGATGTATATGCACCACCTCCCCGTGAGGAATGTATTCACTGTGTGTCACAAATATTCACTAATAACAAAACACCGGGTTTGCATAGGGCACTTCAAGGATCTCAGGACACTGATCACAGTATGAATGCCCTCAACATGACCAAACTGCACACTTTAAAACAGTAAAGATGGGATTTTTTTATGGTAGTGTATTGTACTAAATTTCAATTAACTGTAGAAAAATATATTTACAAGCAAGATACTGTCAAGTTGAGCCTTCTAAGTGCTCCACCGTCTGCTATCACTCCCTCAGATCCACCTTCGCCTCCTCAGACCCACCCTCACCCCTCAGTCTCCTTCACCCCCTCAGATCTCATCTCCTCAGATTTACCCTCACCTTGTCGGATCCATGCTCACTTCCTCAGATCTTCTCTCATGTCCACAGATCTGTTTTACCTCCTTTCCTCACCAGTAGGTGACCATTTGTCGTGGCTTACTACTTTCCTGGTTTAAGGTCTAAAACTTACCTACCCCAGGAGTTCTCTCCATCCCCAGCAAGCCAAGTACCACTGCTCACCTTTTCAAGGGGTCTCCCTCCTCAGAGGTACAGTGCACACCCTCAGCATCCACCAAGTCCCCTGCCACACATTCCTAAGATCCTGAGGCACTAATGTCCTGGTGCGACTAGTATGGCAGCCACTGCCTCTAGGTTCACGTTTGGTCTCGCTCTGGGCTACCCTGGCACCTCTACTTTCTTCTTCCCCTTTCTCTCCCATTAGCAGTCCATGGTCAGCCAACTCTGAGGCAGAAATGGCATGGTGGGTGGGCCTGCCACAAAGAAAGGCTGTTCACGTCATGACTGCCAGGAAGTAGAAATCAAGGGGAGGAGCCAGGAGGGGAGATACACCCTTCTGGGGCATATGCTTAGCAATCCACCTCATCTAACCGGACCCTATCTCCCAGCAGCAAGTCAGCTATCGCACCCTCATGATGCAGTCCCCTGCCCAAAGCCCCACCTCTGAGCACACGAGACTTTTAGGGGACGCTCCAGATCTAAACCACAACACAGCCACGGGTCCCTGTCTTCCCTCTCTCCAGGACTCAGGGTATGCTCCTTCAGCGGGCCTCTGCTGACCTCCGAGGTTGTTCTACAAATACCCCAGCTCCACCTAGGAGGCCTGCCAAGGTTACTGCTGGGCCAGATTCCCTTCCCCGTCTGAGCCAGGGTGCAGCCCTGTGTGGACAGGCTCCTCTGCTGGAGTCTAGCCTCCCTCAGTGGATTCCGGTAGCAAAATTGGCCAAGGACAGTGACAATGGCCAGGCAGCCCCCAGCCTGATGAAGATTGATCAGTGTCCAGCTGGCCACCCACCCTCCCCCCTGGGCTCCTTTGTCAAACATTACCATAGTGCTCCACAGATCAGAGACTGCTGCCCCTCCACCCTTGCCCCTCCTGGTGAAATGTGAAATCCTCTGGGCTTCTGTCATGGTGGGACCTCGCCCACCCTCCCCATATACTAAATGTGCGTTATGCAGGAACACACTATCACATGCCCATCCTCTGGACACCTGGGCCTTCCCCCACTGTCTGCCTTGATGATTCTGAAATTTCTGCCTCCCTTAGCCTGGACCATGGTTCTCTGGGGTTCCAGGAGCCACCTGAGGTCTTTGGAGTGGCACATTTACATCACTCCCTGGGGGCTTTGCCAGGCTATGAACTCCTATATCCTGAGAGCCCCTGCACTGACAAGTTCCCGCTCTTACCCTTGTGTTCCACTCCTGAGCATCTAGCTACTGTACAGGACAGGGTGCCTCGCCCTACGACCCTCTGGGACATGGTTCTTCTCAACGGTGAGGAGGGGAGACCTGGCCACATTCCGAGGGGGGTACCTGTCTTGCAGGACTAGAGTCCCTGTGTCATTTTCATGAGAGGCGGAAAGGAAGCTGTAAAACCAAGATGGCCCCAGGCCACAGCCTACCAGGTGTGGATTCTCATCCTCCTCCCTCAAGAACCACCTGTTCCCTGAGGCTGCTACACAAAGGCCCCTGAGAGCAGCTTCCAAGCTAATCAGAGCAAATGGAGTTTTGGGTTGAAATTATAGGACTCCAACATTCACTGGAAGAAGTTAATTCTAAAAGATGGTGCTGGTTTGTTTATCCTGCAAGGGCAGTGGAGCTGCTGTCACGTGCTGGCCCTGGCATGGCCACACTGCCTGCGCCGCTGACCGTTGGGCAGCTCTGGTGGTGGCTGAGTCCCACTGGCAGCGCCCTGCCCATTGCCCCAGCCCCGGACCCACCCTAGCTCCCCTCTGCCTCCTTGGCTCCTTCTCAGCCCAGCACTTCCTTCCCTTCAGAGTTACCTCTCCTCTCTGAGCGAACAGACTCAGCACACAAGCTTGGGGCCAAACACTACTACCTAGCTTTTCACTCACAACAATGTGGACTCTGAGACAAGATGGTTACCCCTTCACTTCTGGGGCTTGGTTCTCACATTATGCCCAGTTGGAAGAAGCAGCCCCTCAGCATCACAGACCCACTGGGAACATCACTGTTGTCCCCTCACAAGCTTTCGTGCCGGGGTCCAGCCAATCTGGCCTTCCTCCATCCCCAGAGCTACCCCTACTTGATCCCACCACTGTCAGGGAGATCCCAGAACTCCCTCACCCTGCCATGAAGGACCTTTGGTTGGGCGGGGAGGAGGGATTCTCTCCTCTCCTCTTCCTCCTCTACTCCAATCTGTCTTCCTGGGGGCCCTTGCTCCAGGAAACAGGACCAGGCGCTCCGCATAAGCACAGACATTCCCAGGAGCAATGAAAGGCAGATAGCTGCCTGAATGTGTGTGTGTGTGTGTGTGTGTGTGTGTGCGCACACACACACAGATATGAGTGTGTATGTGTGTATGAAGGGAAAGGCAAGGAGAGTAGAAATCCCGAATTAACATCATGAATAGCCACGAATATTGATACCCAAATATTTAACAATCTGATATTCCTCTAGGTTCAAGCAACTAAAACATACTTAGAGAAAAGTACATAGATTCCCACTTCCGGTGATTCTTATGAGTCCCTCTTCGGTATCCACGTGACTGACAAAACTCCAGTCTCACGTCTGAGTGAAATCCAGGTGAAAAAAATACCTCAAGAAGTGAAGCCACCGTAAGCTTTTGATGCAAGCCTGCAAAGGGCAGGCCTTCAGCAGCCACCCGGCCACAGCCCAGTAGTCAGACAAGGAAGGTCCACCCAGGCTCACTCAGGCCACACGCAGCCAGCAAGCAACCCAGAACCTGCCCGGGGGCAGCAGCGCTTCGCGGTAATCAGGGCTCCAGGGAATTCACGATTAAATGTGAAGGGTGTTTTTAGGAGTAATAGGGTTTTATACTTATGTTTATGAAAAAGCATTGTGGAATGTGTCCCTATAGTAAGAGGGCATTTCCATTAACGCACCCAGCATCTCTGATTTCCCCTACATCTGTAATGCACAGTGCACTTAAAGGTAATGAAGCCAAACTGCTTTCTCGATGTTCTGCAACTCTGACTTTTCACTGAGAACCAGCGAGCCTTTTATTGGAGTATCATCTTCCTGAGCACCTCTTTAGGAGGGCTGTTGCTACAATAAATCTAGTGTGCTGTGAAACCTCCAGGTGAAATGTCCCTTCCTGATCGCTGGCTTGGGATAAAGCCAAGCGCATTTCTCGTCAGCCTCACTGGAGAACACAAGGGCCACTGGAGGATGACACACAACTTTTTAATACCCAAGAACTTGGTGCCTTCCTTACAATTTCTATTTTGAGGTAAATTTGAAATCAGTTGTCCACGTTTTGAACAGGTAATCACACGTTTCCAGCAGAATTCTTAATGAGCAGCTTGCCCTGGTCACCATACTAACATCGGTGCTTGGGGGAAAGGGGATACTCTACCACCCTTGAATTTAAAGGACAGCATCTAGCACCTGCTCCTCTCCCAGGTCATGCTTCCCCTCCCCCAGGGGAAGCTCTTCCCCGGGGATGAGCTATGGGTACCTTGATACCAAGGGCAGGAGAAAGGAAGCTCATGGGGACCAGCTGCTCTGTGACTTGACTTTGGAGGTGGGTGCATGAGCCTGTACACGAGATAAAAACATGTAGAACTAAACACCCACACACACACACACACACACAAACGAGTACACACAAAATTGGTAAATCTAAGGAATGTTTGTGGACTACATATGTGTTAATATCCTAGCTGTGCTACTATGCTGTAGCTTCTTTTTTTTTCTTGGCAGTTCTGGGGATCAAACCCAGGGCCTCCAGCATGCTGGGTATTTGCTGTACCACTGAGCTACATTCCGTGCCCCAGACTACAGTTTTGCCAAATGCTCCACTTTGGAAGAATTGACCAAAGGGTAAAAGAATTTCTGTGTATCATTTCTTACAATTCTATGTGAACATATCACTATCTCAAAAAGTTTTTTAAAGCTCCAGTGGCTGGCATATGGAGAAAGTACCAGACGGCTCAAATAAAGGCAGAGGTAAGCCCACTGTGCAGCTGGCCAGGGACCAGGAGACGGGGTCGGGGCCAACCTCAAAATCTGTTGGTCTGGTGGAGGCGGGAAGGCTGCCTGGGGGCCAGGGATGAGGACAGTTTCTCGGGCTTTCACAGAAGAGTGGGAGACAAGGAAGCCAGCTTCCCCCAGGGTGTCCTACCGGGGGCTATGTCTCCCCTAGACCGCCAGCTGAATTCGTCCCCAAACAGTGTGGTTTGTGTAGAAATTAAGCAAACTTATAACTCTGACAGGCCGTTTCAGCTTGGGAACAAGGCTAGTTCACCAAAATGATTCTTCCCTCTTTAATTAAAATCCTTTGTTAACTGCCAAGCTAATACCTTCCCCAAGACAGACAAGATAATGAGCTTACATCCATCACCCCATGCTGGAAGCCAGCCAAGGAGGCTGGGGTGGGCTCAGAAGAGGGGAGCTTGGCCCTCCCGGATACCCATCGTGGGCACTGTGGGCTTGGGCCCAAATGCAAGGCAGGAATGCCTTTGGGGCACATCAGATCTGTCAAGAAGACAGGCAGCCACAGCTGCTGCCTTCCCGCTCAGAACCGCACAAAGTTACATTTTCCACCACAACATTTCTACACTGAAAAGGGGGGAGCGTGTGCCCAAAAGGGCCATCTAGAGGGCAGGGCCCTGGTCTCAGTGGGTCCAGGTCAGCTGTCAGCTGAGCAGGGGCACTGGGTCTCGGGAGCCTATCACAGGACCACAGCCATTAGCACAGGCAGGGGCCAGGACAAACAGAAAGTGCAGACAGGAGGGGCGGCCACGGGGCCCAGACCCGTCCGTCCCCGCCGCAGGGGCCGTGTTCTGGTGAGCTCACGACTATCCCCAACTGGTTCAGCCCTAGATGTTGGTTTTAACCCCACCCTTTTTTTCATCTCATTTGAAGTATTCGTGAAAGACAAGAATCAAGACCCATATAATAAATTCCCAAGTATATATGGCCCCTGTGTAACGCACGCCCCGCCCCTTAGGTATATCAGGTACATATGCATAAGGGCTCCTGATATGAATAAACGGCTGCCAAACAGGTGAGAACCGACAAAATCAAGGATCTCCAAGTAGAAGAAGTCCAAGTGATTTACATAAGTATTTCCCCTCCGAGGTGCCCCTTAAGTTTGGTCTGCAAACTGTGACTTTCAAAAAGGGCAGTATGGAAAAGGGAGGGTGGAAACACCTGACAAACTTCGCCAGACAAAGGATCAGGTCAGCGCCGGCAGTGACAAGTCACGTCAAGGGGTCCCCTTTGTATGAGGTGATGGAACAGCACTTCATCTCTGTGGTCCTGCTCCAGCAGCCGGGACGCGTTCGCGGCGGAGCGCTTAGCGAGCTTCCCGGCCCGCTCCTACGCTGTCTGGTCCTCTGCGCCACCTGGTGTCCGGAGGCCGCATCTGCAGACGACGTGGCCCGCCTGTGGAAGCGCGGTATGCAGCGCCCTCGTGTGGACACATGCAGCCACCGCCAGCCGCGAAAGACTGCAGCCCGGTGCCGACCTCCGCCCTGTAGCAGTAACCAGGGCACTGGTCTAGTCCTTTCAAGGTCACATGCAGGTTTAACTAGGCCACAGCGTCAGGACAGTTCAAAGTCGGCAGGTGAACAGGGCCATCGCCTGTCGTCACCGGGCCGAGGGCTGGAACTCTCAACTGGAGCCGGAGGCAATAGGGATCTCTGCCGGGCCCCATAGCCAGGATACCCAGGAGTCAAGGACAGGGACCCAGTCAGGCCAGGCCAGGCTCAAAGGGAGCGGCGACGCTGGCATCGGGGTAGGTGCGCCTGGGACGACCTCTGTCGGAGGAAGAGCACGGGGCCACCCCTGCAGGAGGGAGGCGCACGCTGAACCCCACACAGCACGCGCTTGGGCTAGGGGTGGTGTGTAGTCAGGACCTGCGGATCGTTGCGCGCACCAGGGCCCTTGAGGGGCACAGAAACAGTCTGGGGAGAGAGGGGACCTCCCTCGGGACAATCTGCTCTGACCCAAAACAGCACCCCACGGACTCTGAGCCTTCTAGATCCACGTGGTGGCGTCCGGATAGTTGGCAGGCATATGTCAAGGTCAGAGAACTGAACACTTGAGATTTTGTCCCAGCAGTCACACGCGGGAAAAGTATCCACTGGAACTCTTGCTCCGTGAGCGCGCACCTGCCCGCTCGCCCGGGGAGGCACAAGACCCTTGCGGCCACAGTTTTAGTCAGCCGAGTGCTGGACTTACCTTCTGGGTCAATCCCGCCTCCCCACCCGAGGCCTGACTGCTGATGGGAGTCCAGCAGGAACAGGGTACCAGCATGGTAACCCTGGCAGAGTCACTTACCCCTGGGGTGACTGCGCGCTTCAGCAAATTTTTTGAGCCTGTTTTCCCGTAGTTAGAACATCTATTGCCCGGGGGCCTTAGTTTCCACCGGGTGCTTCCTGCAGGCCTGGCCTTCACAGTTCTGTCAGCTTCCTCCCTCCAGCAAAGTTACCCACCATTAAGACCAACTCCCCTCCACTCTGTGCTCAGTGCCTTGTTCCTGGCCAGCTGGAGGAACACATCTTCCCTCTCAAGGCACAGGAGTGGACTGAGTGAATCTGCGTGGGCGAAGAGGACGAACACCAGAGCCGGGAACCCAATCAGATCCCAGCCCCACCAGGTACTGTGAGCTTGGGCAGTTCGCTTCACCTCTGCCTGTTTCCCTTCTAAAATGGGGTTCTCAGAGGGTTGTAAGAATTAAATCACTTCACACTTAGCTGACACTTGGCAAGCACCAGGTGTTGGTTGTTCTACCTCAACATTAGGTGCACACAGGGGTGCATACAGCACAGGAGTCGTAAGTTACAGTAATGTGTAAGTTATCCAGCAAACACTTAGATGGCACTCAGAGAAGACTCACAACGTCTAAACAAAGGGGTCCTTTAACAAGAACCCTAGGGAAGAACACTCACCCAGCAGGCTTGGTCCCTCCCCGGCCATCCAGGCCACACCCTCAGAAGTGCCCCAGTCTAAGGTTCTCCTATCACTGTCTTGAAACTCTTAATAATTTTACCTTTGAAATTCTACTTTGTCAGTGAAGTCTAATGGGACAACAGCATGCACATGAGCAGATCTGGGATGCTCCTCGCCAGACTGTGGGTATACGGTGCTCTCAATATCCCGGAAGCACAGAACCCCAATGTGTGGAAGCTCAGATTCACAGCAAGCACAAGGTGACTGCCACAGCAATGACCAAAAATGCAGATGCCAGACAGCCATCATGCTTCCTACGCAAACTAGGACACGCTTCCAGCCAAGGGCCAGAGCATCCCATCAAACACAACCCAGGAAACTACCACAGCCAACCTGACGCTAACCAACCACTTACACTGAGAATGGCCCAGACAAGGCAATGATAGGGTCACCTAAGTCATCCCGTATGAAGGCAGAGGACTGAGCGACTGTACACAGAACAAGTGAAACTGCTCCCTTCTGTGCAGCATCTCTGCCACTCTGGGAGAAGTCCAGACACAACCATGCCATCTCTGCTATTCCACACACAAGTTAAATGCGTTAAATGTCCTTGCACACTGTGAACAGAAGCAGAACACTTGTGATTCACTTAGAACATCCTATAGCAAAATCACATCCACCAGGAACAAGAAAATATGAAGGGAAAGCTTTTTTTTTCTTAGTAATTTAACAGCACGCCATCCCTGCCTTCTGAGCAGCAGGCCCCACAGTCTACACAGCTGGCCCCACGTGCAGGCTCCACGTGATCAAGGCAGGTGGCTCCTTCCCAGGCAGTGGACAGGCGGCGCTGACCCTCTTCAGTCCTGAAGTAGCCCAGGGACTCCAGGCACGTGGGTCTCAGCTGCGGACGTAAGAGGGTGGGTCCACCCATTGCTCCCCAGAGCCTGCCTTCAGTTTCTTCAACAGCAGTGTGCTTGGCACATTCAAGTCTGTGAAACTACATCTACTGTGTGCCTGGGGGTGTGCAGTGAAGAATCGGAGACAGCACGCTGGCACAGGTGAGCCAGACTTAGCACTGTAACCCACGCCACCTCCAAACTCACTCACTCTGCCTAGGACCATCCTGAGGCCAACCCTCCAGGAGCTCATGATGCCAGGACAAGATCCTCCTCATGTGAGGACCAGCAGGCAGGCGAAGAACAATCACTCTGGCTTACTTCAAGACCACCTAAGACTTTCCTTCCACCTGCATTCCCAAGGCCAAACACCCTGGAACCTTCCCATTGAAAGGAAAAAGAAGAGAGCGACAGACAGATGACAGGGCTCTCTGAGGGCATCCAAGCTCCTTCCAACTTTGCATTGTATCGTGGCTCTTTTAAGAAAGAACATAAAAAGTATTTTAATCCCTATGAAATTACCAATCCTCCCCTCTTCTCACCACACCCAGGTCACAAGCTTCAGCTCAAAGCAAGGCTGTATATCTAAGAACAGCAGTCCTCCTGGCTACAAAACCCCCAACCAGGGAGAGGGAGATGGCTAGTGGCAGGGTGGGTGGCAAGCAGGCAGAAGTCTCCCAGGCAGAATCAACAAGCAACTCAGGTACTCCCTCTAGTGTTCATGTAGAAAATCTTTAACTTCCTCAAAATGTGTATGTTTCAAGAGATTAAATAAATACACTTAACTATATATACCAGTAACCATTTAAGTAAATGTGGAGAAGCCTGAGTGGAGCTTTTACTATCAGAATTGGCCAAGTCATGAAACATTTCTAAAGACCCGCTATTCCTAACACAAAGGTAAACATGCTGTGCTATTTCAGAAGCTGCAGACTTTTCAAGTTGCCTCAATTATGCAGCTATCCTGTGTGCCCACACAGCACTTCAGGCATAGGACCCAGGACTGGACTTGGGACTCTTGGTTCAAATCTCAACGCCTGGCTATGGAACCTTGTACAGGGACTTAAACATTCCAAGACTCCAAGGATGCTGCAGCCTGAGGCGAGCTCAGCCCACACCCTGCCAAAGTGTCCCTAAAACTCAATTCAGGCATCTTCCAATCTGTTACTACCAAAGTTGAGTGGAAAAAGCCCCCAAAACTGTAAAACCAGAATCGGAATACAGTTATACAAACACCTTTAAAATTACCTAGGTGGTAAATGAGTATCATAAAGCCACATCAACTTGTATTCCTAGGGCTTAACATCTGAAGTATACATCAAAATATGAATGACCTGCAAAGAACCAAGTGTTTTATTCAGAAAGAAAATAATTTTTATAACAAGTTCCAACTGTCAAACTTAAGGAAACTAATTTCAATTTAAAAATTAACTCAGAAATCATGTTCCACAACTGGGATGAGGGAAAGAAGAAAAAGAAAGAAAGAAGGAAGGCAATATCTGTATCTTTATATACATGGATAGCTGGGATAACTGTGCTGCTCATGTCTGGTGGTTTATTGAAAGAAACAGTTGATGCTTAAATTTTTTTATATTTTAACCAATTTTGCAGTGCTTATATCTGGTAATCTGAGCAACTGATTTGAAGACAACAATATGAAATAGAACAACCATTAGTGAATTCCTACTATTTTGTCTAGTGAAACTCTGTATCATCTTTCATGTTTTAATAATTTTTTTTATTCTCTTTAATGGTTTGAACAATATTCCATTCTTACATCTGGTAATCTGAGCAACTTAGTTGAAGATAACAATATGTAATACAACAACTACTGTTAATTCCTATCATTTTGTTTTAAAACCCTGTATCATTTTTAATGTTCTTGCTTTATGTCTGTGACGTTGGTATTTTACTATTGTTCTTTCTCTTACTACTCTCTTTAAAATAAAATATAAATTAAAAAAAAGAAAGAAATCATGTTCTATACTTCAATACTGCAATGTCAGGCTTTTGACTTCAAAGTGGATTGTTGGGATAGGTCTTGTGCAGTTGCTTCCAATAAGGCAGGTAATGATTACCCAAACAATGTGCTTAATGTCTTGACTAGAATGTAGTCTTAATGAGACTAATTATTTTTAAAAAATGGTTTAAAATATTAGGCTCATTACACTCAGAATAAACACTTCTGTAAAGATTGAAAATGGCGAATGATTTTTCTTCTTCAGCCAGACAAGGCCTGGACTTTTAGTGAGGGAGGCCTGTGTCTACTTCGGGCTGACACTTGCAACTCAAGGGCAGCTCTGTAAGGCTCAACTGGCCAATCCACCTGAACCTATTATCTTTGTTTTTTTTGTTTTGTTTTTTTTGTTTTTCTCCGGTACCGGGAACCGAACTCACGACCTTGCACTTGCCAGGCAGGCGCTTTTGCCGCTGAGCTAAATCCCCAGCCCCTGAACCTATTATCTTAACAAGGGCATTTACACTACTGTAGCAAGTTTTGAACTACTCGGCTACAAGCAAGCTCCGACCAACTCTTAGACTTCAGGAAGCTATCCTGGTTTGAAGGGGTATTGCCTGAGGCCGAAAGACTAACGCCCTGAAAAGGGACTCAACTAGTTTCTCATCATGGATACAATGCAACTGAATTCCACACACCTTTGACAAGTAGGCCTCATGGGAAGAGCAAACATCAGATTTGGGAGTCCAACACAGTATCACAGAGAGAAATCCCACCTCTGTCCCTACAACTGTGTCCTTGAGCAAGTTACTTATCTACCTCAACTCCTCACCTGCAAAGAGAATCTTCACCGCCTACCTAGCCTCATTCACTGGGTTTTTTGTTTTTTGTTTTTCTGTTTGTGATAACAAAGCAAAATCAAAGTTTTAAAAAAGTCCATCCCTGCAGTACTTCTCTAAGAGGACACAAATTCCCAAGAACTCTTCTGAACAAAGATGCATCGAGGCACAAGCCAGGAATTCAAAGCCTTCCTGTATGAAGGCCCCTACGGTTAACAGCCACTTCTAAAAGGGCAATCAATCCTTCCAATGGGAGGCTTTATTTCCTGGGGATAAAAGGGACTTCACCGGTTTATCACAGGTATAGAGGCACCTTAATTCCACAAAGGCAACTAAAGCCATAGTGGCAAATGTCTCCACGGAGCGCCTACTCCACTGCCAGATGCTCTAAGTGCTTCACAGATTTAACTCTCTTCTCACTTCACCCCAGGGGTGACGATGAGTGCCCCACCGTACCCAGGAGGCTGAGGAAGCTCGCTGCCCACAAGTCAACCCCAGGGTCCCTGTTCCCCAAGCACCATACTACTATATATCTCCCAATTACCACTACACTTGCTAAACACGCCTCCAGAACCTACCTGGATAGTCACCTTTCCTTGTGAACTTACGGAATTTCTCAAATGCCAAAACAACCTTATCTCCAACATTTGACCATCAGAGATTTCAATTTTGACAAAACAAGTATAGAAAGGCAGGCTGAACTATAAGGTCACTCACAAGCTATTCTGTTAGAAAACTTGAAGGAGAAATTTAATTGGGCCCAAGACTCTTACTTGCTAAAATACTGTCGATAAAATCAGGGTAGGAATGCCCATCAGGCGGCATAAACTAGATTTTTTGACCATCTCCATGTTTAGGCAGAAACACCTGGCTCACCATCACCCAGCTTACCTGGAGTAAATGGGGTCAGTAACAATCTACAAGGAATAAAGGATAAACCATGCAGGATACAGTAGCAACCCCCACAAACTTTCACACCAACCCGTGAGCCTAACCACACACAGCACGAGGCCAGCACTGATGCCTGATGTCACACACAAGTTGAACAGCAGGCGGGAAGCTTTCCTAAATGCATGAGCCATGCATGTCACACTGCCACAGCAACAGCCTCTGGCCAAAATGGTGCTTCTTAAATGGGAGGTGCACACTTAAGTTAAAAGTTATGCATCTTATTTATTCAAATGTACACTAACGGGGAAAAATAAGCTTAACAAATTGTGATAGCAAAAGTATTCTTATTTTGGATAAGGTGAGGTTAAAAATCAACTTAGGGGCCAGGGATGTAGCTTAGTGGTAGAGTACTTACTTGCCTAACATGTGCAAGGCCTTCCTTGAGTTCAATATCCAGTACGTAAATAAACAAATGCTGTACACTAGTAATTTTCGGTGAAGTATGCAAGATAATTAAAAATCCTTCCTCTATTTATAGCCCCCTAAAACCAATGCCTTCATGAAATTTCAAAGTTATATTTCCATCTGCATTTTCAGGTTCTTTTTTTTTTTCTGTCTTTTTGGGACACAGCCTCACTATGCAGTTCAGGCTGGCCTTGAGCTCACTTTGTAGCCCAAGCTGGCCTCAAACTGGCAACGATCCTCCTGCCTCAGCCTCCCAAGTGCTAGGAGGCGTGTGCCACCACACCTGGCCACATCTGTATTTCAAGTGTTACTTATACATCATTTTCAATTTAATTTAAAAAAAAAAAGTCCTAAGAGATTTCTACAAATACATAGCAGAAACAAAATCTACCATGATGGGCATCCTAACTCCTAGTAGGAAAGGAAAGCACGTCTGCCTTTTATGACCTGAGCAGAGTGCCCTGTGCAACACACGCCTACCCACCCAGAGCAGGGACACAGCCTGTGAGTGAAGACGCAACATTAGGGCTCTGATGATGGGCTACATGTGCATTTCCTCCTTGGTTGCTTTACCTAAATTACCAACCTATGTAACCCTTACTTCCTACCACCAGGCAGGATCATAATGCCTTCACTGCTCAGACCAACAGGCTGGGATAATTTAATAAAGATCACATGTGGCACAGGTGCCAAAAGCAGAGCCATGGAGGTAAAGCCTCGCCAACGAAGCTTAGTGAGGCAACTCTTATTTTCAAATGTGTTAAGATTCAGGATCAAAACCACTGCTGAAATTTTCAGAATGTTTATGACCTACTTGAATGAAGAGCTAAATATAGTTATTATAATGATTAAGGTAAGTTGTTGTGCTTCAAAACAGACAACACATGCGTACCCTATCATGATCACCCACTCTTCTAGTTTTTAAAAAAAAAAGTGCTTGCTACAACATACTCAACAAGGAATCACTTTTTTCCTGAATATTCCTTGGTAAAGTGCTTCTGGGGCTGTCGCAACGAACGTGAACAAGGCAGACCTCCTGTGCAACCTCCACAATTTCACCAATGCCCAGCTCAGCAGGAAAAGATTTTCAGCAGCATTCTTCCAGAGCTGTAAAGAGACCTTTTGCCAGTGAGGGGAGCCATTGGGCTGGCATACGAGTTGTTCTGAACACTGCGCTGCTACACTGTGCTCCATCGCCGTTCTCCATTTTCAGAGTGTGCTACGAGATACCCACGTGATAGGAAAAAAGATTTAAAGTGGATTAATTACAGTAACATTTAACATCACTACAAAGACACACTTTCTACACACAATTATTTTTAACTGAATTAAGATGTTTATTGCATTCTATTTTTGGTGGAAAAAATGTAACATACATTTAGCACAACCTTGTGAAATACACAAAGCATAACTGTAGAAGAAGCATTTTTCTATTCCTAGTCCATTTTTGAGGACCAAATCATGAACTGCTCCACTGTAATTAAATGTCTTGCAACAACTGATCACCACATTTAACATTGTTAATTTTCTCCTCTCAGGATAGGCAGCAATTCACCATTTTCTTTCAGTTCCTAAAAATAAAAAATAACATCAATGTATATGCATATACAAAAATGAAAACATACAAAACTGTCACAGCTTGCATCTGTATTTCAGAACTGAAAGAAACACCTCTTGAATCAAAAGCCCAAGTCTCCCAACATTCTCAAGCTAAGCATAAAAACAATACAGCTATCCCTGGGTATCCACAAGGGACTGGGTCCAGAATCCCCAAGGATAGTAAAATCTACAGATGCTCAAGTCCCATGCACAGAATGGCGCAGTATTTACATACAACCTGCACACTTCCTCCCTGGTACTTTGAATCATCTCTAGATTACTTACAATACCTAATACAATGTGAATGATACACAATAGGTGCTATACTGTACAGTTTAGAAAATAAAGGGCCTGTATACTCTTTTTTTTCCAAATATTTTCAATCCTTTGTTAGTGGAACCCATATATATGGATCTATGGATACAGAGGGTTGACTGTACACTATCAAATTACAAAGTTAAAAGGAAATTCTTAAGCTGGACATGGTAGCGTGGTGCACAACAGTAACACCAGCATTCAAGATGCTGAGGCAGGATGATTACAACGAGTTCAAAGCCAGTCTGGGCTACATAGTGAGTTCCAGGCCAGCCTAAAATACATATACCAAGACCCTGACTCAAAAAAATTTAAAAAAAGGAATTCTTATACCAACAATTTACCATTAGCAAAGAGAGCAACTGGAGCAAAGCACTGAAGCCCCCTACTTAAATTATACAATAAATAAGGGGGAAAAAATATTAAATGATTGATTCAACAAGGTTGAGGAAAGAAGTAAGGTGACAGTAAAGTATACTCAAGGACACAGCGTGTTCTACTTCTGCTCCTGCTCTTTCTTCACAGGCAGTAAACAGGCTGCACCACTTCAACAAACCTGGGACTCTGTCTATTCCTCAAGAAAAGCTACAGTACCAGGAACATGTAAAGGCCAGAAAATATTAAAAATATGTAGTAATTCAGAAAAGAGAAAAGCTCCAAAAGAGCTTCCACAGATTAATTCAAACTATGGAACAGATTCCATACTTTTTAGCCACCACGTCTAAAAATATGGTAATAAAAGATAAATAAGACTTTCTTGTTCAAAACAGGTATTTAATCTGATGTAACATTTCAGATTATCACTAAGCAACATAAACATCAATCAATAAAACCACTAAAATTCACACAACCTCCTCTCTGGATTAAAATCAGGGAGGCTGATTCTGCCATACACAAATCCAGACAACTTTCACTGCCATCTTGGGATCTTACACCTAATAAACAAATAGACATCCTACTACACCAACAGACCTAGCAGAAGTTTCTTGGGCACAGATTCTGCAGGCAAACAGGCTATACAGCTCAGTGAAGAGATCGGGCAGCCTCCAGGTAAGCCTGGAATAACATCCTACTGGCTTCACAATGGTATACAGCTCTACCATGCATGTCCATATTTCTTCACCTGCCAGATGAAGACAAAAGTCCTCCTCTCCTAGGCCACTGGGGGATTCCATGAAGTCATCTACACAAAGTATCAGAGCAGTGTGCCTAGCACACTGTGACAGCTTCTCAGCAGCATCATTCATACCAGCCAGCACTTTAAAACAGCAATCTGACTGATCTAAACATTCCACGTCACTCTCAACAAACTCTTTTTAAGTCCAAACATTCTGAACAGCTATGCTGAGCTACTCACTCTTTCGAGGAAAGATTAGTTCACTGAGTATACCATAGTAGCCATCTTTCTCAGGACACTATATTGACCAAGTCATTGAGTTACTGAGAGTAATTCATTCATTTATTTAGTCACTCAGTCAACAAAAAAGTACTTAATGCTCCAACAGAAGCCTGTCAGAATTAACCAAACTGGAACATGTTTTAATTGAACTCAATATGAAAAACTATATTATGCAAGAAACAGACCAAAATGGCAATGTAATAGCTGCTTCCATATTATTATCTCAAGGAAAAATGTTAATGTCACAAATTTCCAAATGTGTACATTCTTAGCAAGGGAACATAAAGTCATGTAACATCCTGTTATATATCTAAAAAGATGTTACCCGCACAGCTTAGCTTTCAAATTAAATGAGATTTATTGATTGTATCTTCAAAGAGCTACAAATGGCTAAGGTACAGGCTATAAAACATTAAGACAAGAACAGGCTCAAGAGTATTTGGGGCTTGAAGACAGTTTGTGTCTTACAAAACTAAGACATTTATATATAGATATCTATCTATATGCATATATATAAATAACAAATGTAGGTCTATTTCTGTTGTTTCCAGACTATTCAAAAGATATAGTGATAATTTTTTTTTTTTTCCTAAGAAAAATTTACTAAAAAAAATGCCTCACTAGCTTGTATCAGAGATGACATCCAACCTGGCACTGGGCAAGAAATGAAGCCCACACAGATGCATCCACAGGACAAACACAGGCTCTGGAGTCACAGAGCTCAAGCACTGACTTTATAAAAACATGCTGGTCCAAAGTATTGTCACTTTAGTGTGAGACTGACATTCCTTTATGTCATAAAAGTATGTGTTAAAAACTTTATTTTACAACTTAACCAGAAGTAGCACTACTTACTACTGTACTTGTTCTCCATTAAAACCATTAAAGACCTGACCTCAAAGAACAGTCTCTACCTGAGCAAGCAGGAGGGAGGCCTGAGGGCAATCTCCAGCTCTGAAGGAGCCTCCACAACCTGCCTGTTGTGACAGTGCATTCACATCCTAGGGAAGGGCATTCCTGCTGGTCCTCTCTATCATACTTCCCACCCCACACTCCTTAACACACTGCGCAGGGTGTACTGCACTGGAGTAGCGAGGTTAGGAGGTTATCAAAGCTACAACTTTCCTGCACTGGCCTGGCCCCGGCCGACTAACCAAAAGAGCTATGAAGGACACAGGTGCTAGTAAGTAGTTGGGGTTGCCTTAAGTTCTAGACATTAAACGTAAGAAAAGCCATGTCCATTTAAAACACACTTATGAATTTATTTAGAGCAAACCAAAATAGAAAATTAAAGTCCTTCATTTGATCAAAACCCACTAAGCTACTAAACTACAGAGAGTATCAGGAGAAATTCAGGATGTACAAGAAACAGTATCTTGTGTAAACATGCTTACAAACTAATAGTTAACACGGTGCCAGCACCTGAGGTCAAGAGACCTGCAGCTACTGTAGCACAGGGAATTGCAGGGAGACCTGCAGCGTCTATGGCACATGGCCTCTGGGACTCTTAACACCGTGCAAGTGAGGGCGGAAAAGGAAATGGCACACAGTAAAAAGCAACTATGATAATGTAAAAATAAAAAGACACAGAAACTTCTAGAGCAAGGGCAGACATTGCTGGCTGGAAGAGTTTATACATTTACAGGCAAATTAGGCTTTGAAGAATGGAGAAGACAGATTTATTTATAGACTGTACAAGAAAGTCCAAAGCTAAAAGGTAAAGAAAGGCTGAAAGGCAGGTAAACATGGGAGAAAGTTCTGTCAGATTTAGTACAATGAGAATAAAATGAAAACGCTGCAAATGTGGCTTCAGCTTCAGCTCTCCTGAATGCCAGGCTACAAAGGCTGGGCACTGGCTGGCAGCTGGCTAGGAGGTAAGGAGGTTCTGAACAGGGCCCAGAGTGACAGGGAAGGAGACCACAGACTGAATCAGATAAGAGGGTGTAACAGTCTGATGCTCAAGGGGCTGAGGGAAGGATGAGATATTACACACAGAAACAGCTGCAGAAAAGGCTGGACTTGAGGCTGGATAAGAGAGCAACAACTTCAAGTTTTCCATTCAACATAATTTCTAAACATCAAGCTTTTCACTTCTTGAGGACAGCAGATGAACAGACCTTACCTTAACAATATCCAATCCTCCAACAAGCTCCCCTTTCACATACAGCTGAGGGTATGTTGGCCAGTTAGAGTACACTTTTAATCCCTGCCGAACCTAAAGAAACAACAGGAATGCTGAAACCTTCCTACCAGATCCCACAATTAAAGCTAAACAAAGGACCAAGCAAAACCCAGAACTTACTTCTTCATCTTCCAATATATCAAAGGTTTCAAATTCAACACTACAAAAAGAAAAAAACATTTTAACAGGAAAATACAGTTTTAAATAAAAGTTGTAAAGCTTATTTGGTGTTTTTAAAATAGTCAAGAAAAGTAAAATATTGCTAACAAAATTTACCATTGACCAATGGAAATGATTCTGCTTCTTAATCTATCTGGTATTCTATACAATAAATCATCCCAAGACATAAATTTATCTGGATTTTTCTAGCAATACTGGGTAAATGAGGAGTTGGCACAGTTTTCTTAAAGAACAAAGAAAGGGCTCTATAAAAATGACCAAAAGCACACCAACCTCTCCTTTCAACAGCCCACCACAGGGTAAGGACAGAGCAGGCTTGAGGTCATAATTACAATTAATATACTTTCTTCCATAAAATTATTACAATAATTTGAAGAAATTAACTTTTTTTTCATCAAATCTCTAAAGCTGTACTCAAGTCTATACTGCTCAACTGACTACTTTCAATCCTACCAAGAGTTATGAAATACTTTGAAGATTACTTTCCCTATAACTTCATAGATTTGGATAATCTATTCTAGTTAAAAGTGCAATTAGAATGCAAATTATAATTTAAAAGAAAAGCAACCATGACATAGAAAATACGTCAAAAATATTTGACAAACACAACAAAACACATGCTAACTATCTCCAAGTAACTGGCTTTGTTTTTAACCACAAAAATCAACAGCAATGTTCTTACCTGGCAGCTTCATCACCAAGCAGTTGAGAATAAAAATCTGAAATTTAAATTCACTTGCCTCCCCTCTCACATATAGGTAATAGACCTTAATATGTGCCCATCAGTTTCAGATAGTTTTAAAAAAATACTTAAAAAGAATTTTTAAACAACCTATAATGCATTCTCCATACAGTATCTTTGCATGATGAGAACACTGGCTACAAAATTCTATTTTGTTCTAACCTCTAAACCAAAACATTCACAAAACATTACAGAAAGAAAAAAAAAAAAAATTACAGCAAAAATAAGTATTTTAAAATAATAATCAATCCAGACATTAAAACTAACAAAACATCAGTGTGGTAGAACTGACAAGTTGAAATTGTTTAAATACACTATTTGAAAACAAGATTTACATACCTGGTACTATTCAGTATCTCCAGAATTTGTTTGCTAAATCCACATTTTGCTTCCTAAATTAAAACAAAATTTTGTATTTTATATGTCCCAACTGTCATGTCTGTAGCTAATGCTTTGTCAACCAATAGAGCACCTGTCCAATGTCAGTCACACCAAATGCTGCCAACCCGGAGAGCACCTGTGCCATGCAGCTGCACTGCATTTGCTCTGCTCCTGAGGCTGCTTCATATTCCCTCCCTCTCCCTCTCCTTCATCTAGACATCACCCTAGAATAAATCACACGCTTACTTTGCTTTGTAACCTCTTAAGATGACATGTGTTCTAGTAGCTTATAATCTTTATGTTCAAAAAGTTCCCTAAATCAAACCTGCATTTTCTACGGACAATTACTTAATTCCATTCCTAATTTACACAAAACAATCTTAACTACTTAACCTTTTTGCAATAATTAAGATAATTTTCATGTTCCCAAGTGGACTTTAACTCTCATTCTTATATTTTACCTTTATATTATAAGGGAACCAAAATTTTTTGAGGTTATGGTATGCATTTTTTCATGCCACATAAACCGCATATCCCAACAATCTTGTGGAAATGATTTGACACCACATAAACATTTCCAAAGTTCCAACAATATGGTTTCTATAATATATGAAATCTTTCTGGGCTTCCAAAAAAAAACAATGTTGAGAATAAAAATCTGCTTTAAAAAATCATGAAGAAGAAAAACAGGCTAGGTATGGCAGCACACACCATAATCCCAGCACTTTGGGAGACTGAAGCAGGAGGATCACAAGTTGGAGCCCACTCAGAGCAATTTAGCGAGACCCTGTCTCAAAGAAGGCTGGGAAAGTAGTTCAGTGTAAAAGCTCCAGTACTCTCTAAAAAAGAAAAAAAATGTATCATTACTGAAAATTATATACAGACTATAATTATATAGTTATATATAATTATATAATTTATATATACTTATATAATTTGCAGTGATGATAAAGAAACCTTTTTTTTGTTTTTTTGGATAGTAGGGATTGAAGCTTTGCACTGAGATACAACTTCAGCCCTTTCTAAAATTTATTTTCAATTTGAGACAAGGTCTCACTAAATCACTAAACTGCCCAGACTGGGCTAGAACTGCCTCAGCTTCCCAGATGCTAGGATTTTAGCTGTGCACCATCACACTCAGCTTTTCTTCTATTGATTTTTCAAAACACTGTACAATAAACCAGTCAAAGAACCTGGGACCTAACAGTGATTTCAACTTGCTGAAATTTATATTACATTTCTTGTTATTATTACTTTCATTACACTAGTTTACATTAATTAGTTATGTTAATTAATGCGTTTCATTAGGTTAGTCATATTAACGTCCACACGTATTATGGCAATCACATTCCTGCAACAGCCCTATGAAGTATTACAAAATCCATTTACAAAAAGGGCAAAGTGAAGCTCTTTTTGGTTAAGTCACCTGCCCAAGGCATCTTGTCTAACACTGGGGAGGTTTCCTCATTCCATCAGCCTCACCTTTCAAATCATTCATTTATCTGCAAAGTAGGCCAAATCCGGGCCAGCTTTGTCTACTGAACAACTAGCTGAGAATTAAACAAAATACATCATAAATGACTATAGCTAGTTTTTGGAAATTTCCATTCCAATCTTACCCTGAAAGACAGTTTTGTTCACACTATTAGTGGAAATGATCAAACTTGATACTGAAACTGATGCAAAATCAGTATATACTTTCATCAAAAAAGCTACAAGAATCATCCCATCACAGATGAGAATTGTGGAGTTTTACTCATTCACCAAACACACAGGGAGCACACATGTCATGCCCAGGGTTATGTCCCAGTAAGGATGCTTCTACTCAAATGATTCAGAAGCAAGAACCTATGCACTACCAGGTTCCCCTACCCTTAGAAAGTATACTACAGTAATCCACACACTAAAACAAAGGGTAATGGAATAGCAACTAATACTGTAGAACCAGCAAAGTGTTAATAGTGTTGACCATGTTAGCTGACAAAGTTTGGCAGCAGAAAGAAATGCACCCTGCTGAGATGTTGATGATGAAGTCAAGCAAAATGCAGATTACTTTGTTTGATCTCCATAAGCACCAATTAAGGCCTGGATAACTTCCTGATACCACTACAGCTTCATTAGCTAAAGCCAGGAAAAAAAGATTTAACTGTCCCCTTGTTGCAGATGTTAACATCAAAAGAAATTACAAATAAAACCATTTTTGAGTTCTTTACCTGTTTGTTTCCTTTCATAAAGAGCATCACAGAAGCTTTATTTGTCAGCACTTTGAGCCTAAAGAGAGAAAATTGATATAAAATGGCTCAGCTCAATTATTAAACACCACTTTTGCTCCACTTCATGAGTAACATGCATATTTGAGGGATAGCAGGATGATAGTTCACAGCTTTGAGTGGTATTAAACAAGCAAATGCATTGACATTTTCCTTTATTTCATTCTCTCCCTAAGCCACTGTAAAACACAATATAGCTTTTAAGGCAACGAATGTTCCTTCAAGTTGCAATTTAAGCCTATCAACTCACAGTACTAAAAAAAAATAATAATAACCAATTCAGTAAGGAATTGTCCAATAGGGGACCTATATATCGAGCTCATCCAGAATTTTTAGAACTAGATCCGTGAGCTCCATTTCCGATTATGACGCTATGGACTGCTCTACACTCCTAATGCTCACGAAGGCACACCTGGATGGTTAAAGCATTACATCTTAGAACATCACCTAACACTAGCTCCTAAAACCAAACGCTCTCATTTTAACCTTATACTCAATATTTCATACCATTTTCAAATATCACAATCTAACTCCTGTCAGAAATTTTAATCATCTATATTTAACTAGTCACAAATCTCAGGATACGTCAGTGTAGGTACAACAGGTCACATCACCATGTTCTCACTCCACCAGTACCATGGGCAATTCATGTCTCAATCTCCTCACAGAGGAGCCACAAATAAAATGTAGAGATCATATACAAGGCTTTATCAATTACACTCCCAATAGAGGATGGTTAGCCTGTTCTCGGGAAAACAGCAGGAGACACAGAAACTTAATGCTGGCCCTGACCACTCAGATCCAGAAACAACAGACTACACTCCTGTCAAAATATGCATCACACATCCACAAACTGCTTACAGAAGCCCTTTACACAAGTATTCAAAATATACTGTGCTTCCCTTTCAATGTAATTCTAGCCAGTTCTAGCATTGGCTATCTTTTGGTGTCCAAAGGCCCAGTAGATTTAGAAACAGCATATTAAGAAAATCGAAAGTTTGATGGAAAAAAAAAAAGAAAATTTGATGGAGACAAAAACATAAATAGCAGTGAGAATATATTCAAGAAACAGGAGGAAAATACATTGATAGCACATCAAGGCATATAAATGCACAGCTGACTTTGCAGGCTGCACAGCCACTGTGAGCCAAGGGCATCACTAGGCTATAGGAACAAGTGAGGACACACACAGTCAACAAAGAGAACATCATTTTCTCATTCAAAAGGCAGGCTGGGTACAAATCCTGTGAGAAAATGTGTCATTAAAGGTTAGTTTGACATTCTAGGACTACTTTATTAATTAAGGGCAGACAAATGAGATACTCATTAAACACTTTCAGAAATCCTCAAAATGTTAAATACCAAGAAAATTAGAGGTTTATTTTACAAATTCAAGCCTTAACTAAAAATGACTGATATCCTGGTGTATTTTAAAATAAATTCCCTTTTTTAAAAGTGTAAGTTTGTAGGCATTACAATAAAAGTCCCTAATGTCTTGCTAAACACCAAGTCCAAAATTTCTATAAGATAACCTCACCTAAAGCTGAGATTATGCCATAAAAGAAATAGAGAGATTTCACAGCTCCCAAAATCTGCCTGAATTTTAAGTTATCCTTGTTTAGAAAGACAGGGACAAGTACTCAGAGTAGTTGGAAAGTGTAACACATAAATAATAACAGCTTTTCACACTCAGGGTTCTAACGTAGGATAGAGGCTATACACAAAAAAATGCAAGTGTACTGTGCTTATGCCCATGAGCAAGAACCAAAACAATAGGATCTTGGCTCTCAAATTCAGAGGGGAAAGCAAAACTTGGTCAATCTACTAAAACAATATTTCCATGAAAGCAGGAATATCTTCCACACAATTACTAAATTGATGCTAAAATTTCTTCGGCCCAAATTAGAGATTCCCAAGTTTGCATGACCTGCAAATAACAAAATTATGACTCCCAACAGGCAAACATCAATTCCTTGATTTCCATACAGAAAGAGCAAGGCAAAAGCTGAGGATTCAAAAACATTTTTAAAATAATAAATGGGTCAGTAACTCTGAGACGTTGAAACAGCAGGATCAAAAGCAAGCCCACCCTGGGCAACTTAGTAAGTTAGCAAGAACCTGTATCAAAAAATAAATTTAAAAAAGGGATGGGAGCTGAGCATGGTGGCACATGTCTATAACCATGAATTCAGGAGGCTGAGGCAGGAAGATGTCAGTGACTTCAAGCCCAGCTTGGACTGCATTGTGAATTAATGGCCAGCCTGAACTACATAGCAAAACCCAGTCTCAAAATAAGAAACAGCTGGGGATGTAGCTCAGTGTAAAGGTTCTGGGTTCAATCCCAAGTACTGCAAAAAATAGTAAAATAAAAATATTAAATGGTAGGCTGTTTAAAATTTTAGAACACTTACCTTTCTTCTAATTTGGGAGCTTTGGGACAAATTGTATCTAGTTCTTGAGATGCTTCTAGCTCCTGAAATAAGCACATACATCAATTTAAGAAACATGTATTGCCTGGAGTGGTGACACATGCCTGTAATCCTAGCACTCAGGAGGCTGAGTGCAGGAGGACTGCTGCAAGTTCGAGGCCAGTCCGGGCTACAAAGAAAGTTTAAGGCCAGCCTGAGCTGCACAGTGAAACCCTGTCTCAGAAAGACACACACACATACACAAAAATATTAACATAAATCTCTTCTAACATAATGTAGAATACTGATCAGAAATGCTGTTTTCCCAGGTTTATATTAGTAAATGTGTAAATTCTAAGAAATATGTATTTTAGATTTATTGCAACATTTTAAAAGGTTTGCTCTAAATGTAATTTCTTTACAAGGCACAGACTTCTAACCTTAATTATATCAAGTCCTCCTATAAGTTCCCCAGAAACATAAAGCTGAGGATAGGTGGGCCAATTGGAATAGGTTTTCAGCCCCTGCCGAACTTCTTCATCTGAGAAGATATCAAAACTGCTAAACTGAATATCATGTTTGTGAAGAATTTCCACCATCTGCTTGCTGAAACCTGCACAGAGGAAAAAAATAAATAAATAAAGAATTTAGCAACTCTCATACACACAATTATAAATTAATTCATAGAACAAATTATCTAGTGGACACAGATGCCTGCCTATTTTGCCAGTAATTAAATTAGCATACCTTAATATTATATGAACAGAAAATAAATTCCAAAAAACTCTCATTTGACCTTTAACCATAAGTATTCAGACATGACTTTTAAAAACTGACATGTTTGTGTATTTGTCAATTGCTCTTTAAATCAGAAACGAGGGCGCAGAGTTAGTGAACAAAAAGCAGAGCCCTAAAGACCTAGCACCATGGGAACACAAGATGAGGCATGAGGCCCTGGACAGCCATCTCCCTGTGCTTCCTCTCAATCGGGGCATGGATCTGGGCACCTTGCATAGGCCCTCCTATCTCTCCTATGCTGTGAATCTAGGAAAGTCAACTGAGTAGATAGAAAACTCCATGACAATTTTTTTAACCATTACTCTACCACACTGAAAACTCAATTGTGTATTTCCACTGACATTTTACTGCTTATGGGTACCCACTTCAGTAGTTGAGTCCTTACATCTGTAAGTAGGAGAGATGAGAAATCAAGAAGGGATGTGCTGTTTCAGTCTACAATGGGTATAGTACATTCAATTTTAAAGCTATCTTCTCTGCTGTTATATATGAACTGTCAATAAATTGATGGTATTGTTTGTCCTCTCATCACTTGACAGTTTCTTTTCTAAAAGTATTTACATTCCCTAAAGTATATAATTTTTTACTACAGTGACAATTTTATGTTCCATGATTTTATTATACACCTTTGTGACACATTTTTGTTCAGTATTTTTTTGACATCATCCTCTTATCCTCCTATGACATTAGTACTGAGGCATAAGAGTGTGAATATCAGTCTTTTATTAGTCTATTCTGTCTAAAGAAAGGATATCTTTCTTTCTAAAAGATAATTCTTACAATTTTTTCCAACAGTTTGAACCATCCTACTCTCAGACCTCACCATTCTTTTTAGTCATTTTCAGAAATAACCCATTCTTCAGATTTGAAATTCCTTAAGACTTAACAGCATTGGTAATTATTTCTAAATAAAATCAAATCCTAAAATTCAGCATAAGATTAACTGCAAGAATAAGCTTTACATGATGTCATCCAAAAGCACATTTACTATAAAGCATGGATCTACAACTGAACTCCAAACATTTTCTAGATCCGCAGTTTGTTGAGCTGAAGCACTAGCATTTAGTTGTATAGCATATAAGTTGCTTTTCCTACAACTGAAGTGTTAAGTTCATGTACAGCCTGAAGTAAAACACTGATTCTAAAATTTTTCCATTCATCTGGGAGTTCATTAGTAAACAGCTAAGGGCTGATTGCTGATGGTTATTCTGCTGCCAATATATTAACTCATTTCTACTGTAACTCACTGAGAAAAAGCTTTATTTTAGCTTTAGGCAATTACATGCAGACTAGAAAGATTGATTGGTAGTGTTTCATTTTTAAGGGTTAAAGTGGCAGACTGGAAATGTTGTGCTTAAGGATAAAGCAGTAAAAAAGCTTTATTCTAATAACAAAATACACTTGTGAAGAAAAATGCATGCGTGTTATAAAACTATTTAAAAGTAGAAAAACTGTGTTCAACTGCCATAAAAATCACCATTTCTACCATAATCATTTCTACTCATGACATGAGTAATAAGCCTAACTGACACATTTAATAACAAATAATAAACCCCTAAAGAATACTACACTTGATGTGTTTTTGATTCCGAACCCAGGAAGATGACTCTCACATCTGCAAAAATGTCTATGGTCAAACACATCCTGCTTTATTACAATCTCTAACTGCAACAGTTACAAGAATTCCAGCCAGGCATGGTGGTGCACGCCTGTAATGCTAGCACTTGGCAGGCTGAGGCAGGAGATCTTTTTGAGTTTGAGGCCAGCCTAGGCCACAAAGTGAGTTCAACACCAGCCTGAATGGCATAGCGAGACCCTGTCTCAAAAAGACAAAAAAAGAAAAGAATTCCAGTAACTTCACCAACCTGCTGGAGGATTTAACATTCAGTTTAGAAAGCCAGACATCTCAGTGCTCTAGAAACTTCCTCAAACATAAGCCATCTCTCTTTTCCTATCCTCACAAGCAACACAGATAGGGACAATCCAACTCTAACTACTAAGACCCTGTCAACAGGTCAGGCTCAAGATACAACATAGGATTCTGTAGTCAAGAGTTTGAAAGTGGGTAAGAAAGTAGAAGCCAGGCGTGGTGGCGCATGCCTGTAATCCTAGCACTAGGGAGGCTGAGGCAGGAGGATCTCTGAAAGTTCAAGACCAGCCTGGGCTACAAAGTGAGCTCAAGACCAACCTGAACTGCATAGTGAGACCCTGTCTCAAAAAGAAAGAAAAAAAAAAAACACGAGGAAAAAAAGACCTGTGGCCTATGCAGGCTCCAAGGCAGGATCTGGACACAGCTTTCCTGGATGTGAAATCGAAATGTTATTATATACATTTCTCTGATTAAGAGAAAGCAAGATGGCCTGGTAATTCCAACATCAAGCACAGGCACACTCCACAATGGATATCCAATGGAAGCAAAGTGGTGTTACTGGTGTCAGTGCTTTCAAAGGGTATTCTGTGCAAAATGAGGAGCAGCCACTTGAGTTCACAAGATGACCTTTGTTTTTATAAAGGGGACTTGCTATACCTCTTCTCTAAAGTGCCAACAGAGGATCAAAAACAATTCTTTCAGTAAGCAGGTTTAGAAAGGAGTAACAACGCAGCTTAATGATCAACATAGTCTATACAACACAGCACACAAAAAGAAAGGGAAAACAGAATCAGAGGAAAACCAGGGAAGTGGCAGAGATAGGGCTCAATGAAAATACTTTCCAACTGATTCTAAGTAGATACTTTATGAACGATATCAACACCCTAAAATGATGTATATGCTTTTTATTCTAGGTAGGAAGTCATGTTGTAACAGAAAACAAAATACCAGGTAACATAACAAAAGCTTATTAGGAACACAGTTGTAAGTTATAAAGAATAAAATGAATATCTGAACAGAAGACATTGCACTATGAGAACATATCTATTTAAAAAACTTTTGTATTACCAAAATATTTTTATTATCTAACACCATGTTCTTCAGATTGCTCTGAAATGTCTTGAAGTTTTTTAGTCTTCACTATTTGTATAGTCTCCGAAATGTCACTCAGACAGTTAATATAAATTACTAGAAATACATCACAAATTCAGTTCAATGAAGTAACAAAAAATGACTGTTTCCATGTTTAGCTCTAATGTGCTTGAATAATCATTCATCTACACTGAAAAAGTCACCCAAATCTACCTCCACTCAAGGACCCCAGGAGGAACTAAAGGCACAAGGAGACACCCGAATTGTACCCACAGTCACTGAGCAGGGACTGACTGCAGTAGCAGACCAGGCTGAACCTCACTTATGAGATATCTCATCTACCATGCTTTCCAGCACACCCTCCTCCTTTGCTGCCTAAGGATCCCTTCCTCAAGTCTCAATTTTGTTACTTGCCAATTTCACTAGGTTATCATTTAGAAAAGATAAAGACAATATGGTGCTTAGGGCTATGGGTATAGCTCAGCGGCATAGCACCTGCCTGGCAAGCACAATATTGTGAGTTCGATTCCTGGTACCAAAAAAAAAAGACAATATGGTACTTAAATCCCAAAAAGGAGAATGTTATACTGAGTTTACTAAGGGTTAGCTATGTATAACCTGTCATAAAGATTCACCCACATTTTATAGCCAGTTCTCCTGTACTACTAGAAACTAGAATGACAGTATTAGGCTACTCCATGAAGCACCAGAAACAATTTTCATGCCTAATGGAGGATGAATTGGAAACACTTGGAACCCTCATTAAATACAAAATAATACAGACACATATAAAGCTACCTGGACTGCTTGTTCCTATTTTAACTCCAGTATAGACTAAGTCAGCCTTGCAAATCATAAGTAGCATGCATTATCTGACATGGAAGATACCGGCCAGGAAATTTTTCAGGCAGAATTAAGAAATAAAGGAATAATTTCTTCATCTTTTAAGATAGATTTTATCATGAAACTTTATTACAAAAAGTACACTTTTTCATAATTTAATGTGTAATTTCATAACCATATAGGGAAGAATTTAGAACCAAATTTATACTGGAAGCTTGGCTATTTTTATAAAGCCACACTGGACATGTAGCAATCATATCGATAGCACACTCAATTTTATTGCCACCTATCTTAATAAATTCCCTTTTGTGTAGTTGAAACAAATACTCTTAGTCTCAACAGTATCATCAAAAGGCATAAATGCTCAATTATGCAGCATAATAATGTTGCACTAGGAGCAGTAAAAAGAAAACAACATAAACCCAATACCAGAGGGGTCAAATAACTCTAAAACTCACTTAAGGACAAAATTACAAACATTCATGTATACAGAAAATAAGGATAACTATAACCCAAGAATCAGGAATCTCTAAATTACTATAGAAGCTATAAACTGGAAATGACAGCAATGAGTAAATAATGCAATCATTGGACAGTGATAACAGGGAAGGCAAAAGTGCATAGCATATGAACAGGAACACTATGAAAATTCTGCAATTTTTTTTGTTGTTGTTTTTTGGTTTTTTTCTTCCAGTACCAGGAATCGAACTCATGGCCTTGTGCTTGCCAGGCAGGCGCTGTGCCGCTGAGCTAAATCCCCAGCCCCACAAATTTTTAAATTACTAAATCTGCACAAAGTGAAAGAAATGAAGCTACCAAGAAAGAAAAGTGTTAAAAGCAAAACTGCATAGGCAAAAAGCCCATTGACAGAGACAGCAATGTGATAGCTGACATAAGAGCTGGAATCCAAGCCCAACTTGGCTATGAGATAACCTTGGGTGAACCTTCCTTTCTTTGAGTCTGAAAACTTGTACATAAAGCAAAGATCCTCATTTAGAACCACAGAACAGGTTAGAAAGGGTAAGCCCATCTCAACTGCACCCTGTACTGGTACAGCACCCAATTTGGTTTACATTATCTCAAGAGTAGTTTCTTACCACAGCGTGGTTCTTGAGGAGTTCCTTTCATGAACAACATGCAGGGGGCAGCATGTATTAACTTCTTCAGGCGAAGGTTAAGATCTTCTTTAAGATACTCATTAGCACTGGGTGGGAAGGAGCTGCTAGAAGCATGTCGCTGAACTTTTTTGGTCAACTCTGGGGCATGTGCTCCATCTAATCGGTCGATTTTCTGAGAATTCTAAAGTTCAAAATGTTATTTAGGATACATGTGGCATTCCTTCATAATCTCTGTGTTATAGACTCTCAAACTGTAAAAAGCACAAAGGTCCAGTCAAATTTTAAAGCAGTCAATACTGTTATTGGAGAACTGGAAAAAAAACCTGATTACCAACTGTCTACATTGCATCTCATTTTAAAAATACATGATTTCCTTTTTTCTTCTCTTGAGAGCATATTAGAAAACCACTGTAATATCTCAAAGTCAACCCAGATGAGAGTCTAACCTAAAACAAAAAGGACTTCCTCCACACTAGCTGGGATGAATCTATTATTAAGTATAAATGAGGAATTTGGAGAACTATGGTAACACCCATGGATGCCTTGAAGCATAGATTTGCACTGGCTTGCTAAACAAGTCATTAATCAAACCAGAATCAGCCAGATGTTTCATAATATCTAGGCACATGCCCTAAACAAAAAAATTTCTCATCCAACTTAGGGAACACTAGGGTCTACAGTCAGGGGTCTTAATTTTGTCAAGAAGCTCCAAATCTAACTGCTGGTCCTCCAATACCCACAGCAAACAACGGACATTGTCCAACTTATCAGCATCAGTGCAAAACACAGGACTGTTAGAAAAAAGGCTTTACAGTCAGCACTCTGAGAAGCTGAGGGAGCACTGCCAAATCCAAACCCAGCCTACACAATTTAGCAAGACCTAGTCTAAAAAAAATTTTTTTTAAAGAGCTAGGAATATAGCTCAGTGCAAAGGTCCTGGGTCTACTCTCCAGAACCGCAAAAACAAGGAGGGAGGAAAGTAAAAAGATACGAGGCCAAAACGACCAAATGACTCAAGTTCAGGGATTAGGAAAAGAAGGTAAAGGAAACAAAATCATCCCACAAGCGGTGGTTGGTGTCTTATAACACCTTTATTCTTACCTTGAAAAACAGAAAGGTGGGAACAGAACTAATTTCATATTTTTCAGATATTTCAGGAACTGCTTCAGCTTCCAACTTTAAAATAGAAAAATTCAAACTTGATTATTATAAAGTTCATTTTAACTATTTCAATATGTAAATCAGTTTCACATGCATTATCCCTTCAAGTAGCTGGTGTCTTTAAAGAGCACAGCACAAAAGTTTATGACACATTTACATTTAAATGAGACTCACTGGGCTGGCATGTCATCCATGGAGTCTGCAGTGTCAAAACAGGTTCAGAGGTTTTTATTTTGTTGCACATTTCAAAAGATGCCTGGAGGCTGTGAATAAAATTTTTGGTGCACTAGTGACCTAGTAAATTTTCAATCATATGCAGCTACTACTATATTGAAATCCATAAATCACTGACCCCAGTTATGTCATGATTACAGTGCTTATTTTCTGCCCACAGCAATTCTTGCTGTTTGCTCTATTGACTAATTTCAAGAGGCAGTACATCATGACTGACAGTTGCAGCCTTCTGCAAATTATGAAGCAAAAAGGAGTATTTCTTCAATAAACTATTGATGTCTGATAAATTTTACTTTTAACTCCTGCAAGACTGCTGGACACGAAGCAGATATCTTGCTAAGTTACCTGCTGTCAGGTCTATTCATACATGAAAATCATTTTAAGATTACTATGTTCTGTGACACTTTCCTAGACACCCTCAATAAGGCATGAAGTGCTATCTGACACATGGATTTAAAACATTTAAAAATACAATTTCTAAATAATTAGAACACAATTACTATAAGCTATTTATGTAGCTTTATAAACAATATGCTTTGAGAAAACCAAGATTTATTATATTTTTCTCTCACAGGACTGTCAATTTAATAAAAACTTTTTGAAACCAATAAAAATCTATATTCACAATATACCTACAGGAAATAAAATTTATTGATAAATTATATTGTTAAAAATGCTTAAAATATATATGCTGAATTTTTTCAAGAGCAAAAGATTTCCACTGGGCTTGAAATACTATTTTTACCTAGAGCCTTACACAGTCAGGTTATATATACCAGAATTAAGCTTGACAATAGGAAGCAGTCATTTGTCTTTGGTTTGTATCTTCCACCTTATGTATTTTTACGTACTTTGCTTTACTACCTTGCTTTTTTTCTTAGAGAACTATTTTTGCAATAATTCTTTTAATTATTTTCATCTTTTAAAATGTATTTGTTTGAAAATTCTATAAATACAGTATTAAACTAACATCAACTGTCCAATAATCTGAAAAAAGGTCAAAAAAAGGCAAAGCATTTTGAGACTATTTAGAACAGACTTCTAAAGTTTTAGAAATGTTTGTTCTATTTTCTTTCACATACATAATTCCATACTCAAGACCAAAGGTAACCATGAAAGTTATGACAAGAGCAAGCCCACAGTGCCACCCTCCAGCTCATTATTTTCTTTCTTTTCAACTAACATCTATGAGTGTATTTTATAAGCTGGGTTTTGTGCTAGGCTCAGTAAAGATCTCTTCCTTCAGCATTACTAGATTCTAACAAAAAAGTAATACAAATCCACAATCAGGCAATGAAGTAGAAAGAAGGTAACAATGGTCTTAAATCAAACTGAGCAGCTAGCATCCTCACACATACAAGAAATTCCTAACCAAAACAAAATTCCTATATGCTTTTTAAATCTCATCTCTTCTCATCCTGGTGGTTTCCAATAGGGTCCCTTACAGACAACTCTTCTTGGAAACAAATGACTGGCAATTCCTGATGAAGCCAGAAAGCACAAGTGCCTCCCCTCAAATCAACTCCCACAAAAGGAGATCCTTCTAAAACAAAGGCAGTGGTAACAGACAAATCCTCTACTACAACAAGGGATAGGATTAACACTAAAGGCCTAAATCTCTCCAGAATCCAGAACATCAAGTGTATGTAAAATCTTAGGCCTATGCAAGGAAGGGGATTCAGCTCCGTGGTAGCATACTTGCCTAGCTGTAGGCCCTGGGTTCAATCCCTTGCCTAGTGTGAGGCACTGGGTTCAATCCCCAGCACCACCCCTCACAAATAAAACAAAACAAAACGAAACACCCAAAACCTTTGTAGCCCTAGAATTCTTTGGAAATAGTGAACCTCAGACAGCCTAACCGTTTTAGCAATGAAAATAAAAAATAAATACCTTCAGATGGTCAGCATTCACAAGAGTACAGAGATGACCAACAACAGCTATGAAACGGTAGGCCCTTTCATAAAATTGTCCCACCTACTCAAAACTTTGAAAGGTATGTAGCAGTATCATTTCAACTTTTAGGTGAGAAGGTAAAAGGTAGGTGAACTTTAGCCATCAACTTGACTGGTTACATGTTACCTAGTAGCATTATTTTTCAGCATGTCTGTGAAGATGCTTCCAGAAGAAACTGGCATTTGAATCAGTGGGCTGAATGAGGAAAACCCACTCTCATCGATATGGGTGAGCACTATCCAACAGGTTAAGACCCCAAAGAGAAAAAAAAGGCAAAGGAAAGGCAAATTTACACTCTTTCCTCCGAAGCTGTGACACCCATCTTCTCCTGCCCTTGGAGGTCAGAATTCCAGAACTGCCCTCGGACCAGGAGTTATTCCATCAGCTCCTTGGTCCTCCAGTTTCCAGAGCTGGGCTGTACGATTCCACCAGCTTCCAGAGAACAGATGGCAGGGCTTTTCAGTCTCCATGACCAGGTGAGCTGGTTTCCATAGTAAATCCCCTCTCGCACAGCTTTATCTCACTCTATATATCCCACTGGCTATGTCTCTACACAACCCTGATTAATACTGCAGTGGCCAAAATCACACTGTTAAGAAGTCGCAGAGCTCAGAAAAAAACTAAGCTTGTTTGACTACAAAACCTCTTCTTTTTCTACTACTACAGTCAAAAAAGGAGGAAATTTTAAGGATTGGATTTACACATGTCCTTACAATCAACCAAACATGAACGTTTCCAGAACAGAATCCACACAAATGCTTCTGATAGAAACTACTTGCTTCTCATCTCAAGAATCCATAATTCTGGATGGTTACTATATAGTATGCACATGTCTGCGAAAAGGGCTGAGAGACAGGAGACACATGGTAAATTCAGAGGTGGGGACTCTCTCTACTTCAATTTAACAAGGTCATCAAAGACTGGAAGAGAGTAATGGCTCACAGCTACAATTTACTCTATGACACACTGTTCCCAATGTTTCATGTACTGACTCATTTAAATTTCACAATAACAGGTACTGTCATTAGATTCACTTTACATGGAGTGATTGTAGAGAAATTTACAAATTAAACAGCACATATGTCAGATTTATGGTCTCAAAATATAAAGAACAAAATAAAAAACATAACAGCAAGGAGGGAGATCTTTCTTAAATAGGGATCTACAGATGGAGGCGGGGAGGGAAAGAGAGGAAGGGGATAAAGAAGAATTCAGATGTGCTATGTACACACACACCAACTCCACACAAAAAATGCAAACATTAAGCGCTTCAAAGATGTACAAATAAAACCAAACCCCTATCTTACACTGAATGTGCAACAAATTATTTGAATTGCTAAATAAAAAATTAAACAGCATGAACTGTATCTTTTAACACAGTTGCCTATTTCAGAATAATAAACTATAGATTCCCATGTGCTAAGAAGCAAAAAATACAAATTAAAGTATATAAATCATCTATACCCTTAACCTTTTATTATAAATTACAATATACATAAGACAAGTACAGCAGCAACTATATAAACAAAATTAACATTAGACACAAAATAGTACAAAATCTCACCAACCAGCTGGCTGATAAGTCTGACTGAGAATTTTAGTACTGAAGTACATGAATAACAAAACAGCAAAAACAGGACAGACTTAATACAGACTCAATTTGATTTGTTCCTCAGATGTACCCACTGGTACTCAACTTTTTCATCATAGACAAACTGATGTTTTTCCTTCTTCCTATCTCCTCTACCAGACACTATACTCTGAAAGATTCTACTGAATAATTAAATGATAAATGTGTATTTCCGTTTGAAATAGTACTAACAAATGGATTCTATTATTTGAAAAGAAAAAACACTTGACATTTAATTAGCTATTTAATTTTATTCTGAATCAACATATCATTTCTAGACAACCTTTTTTTGTGGGTAGTACTGGGGATTGAACACAGGCCTCTACATTGAGCTACACTCCTAGACCTTGTATTATATTGTATTGCATTGTATTTTCTGAGACAAGCTCAAGGTCAGCCTGAACTGCATAGCGAGACCCTTAAATTGACCAGCTTGGGCTCGAACTTATAATCCTCCTGCCTCAGTCTCCCAAGTGCTACCATCACAGGCATGTACCACCATGTCAGGCTTCTATACAACTTTTAGTAACAAAAATAATTCAGCTATCTCTTCTAATTCCTTGGAGACATGCAAGCCTGTGGAGGGGCCCACGTATAGTGGTACCTCAGTTCACAAACTTAATTCTTTCCACAATTCTGCTCACAAACTATACTGGACAAAAACTAAATCAAATTTCCACGTAAGGTCAACATTGAACTTGTCATTGAATTTGATGCAGTTCTCGTCCAATTCAGTTTGCAACTAAACTTGTGGAAAGAAGTTCATGAACCGAGGTGCCATTATATCAGGATCCAACCACATAGGGCAGCAATTCAGGTAGGTGGGGACATCAACTATCATAGACATGGAACCCAAAGAAGCATCAGTACATTTCACAGCCATATTAACAGGACAGGGAACAGAGGACTCAGACGCAGTAAATACAAAAGGGGCTGCCTTTCAATATTCAATTCCAATGAGCACAAACTACTAAACTCTGACCAAAAATGTATGACTAACTTTTCTAAGCTGGTATTTTATTGTATCCTAAGATGTAAGATTGTTGGTAGTCACAATATCCTTACAATTTGTTTAAAATATCCTCAGATCACTTATTTGAATGACTGCAAACTTCAAGTCACAAAATTTAAATCTTTACTTCATAAGTCCAAAAGGACAAACTACTGCGTCATTTAAATAGAATCAAATTAAAAGTCAATAGGGGAGATGGACATGGTAGGACATGCCTGCAGTCTCAGCTACTTGAAAGGCTAAAATAGAAGCTCACTTAAATCCAAGAATTAAGCCGGGCATGGTGTCACATGCCTGCACACCCCTGCAATCCTGGCACTCGGGAGGCTGAGACAGGAGGATCACTGTGAGTCAAGACCAGCCTGGGCTACAAAGTGAGTTCAAGGCCAACCTGAACTGCAGAGCGAGACCCTGTCTCAAAAACACACAGAAATAAAACAAAACAAACAAACAAAAAATCCAAGAATTAAGAGGCCAGCAAAAGCAACAAGCATGACTGTCTTTAAAGAAGGGAGGGGACAGTATGACACTAGTCTTATACTCTAAAAATGTCTACATGCCCTCATACGAAAGAAAGCTATTCCAAAAAAAAAAAAAAAACAAAAGAAAGCTATTTTCAAATAAACTGTATGGTTCTCTTACTGGAAAAGGTCAATGATTTCTCACATATTTTAGTTTTCATATGCTCTCTAGTTTGACAAAAGCGCCTTTTGATTTCCTGTCTTACAAGCTCCATGCAAACTATCTTTTTCCTTAGGTGACATCTACTGAAATATCACAGAGTAAATTTCTGGAAAGTGATGGCTCCTGGAAGAATAACCAGTCTAGCACCACTACCATCCTAATGAACAGCAGGTACAGTCAGGCTCAAGTCTTCCCAACAACACCCAGGGTTTCCAATCCTTGGCTCACTGAGACACTTAACCACTTGAACAACTTAAAATCTCACTGCCACGTACAGTACCAGTGTGAGCAGTAATTCTATAGTCTCTTTAAATAAATCATTCAGATGCAGCTGAGAACAGTGTGTTACCTAAACCAGTAACATTATACATAAAAGCAGACTTCAAACAATTACCATCACCTTGATTAATCTTATGATTGAAATGTTTAATCATTCATTTCACTTGTAATCATTATCTTTTATCACTGACCAAGCATGCAGTTTTAATGTTCCCTTCTATTATTTATATTGGACATTTTAGGGTTACATTCTAAGGTTACATTCCACATTTCATTAGAATCTTAAATAAGCCCTTAAATTTTAAAAAGCTAACTATTAATATTTGCTCTATTTGCATAAAGAAACACAGAAAAGATTCATACATAATTCATGCAAGCAGTTATGTATGGGGAAAGACAACAGAGTTGACAGGGAAGGAGCAAGGTGTGCACCCTTCTACACTGTAAAATGTACCCTTCTATATTGTTTGGATTTGAGCTATCAAAATATAGTACCTATTCAAAATATGCATCTACACAACAGCTGTTTTTAAAAAATTTATCACCTACTATACAAATGAATTAGCTTGTCAGAATTTTGTGCTTTCCAGTTATTACAAAAAGAAGCATACATACAAATAGTTCATGTCATTTTTAACCCCATATAAAAGTATATTTATGGCACATATATAATCCCATATGACAAGCATACTTGCCAACATGTACTTTTAACTCACAAATTCCAGTTTTAAAGAACAAGACTTGTTTTTTGTTGGTTTTAAATGATAGGATTCAGACTTCTGAATACAGGATCCATCTCTTTTTTTAATAATTCATTACTCTCAACTCATATTTTAACCTTGTTGCTTAAACCTTGGTATTCAACTGCTTTGAACTTTGAATTTGGTACTCAATGCATTTTAACATAAAAATTTTGTCCCTGAACTCGCCATTTGTTTGGTACTCCACAAAAAATCTAGAATTTTTTGGTGTCAACTGCCTTGTGAGTAGCTATACTTTACAGCCAAAACAACTTGTTTAGTACTTATCCTTTGTCACACACCTGGAACCAACTAATGGTGAGTATCAAGGTATCACTGTACTAAGCCCTGAATATTGATACTAAATGTGCTAAATCAAGGTGAGCTAACCCCACAGTCACATTCATCACTTTCCTAGTACCTATCCACTTGAGACATCAAGAATATAGAAGTATGCAAACCAAGTGAAAAAGGAAGAGAAGAGGGATGTGGCCCATTGATAAGGTGTGTGTTTAGCATGCACAAGGCCCTGGGTTCAATCCCCAGCATCAAAAGAAAGATTTTCAGGCTTCCCTTTTCCTTTGTATCCTAAACAGGTTAGACAGATTTTCAGTCCCCCCCACAGGTTTGCATTTACCCAGTCCATTATGGCAATGTCTTTGTTTTCCCCCAGTATCTAGAATCCTGTACAAATTCCTTCTAGAACCATCTTCTACATCACACCCAACTTTTCAATGACTTAAATGTCCCAAATCCAACAATTACCCATAGTGAATTATGTAGTCTACCTTTGCTCTCAAACCTATCTGCACTTTGCCTATCTCACCATATATGTTAAAGAAAATGTGATTTTCATACTATTTGAAAATTACAAAATTACCCAAGATTTTTTTAAGAATAATTAATGTAAAAATAATAGATCTCAACATCAAGGATAAATATGTGGAGTTCTACTTCACTCCTCCACATTAGTTAACAAAATCTAGTCTAAATCACAAATTCATGAAACATGTAACACTGAAAATATAATACCTTCACAAATGAAACTTGAGGGTGTTCTTTAGCTAACTCGGCCATTACATCGTTCATTTGCACACACTGTGGAGCCCATGGTGCCCAGAAATGGACCACGAGGAGGGACCTGTAAATCAATAAAATACATTTTTTAAAAACACTAACTTTAGAAATAAAGAAAAATACTGATGTAGATTAAATTTTACTACCAATAAACCTTTATAAAAATTGAACTATTTTGTACTAGAAATTTTGCTGTTTTAGCAGCCTAAAATACAAAAACTACTGTGCAAGATCTTGAGACTCTTTAAGACAAATTAAAGTTAATGATATTTCTTGAGTCAAGATTTAGCTCATGTATAGTGTGATTCTGAATATCCATCCATCTTAAATAATATACATTTACCAACTATATTTTCACACCTTTCAGGAAAGTGAAAACTAAATTTCTCTATCAGAGGCACAATGTGAAAAATGTAGACACACTGTTCCTATTAATGTATTTACTTTTTAAATATGGTATGTGATGAAGGGGCAAAACCGTGACCAAAGGAATATTAATAAAACATTGAAAATGAAGGGGGAAAAATATTGAAAGTGAAGGCACCAGCAGAAAACAAGAAAAAAAAAAAAAATGGAACCGCTTTTCACAAAGACATGCCATAAATGATTTTTAAAACTTTTATAGTCTGAGCAAACAGAATAATGAACTAATAAATTTAAGAAATCTCAGAAAATCAGTTTAGGACTGGGGATAGCTCAGTAGCACAGTGCCTGCCTGGCAAACATAAGGTCCTGAGTTTGATTCCCAATACCAAAAAAAAAAAAAAAAAAATCGAGCCAGGCATGATGGCTCACACCTGTAATCCTAGCACTCAGGAGGCTAAGACAGGAGGCTCATTGCAAGTTCAAGGCCAGCCTGGGCTACAAAGTGAGCTCAAGGCCAACCTGAACTGTACAGTGAGACCCTGTCTCAAAAAACAACAACAACAAAAAAATCAATTCAGTTTTGTTGTTGTTATTGAGACAGGCTCTCGCTATGTAGTCCAGGTTATCCTTGAACTCACTATGTAGCCCAAATTAGTCTCAAACTCAAGATAATCCCCCATCTCAGCCTCCTGAGTGCTGGGATTACAGGCATGCACCACTACACCTGGCAGTTCAATTCCATTTCATAGAATTCTAAATTCAATATAATCCCCCACAAAAAAATCGGAGAAAAAAGTGTTACATTAAGGAAAGAACATGGACAACTGAGGGCAAGAAAAGCAGTAAAAAAGTAGTAACAAACCTTAAAAGCCAATGAAATAATGCAGGTGAAAAGAGTGAGCCCACAATAAAATGTCAAGAATATGGAAGTACAGCTTTGGGCCAGGTCCCTGCCCCGTAGGCGCCCGGAAGGAGGCCCCCACCCCCAGCACACGGGAAGCCACAGGGCAGGGAGCGCCGGTCTTTGGGCCAGCTACCAGCCCAGGAGGCACCCGGAAGGAGGGCCCCCGGCGCACGGGAAGCCACGCAGCAGCAAGTGCTGTTGAGTGCCAGCCCTCAGGCCGGCCACTGCCACTCAATTGAGAACAACCATGACACAGAGAAACAATGACACAATTGGCCCACCATGCAGATGCCCACCCACAGACGTGTGAATCACTCAAACATGGAGAAACCCCTGGGAATACATGCCACACAACGGGTCA
>NW_004955477.1:7676419-7720807 GCF_000276665.1 Chinchilla lanigera | reverse complement strand
AAAAAAAAAAAAAAAAAAAAAAAAAAGAAATACAGGACCTTACATGTTACAGAGACTTGGGGTCAGTACCTTAGAACAGTGCTGGCAAACCTGTTAAGAGACCAAGTGCCCAAACTGCAACCCAAAACCCACTTATTTATCGTAATGTGCCAACACTGCAATTAAACCTGAATACTGAGGTTTTAGTTGAGAAAAAACAAATCATATATTAACATCTTTTCTCTTAAAAGAAAAAATAACAGGTGCCACAGGTTCACCACCAATGCCTTAGGGGCTCATCAACATTAAGTAGATCAGAGGAGGAAGAGCAGAGGGCCTAACAAGAAGGTTAAGCTTAAAGCATTTTACAGAGCCAGGCTTGGTACTACATGCCTATAATCCCAACAGTCTGGGAACCTCAGTCAAGCCCAGCCTGGGCAACTTAGGGACTTAGCAAGACAGCATCTCAAAATAAAAAATAAAAAAGGGCTGTGGACTATGTGTACCTCAATCCCCACTTCCACACACAAAAAAAGCAAAAGGTCTCACAGAAATCAAGAGATTAGTGTCCAGAAGGAAGGAGTGGTTAGCAGTGAAAAAGGGCAACACTAAGACAAATGATGTCAAAGTAATGTCAAGGCTAGTGGAAACATGTGTCAGACTGCTAGAAATCTACTTGAGAGCCAGGAATACAGCTCAGGGATACAGCTCAGCAACACAGCACCTGCCTGGCAAGTGCAAGGTCCTGAGTTCAATTCCCAGTACCAAAATAATTTTTAAAAAAAACAGAAATCGACTTGAAACTTGTGCTAGAAATCTATTTGAAAAAAATGACAGGATGGGCTTTAAAAAAAAAAAAAATGCAAGGAACTCTTCAGGAACTCTTCATATGCTTATTTTGTACAGGAACAGTATAAATGGTAAAGAAGAGGCTGAAGACCTGAGTTGGTAAGGATACAAGGCTTGTGAGGTGGCAGGAATCTAGACCAAATAAGGGCAGTGTCCTTCAGGTGAGGAGCAAGGAAGTAAGACTGTGTAAGGCTACTTAGTATGAGTAGGCATAATGAATGAGTATGGGAGAGGAGGGCCTTAAGGCAGAAGACACCTGGAATCATTTTCTCTCAGGTACAAAGGTCCACAGCCTAATTCATAATAAAATCCCCAGAAGCGGGAAAAAGTTTCACACACTCATACAATAGTAAAGCATAACTCAGTCATAAAAAAAGAACTGTCAACAGATACAATATAGACAAATCTTAAAAAATACTGAGCCTAAGATGCTATACTTAAAAGATCTAGATAGACTACAAGTAAATCCTCTTCTCCAACCCAGAACTCATTGTTCAGTATGAGTTTTGAAACACAAAAGAATATTATGATACCTAAGGCAATTTAAAGTGATGGAGACTTTAACAACCATAATGGTTAGTTTCAAACCAAACAGCTGATAAATAAAAAGCTCCCTCTGAGGAAAATCTGTTACATTTAGTCTAATTTTCATGTTGACATGATACATTAAGATGACCTTTTTAGAAAAGGTTTTTATCTTGAGAACAGTCTAGAGTTAGAATATCCCACAAAGCTGTACTATTCTTGAGTGTGATCATCAAGGAACAAACATGATGCAGGTCATTCAAGTTTATAAGGGGGTATCAGAAATTGGGAAATGGGCAAGATCCACCTACTCTAAAAATAACCCTAAAGTAAACTGCTTTAAGAAAGTAAATCCCAAATATCCTTAGTAGGGAATTTTGAAATTGTTATCAGAATGTCCATAATTCTTGTAGACATAAAGGAAGCTAAATGTGGCAAGGCTATCTTGATATATCATGACCCAAGCTTTAGAAGATGGAATCACAAAATGGGAATTCCTTAAATAAAAATGCATAAGGGAAGACAGGAAATATATGATTCTATCCACATAAAGTTCAAGATCAAGGAAAAGTAATCTATAGTAACAGAAAGCATATCAGTGGCTGAAGAAAGAGGCTAAACAACCTCGTGGGCTTTTATTTTAAATGATGGTTACTTGTATGTACACATTTCATCTGACAATCAAAATTTGTGCGCTTTATTTTAGATATAATCACCTCAATTTGTCAAAGTTGGAATACTTTTCACCAAGCTGACAAGAGATTTTTAAAATCATAATATTCAATGATAAAAAAGGATGAGATAAGTACTTTCGTATACTATAGATAAAAACTGAAAGCTTTCAGAAATTTCACACACATATATAGGTATCTATCATATAAAGTAATGAAAAAGAATTTAGACAGAAAAAACTGGAAAAACCTAGTGTTCACTACTATAGTTTTGTTAATGGCCATGACAATATAAAGCTATTAAAATCAAATTTGCAAAGATTTTTAATGCCATGGAAAAATGTTCACAGTATGGTTACATTGTCTAAAATTAAAATAACAGTGCATGCTTATAATCCCAGCTACTTGGAAAGTCAAGGTAGAAGGATCCCAAGTTCAAGCCTAGTCTGGGCAACTTAACAAGACCTCATCCCAAAAAAATAAGGTTTCAGACTACTCCTGGGTTCAATACCCAGTACCACTGGGGATAAATAAATAGATAAATAGATAATAAAATAAAAATAGATAAATAAAATAAAACAGGTTACCAGGATTTGAAACAATATGAGAGCCCAAAGAGACAAAACACAAAAGAAGAAAGTATGCACACAGAGCCAGAAATCATGTTTCAGCTCCTATTACCACTAGCATGACTCTGAAGAGTAATTTAAGTTCCCTGAACTCCACATCTGTGAACAGTAGTATCTAACCCCTGGGATGCTGGAAAAACCAAACAAAAATATAAAAGTTCCTTAATAGCTTCAAAGCATAATTGTAATGTTATTTTAAATTATCACACTATTCACATTTTAGATGTTTACATTTTTTCAATTAACCATCTGATGCTCAATATAAGAACATATATCTGAAACAAAACATGTATGATGCCATCCTCTTTTGGATTCTATGCAACAGCATTCTCTCCATCTTCCTGGATATCCCAATATGACTAGGACATTGTCTGAGGAAAATCATAGAGAAAGACTAGGTTGCAATCTTCAATCAGGTGATTTTAGACCACATAATGAGCCTTGGTTCCTCATTGGTAAAATAATTAGTTCTCAGTAAATACTTTTTCTATTATTACAGTGTTCTACCCTAGTTATTCAGCTGCAGGTAACACTACCTTTTATTTCTTTTTTGTCTTTTTGAGACAGGGTCTCACTTTGCAGTTCAGTTGGCCTTGAGCTCACTTTATAGCCCAAGCTGGTCTCGAACTTGCACTGATCCTCCTGCCTCAGCCTCCCGAGTGCTGGGATTACAGGCGTGTGCCACCACAGGCAGCAACACTACCATTTATTAAACACTATCATATACTAGACTCTTTTCAAGCACCTTACAAATGGGCAAAACCTCTTAATTACTCTGCAAAATGGAGATGAATATCTCCATTGCATAGACCAGCTGAGGTTTCTGTAACTTATACACACATCTGATTAAATGACTTAAGCAAAAAAAAAAAAAAAAAAATCCAATTCGTCAAATTTTAAAATTGAGAAGCAATGATTTGGAAAGTAGATTTAAAACAATTATATCAACACAAGTTCTACTTAAGAGTCTTAAATGCTTCCATTTTCACAGAAAGCAGAGTCTGTTCTCCAGGTCCCACACATCATTTCCCACGTGTTCATTTAGTCTAGGCACTGTGGAAAGGTATGTCTCTGGTTATCTCAAGTACAGGCCAGTGGCAAGAAAGGTGTTTAAACTTTTACTCATTTAGGAGTGTTTAAAATGCAAAGCACAAAAAAACAAATATGTGAGGCTGGGCACAGTGGCACAGGCCTGTAATCCCAGCACTCCAGAAGCTGAGGCAGGAGGATCAGTGTGAGTTCAAAGCCAGCCTGGGCTACAAAGTGAGTTCAAGGCCAGCCTGAACTGCAGAGTGAAACCCTGTCTCAAAAAGACCAAAAAAAAAAAAAAAGTGAAACACAAAAAAATATTCCCAGATGACAAGTTCAAACCGTTTATTAAAAGCAGCTCCACATAAATCCTAATCATTTCATGAAGCGACTTCTGTTGTCCATAATTTTATTACCTAAAGATATGCGGATTCGTGTTGTTTGAATCAGAATCGAGCTCCATCAGTGAGTAAACGTCATCCCTCCCTTTAAAGAAACTTCCTAGATAAACCTTAAATGCCAAAAGAGATGGGTTTTCTGGGGCTGGAGATTGAAGGTGGTTTCATGCTTGCTAACTAGAAGTTCTACCACTGACTACACTCCCAGCCCCAGAGGGCTGTTTTAATTAACACTTTAACTTATCACCTCCATGCTGCACAGCAAGGCAGAAGTCAATCAGTAAACTCTCACACCACCCCAGCCACCCGCTTGCTCCTTACTAAAAGTACCAGGGGCCAATAGGTATTGTCTCCAGCAAGTCAGGTATTGCAACACTTTACCCACATCATGTCAATGAGCCCTCACAAGCACCCGGAGGTTGGCAGTAATCCATACTGAGCCTTTGTTATGAAACTTACCCAAGGTTTACATGGTTTTAAGTGGTGCTTTTAGGACTGGACCCTTGGCAATCCCACACTAAACTCTCGCCTTAACCTCTAACAGCACAGCTAAGAAAGCTCACACTGAGGACCTCCACGACTTGAGGTTCCGTTATCACAGCGCGTCCAAGCGTACACCGGCACGCATTTGACCTGCATTTATTCCTAAGCACTTAATGTACCGAAGAGCTTCTACCGCCCTGCCCAAAAAACGTTCTCCGTGTATTCACAGGGATCGCCTTTTGTAGTCTTCCCCAGGGCGAGGAGCACGTGCATCACACCAGCGCACACGCTCACCTCACCAGCTGCGCAAACTGGAAGCCCTCGTCTGCACTGCCACGACAGTTGAAGTCTGAAGACGCAGGATCTATCCGCGGACGAGTCAAGAACCAAAAACGCGTTTCCGAGAGGGAAACCCTCTCCTGGTACCCGGGGCTCCCCACCCAGCGAGGCCTAACAGGAAGGCGCTGCGGCCCGGCCCGCAGCAGCGCGGCCGACCCGGAGGGAGAGCCCGGGCGCACCCCAGGGTCTCTCGGGCGCACCCCGCGCAGCTGAGTCACCCCCGCGTGTTCGGGACGCCCGCGCCAGTCCAACGGGGACGGTCTGCGGCTGCCTCCGAGCCAGCTCACCGCCCGAGGCCGGCCGCATCCCGACGCCGGGTCCGGCTCCGGAGCCGCGGGGTGGTACGGGGAGGCTCCCCCGAGGCCCAGGCCAGCCTCCGGCCAAGGAGCCGACCTGGCCCAGCCACCGGCCGCGCCCCGCCAGCCGGGTGGCCAGGGCCGGCCCTCTCCTCCATGTCGTTCGCCAGACTCCTGCCGGCCGCCGGCCGCCGGCGGCCGCCCGCTTACTTGGCTTTGAGGCGGAGATGTTCCTCAAATTGCTGGGCCGAGCCGACCTCAGCCACCGTTGCCACCGCATCAGCCGCCCCCGCCGCCATGCTGCAGCTGCCAGACGAGAACAGTAGAGCGCGGGTGGGTCGATGGGGCGGGTCTGGCGCGTAGGGCGGCTGCGCGGCGGAAGCCCCGCCCCGCCCCCGCCCGGCCTGCTGCCGAGCGGTAGAAACCCAGAAGCGCTAAGGCTGCAGAACTCACCGCGCTCAAAGCCGGTAAAGATCCCTGTTCCTGTTCCTGTCCCTGTCTCCGGCCGCTGGGATCCCGAGCCTTCGCTGCAGCGCCTGTACGTTCTGGGCCAGTCCCATAGCCCATAAAAGATGCGTGTTTGTATCTGATGTGTGAGTGAAGTCAGATTAGCAAACTAGAATGTATCAGAACTGAAAATGCAACCGGGCATGGTGGCACAGGATGACAAGTTTGGGGCCAGCCTGGGAAACTGCGAGACTTCGTGTCAACATTAAAAAAATAAAAAGGTCTAGGGATGTAGCTCCATGGTAGAGTAACCCTGGGTTCAGTCACCACTGCCGGGGTAGGGGTGGGGAGTAAAAGGGAAGAAGAAAGAAAGAAAAAGAAACTGCATAAAGATGGGGATGAACTGGAGAGTCTGGGAACAGAGGGTGGCTGTCTCTGAGCCTCAACACTGGCAAGGTATTTACAGTTTCTTCCTGGAGCGCCGGAATCCTACACCAGCTGTGTGCCCCATCTGGTGCGCGCGTGAACACACACACATCCATAAATGCCATCCCTTGGGACAACCCAGTGGGCACCCATCACCAACTGTGACCTGGGTGTAGCAGGACTTACCCCTTTCCAGGACCTATGCATCCCTTCCCTTCCAATCAGACCTCCGGGCCTCCTGGCCCGTCCTACCTCAGCCCTTCCCTGGCTGCCCTTGCACCTTCTGGCCTCGACCTAAAAGTGACTCTCCAGGTGGTGTCCTCTGCACCTTTTCATGCTTTCTGCTTACCCTCTGGCCTGGGTAATTTCTTCTGTGCCCCAGTTTCTTCAACCTCCTGGGAACCTCAACCAGAGGAACCAAACCTTTTCTTGCTCCCCAGAACCCAGTATGCATCTTTTTTGGGAAGGGGACTGGATCTTGCAGGGTGTCCTCAAACCACGTCAGGCCTTCTCACCGAAGCTCTCTCCTCTGTGATTCCTATCTTGCCGAACACAATCACTCGCTCCAGGACACTCGAGGCTCCACCTGGAAGACCCTCCTGCTCTGGCTGGGCTCCTAGGCACTGACAGAGCCTTACCCACTGGCTGGCTGGTTATCCCAGGAAACCCTGTACTTGCTTCTACAATGGATATATTCGAGTCCTAAAATAGTGTTTGTCCCCTCTAGAGGCTGTATTCTGGGGAGGCAGCGGTTGTGTCTCCATTTCAGTCTCTGCACTAGAACCAGCCACAGATCTATGTTCTGTGCCAGCTGCTCAAACAGGACTGGGCTCATCAGACTTCAAAGAGTTTATACAAAAAAAGAAAATGAAACATATCACTGATAATTTTATATTGATTTCCTGTTTAAATTATAATATTTTGGATATTTGGCTTTGGAAACTATATTATTAAAATCAAATTTACCTTTGGTTACTAGGATGTTTCAAACTGTATAATTTAATTACACCAGCAACTCTCTTTTGTGGCTCACTTTCTATTTCCTACTGTCAGCACTCTTCCAATGATTTTTTTTTTTTGTACCAGGAATCAAACTCAGGACCTTGTGCTTGCTAGGCAGGCACTTGTGCCACTGAGATATATCCCTGGCCCTCCAATGATTAAAAGTGACCATAGGACTGCTGTTGAATGTGTGCTTCACTTGAGAATAGATGTTACTAAAAATAAGTTATAGTATTCAAAATGCAAGAGGAGAAACAATGAAGAACTGTTTTGTTTTTTTGGCTGTGGTAGTAAGGAACATGCACCTAAACATGAGATGAGGTTGTATGGAAATAAACTGAGGATGGTTACTTGTAGGAGTCAGGAGGATCCTAAATACTAACTCAGCCTGGGCAACCTAGTGACTTAGTGAGACCCTGACTAAATAAAAATAGAAGGGCCGGGGATGTTGCTCAGTGCAAAGGTCCTAGGTTCAATCACTGGTACCACCAAAAAATTTTCCCCCACAAAATAAATACACTAGTACAAGTAAAACTGTATGAAAATGTGAAAAAGACAGGTGAGTTGTGTGCAAATATTAACACACTGGTTGTGATAGTATGTTGCAGTATTGGAAGATGTTGCCATGAAAGAAAGTGTACAGAGAATCACTATGTATCACTTCTTCTTAACAACTGCACACAAAGCTACAATTATTTTTTGAGTAAAACTGACTAACTCATATACATCTAGGTGTACATGTTTTGAGATATACATTATAAGATGATTACACTCTAACAAACCAATCATCTCACATACATGTAGCCATAATTTTCTGTAGTTCTTTTAAAATAAAAGGTTAGTTCATAGAAAACAAAAAATGAAAATAAAATCATGTAAAAAGGATGTCTATTCCAATTACCATTTTTAAAGCATAAAATTATATGTAAATAAAACATAATGGCATAGCTGAATGTATTATAGTAAAAAGATCTCCACAAAGATGCTCCCCAAAGTATTAGGAGAGTTTGCCCACAAAGAATGGAAACAGAAAAGTTAAAAGAGGCCTTTTACTTTTCGTGTTATCCACTCTTTGGATCATTTGTATGTTCTCAAGGAGCATGCACTGCCTTTGTAATTTACAAACAGTAAAATTATAATACATGGAGGAAATTCGTTTCAGTAAAGTTTTTCCCTGAAAAAGGAATCATCATCCCACTAACATGGCTGCTTTTTAAATCCTGGTATTTTTTCCTTTGGATATAATTAACTGAAAAGAGCATAACAGTTGTAAAGAAATATACTACAAAAACTCTAGGCTAGCAGCTCCAACTTGGCCTCCTGCCCTTTTTGCAGTTATCACTGTTTATATTAACTGGCCTAGGGGGCAGCAGATGACTTCTTGGCTTCAAAATGCTTGAAGCTCTAGGTGGCTTGAGGTGATTTGATACAGGCCCTACCTACTCCAGTGGCTAAAGCAAGAGAATCACAAGTTCAAGCTCAGGCAGCTTAGTGAGAGTGACCCTGTTTCAAAGTACAAAAAGAGCTAGGTTGCTGGACATAGTGGGGCACACCTGTAATCCCAGCACTCTGGGGAGGCTGAGGCAGGAGGATCCTTGCAAGTTCCAGGCCAGCCTGGGCTACAAAGTGAGCTCAAGGCCAGCCTGAACTGCATAGTGAGACCTTGTCTCAAAAAAACAAAGCAAAACAAAACAAAAAGAGCTGGGGATGTAGGTCAGTGGTAGAATACCCCGAATACCAAAAATAAATACATACATACATACATACATACATACATACATACCCTCACTCAGGAAAAAAAAACAAACAAACACCAACTTTAGCAACAAGGCTCCTAGGCTTGGCACTAAGCCAAGCCACATTTTGCATAGCTGGTATATCCAAATTACAGGTGTATACAGGTATGTGCTGATGGATAGTGCTTTCTGGCCTTCCAAAGCACAGGTTCAGTGTACATATTTCTCAACCAGGATCCCTCAAGCGATGGTGCGAAAGCACTGCTGCCTTCCCTGCAGTTTATAACTAAGGAAGCTGCCCACGCCCTCCTGAGGGAGGCCAGCACCAGGACTCCGCTTTCCCACCTCAAGCTCCGCCCTCCCACAGCTGCTCTGGAGAGTCCAGTGCTCTCCCTCTGAGTGTGTGAGGGAAACACTGACCATCTCAACACTCAGTGGTGGCCTGTTACTGAATCGCCTGGACTCGGCTTTCTGCTGTGCCCTATTAGTGCCCAAAAGCTGAAAAACATAGGAGAGCAAGAGAGTAAGGCAGACTGGGCTCCTGGCTTCATGTGGGCTCGTGGCCCTCATCCATGTTCTATTCTATCTCTGGGGTTCGAGAACCACTGGGAGCCCAAGGACACTTAGGCCTAGGCACCCTCTGACAGGAGACCCCCCACTGCCTGGCTCTTCTTGGTCAGGAATGGTTGTCCTGCCCAGAAGCAGGCTCCACTGGTCTGCACAAGGGACAATTTAGAGGCTACAAGAGTGCCCTGTGAGACTTCAGGGGCCTGGGGCATAGGGCTCAGGACCAGGGGCCCTCGCCCTGGGGGCTGAAGTCCTGGCCTGGGAGAGCCAAAGCTCCAGTGGGGGAGGCAAGAAGGAGGATTTTGCTGGATATGGTGGTGCAAACTTGTCATCCCAGCACTCTGGGAGGCTGAGGCAGAAAGAGTTCAAGTTTGAGTCCAGCCCAGAAAATTTTCTGACTTGATAATACTGTCTCAAAATAAAAAATAAAAAGGAGATGGGGATATAGCCCAATGTGAGGGCCTTCGGTTCAATCCCCAGTGTGTTGCGGGGTGCTGGGGTCTAGAATTTTCTGGTAGCAATGGAGCTTCACCTCGTGTCTGCAAATTGACTGTTTTAAAGAGGGTTGTGTATGTGTGCGATAATTATTTTGCTATGTAGCAACAGATATTTACGGCTCTGCAAATTGACTATGTTTTAAAGAGCGTTGTGTATGTGTGAGATAATTATTTTGCTGTGTAACAACAGATAATATTTACTGCTCCTAAACAGGCAAGGTCGTATTTTAACCATGGAGACTACATTCTGTGACTGAGTGTTTCTCACTGGGACAATGCCAGGTACTATTGTGGTGGGGAGGGCACCAACAATCTATCATGGACAGGAATACCTGATGAGCTTAAGTAAAGACTAGGAGTCCAACTTTCACCTGACAGGGTCCCTATAAACCCTGCCATGAGAAGGTGAGAAACACAAAGGGGTACTGGAGTGAATGAATGAGAAAATGGAGCATTAAAAAGTAGTGTTATTCAGGTAAAATGCCCATTTCCCTTTTTTTAAGAGAAACTCTTAAATTCCAATTACTCCACCCCAAAGGCCAGTTGAGAATAACCCCAACTAGAGGGAATTAATTTCCTTAGGAATTTCACTGGTTCAAGATTAATGGAGCCCCCCTGCAGAGAAACAGTAAAGCTGTAAGTACAGTAGATTTGCACCTGAAGGATACATATTTTAATTTCAGTTCTCAAGCTGCGATAACATCTTCTGAGCTCCTATAAAAGCACAAATGAGCCCCAGCACGACTGCTGAGAACTTGCTAACGCAGTGCTCCTCAGGAGGAGCCTGGAGCCCACCTGGGCCACCCTCCCACATGCTCTGCCCACTTGGGCTTCGGGTCCTGCAGTGACAAAGGGTGTAATGATCATGGCATGGGCACAGGGCCAGAAAAAAAAAAATGTGCCTCACTGTGAGTCCCTGACCTGCCTGGATAGGCTGATCTGGCCCAGATGGGATTCTTCTTATTTGGCCCTTGTCCCATCCCCCAGCCCTGTCACCCACCTGGCCCAGCCCTCCCTGTGGGACAACCATCCTGACCAAACTGGGGGAACCCAAAGGTGACCAGTCTCCCACCTACCTCTCCGGCATCCTGCAAGGTATCTCACCCTTCTGTCCCATCAGCTTCTCTGGCCCCAAGAATGGACCTTGGGAAATGTATCTTACAACTCACACTGAGAATTACTGGATATGGGATCCAACCAGGCAACTGGCCCCTACCTTCTTAGTCCAACAGCCACCCTGGCAATTGGGACCCTCCTCCTGTCACGCGGATAACCGAGGGCCAGCCTGGGAGGCAGGCATAGGCTGTGAAGTTTCCTCTCTCAACCCTTAGGAGTGGGACTTGATCTGCAGACAAGTCAGCCAATTTTCTGTATTCTCTTCCTTACCAGAAACTGCTTTTATTAGAAGAACTCAATGCATACACTCGCTATAAAGGTTGTTTATTCTGTCATAGCCAGATTTTTATTGGTTGTATTTTTGCTACACTTGCTTGAAAAATAATTATTTTCAAAGAAAAGAAGAATTATATATCCAGTAAACTAAATAAGACTCACTGTTTATTAGGGACCTCTGACAGCTCCTCAAACACAAAAAAAGATTTCCAAGCAGCAAATGGACAATTTATGTGCAAGTTTATTTGTAAAACAGATTTCAAGACATACTTCATCTTGGCTCTGCCAATAAAAATACATTCCATTTCTTTTCAGAAGTATGTGTATCTTATGGCTTCACAGTAATCTGTTTTCCCCTAAGAAGATAAGACTAGCTGGATAACCATGTACCCACTAACCTAATCTAGCTCTTGCTTTGGGTTGAACACAGTCAAGCTGCTATGAAGGCGGGGGGGTGGTCATATCCCATAAGGCACCCTCTAGTAGGACTGCATTTGTAAGAGATGTATTTCAGCTGGGCTTGGAGGTGTAGGCCTGTAATGTCAGCTACTTGGGAAACTGAGGCAGGAAGATTCAAAGTTTGAGACTAGCTTGGGCAACTTAGTGAGACTGTCTCAAAAGTAAAAATTAAAGTATAAAAGGAACTGGGGGAGTAGGTCAGTCAGTGGCAGAGCACTTGCCAAGCAGGTGCAAGGTTCTGGGTTCAATCCCCAGCACTGGAAAAGAAAAAATAAATAAAGAAAGAAATGTAGTTCATAAATCTTAATCCAATTGTTACAGTCTCTAAATATTCCTTAGTTAAAATAACTTTAAACATGTTTTTGATTATCTACACTTTATCAGGTCAAAACTGACTTAGGAGTTAAATGACCATTTTCTATTGCCCGTGTAAATTCTAATCTCCCACCAGGGCTGGGAGAGATTGTAGAGCCAGGTTCCAGGCTGCAGGTGGCATCAGCTGCCTCTCCAGACTGGAAGAGCTGCCTTTGTTGAGTGGTTTCTTTATTCAACTTACAGTAGAGAGACCACTACTGAGAATTAACACAAACTGGTGCCGTCTCAGTATCCACCTGCGGATACCGAGGCTCTGCGGATCCACCCCAAACACTTGCATTTTCCTTGACTTACAAACTTTCAACACTTTTTCCTGCCTTTCTTATTCCAATCAGCTGTCTACTTGAAATCCTGTAAATGTCACCAAGTCTAGACTATGCATATGAAAACATGGGAGACAGGGAAAGGGAGGGAAGGAAGAACTCTGAGGTGATCACTGCATGCACGTTTTCACACGGGTCATTACTTACCTGTGCAGTTCCCCGGGCAATCACCCCAGGTACACCTTCTATGGCACCCATTGGCACTGGGTATACAGAATCACCATGTGTTTATATGCAGTTGCACAGCGTCTCTTACATATTTATTTTTGATTTTGTGGTACAAGGGATTGAAACTTGAGCCTCAAGCATGCTAAGCAAGCACTTTCCCATTGCTCTTTTTATATTTTATTTTGAGATAGGGATTTTACCAAGTTGCCTTGGTCTGGCCTCAGACTTGCCATCCTCTTGCCTCAACTTCCTGAGTAGCTGAAATTATAGGCAAGGCCTGCACCTGCCTCCTTCTTCTTTTTCAGTCAAAATGTTTTACAAGTAAGTGTGTGTGTGTATGTGTGTGTGTTATGCTCCAAGTGCACTGGGAGTTAATGTTCTCATCTTATTTGTAATTCCTGTTTCACAGCTAAGAAATTAAGGGCACGGATGAATTCGTTTTATATTACAGACAAGACTACTTGTAAAATCAGAAGCCATTCCTTAGGGATCTATGAAGTTCTAGCAAGTGAAACTCAGGCTGGTGGTTCCAAGTGCTCACATTTCTACTAGGACCCTTCCAGACACAGAGTCCCACCCATGTTTCCTCCACTGAGCACAAGGAAACTCTGCCTTGTGCCTGGATGTCCTCTTACCAGCTGCTTTGGCATAGCAGTGCCACCTCTCTGAGTGGCCCTCTGGAGTGGCCAGCAGACACCAGGTACACTTGGCCCCTCCTCTTCTCCTACCTGGAGAAGGAACTCAAAGTAGAAGTCTAGAAAACACTAAGCACACACATACACATGTGAGCAGACACATATATCTTAAAGACACAGCTCCTCTGGAGCTAGAGGACAGAGTCAGTAACTGGCTCTCTAACATACGGCAGTTGCCATCCCAGCCTGGAAGGCTAATCCACTGAAGTTTTTTTAAATTAATGGTCCCAATCATCTTTTCCAAAATTCCTCAAATGTCTGTCACACTTACAAGAGCTTCCTATTCTCTGTCTTCTAAAATATGACAGTTTTTCCTCTCAGTGCCAAAAAAGGAACACTAATTCTTTATTATCAGTTGGATTTGTATTCTGGCATCTGCTCAAGAGTTGTCCAGCCTGGGTTATGTGAATGGTGGCCCACTAAAAATGGCCTCTGTAGAGTCCAAGGGGCAGGACAGGCAGAAATGTGTGTCCTGGTCACCCCTCCCCCCGACCCAACAGAGGAGCCACCATGACAGTATGCATAGCACAAGGAGATGGGGAAATAATACCGTAACCCTGGATGATGTGAAGGCATTTCGATTGCCTCTTCATAGATGGGACAGTGTCCAAACTGGATCCTCTACATCTAATTTAAATGGCTGTGGTGATTTTTCTGTAAAATGATGGCTGAGTTTCAGTTCCTTCTCCTAGAACAAAACCAACAAAAAAGAAAGGAAAAAAGCAAGCTACCTAATTTTAAGGGATATATGGGCCCAATAAATAATGAATGAGTCTGTATGTAATAGTATCATGATAAAGTTGCTAATTTCATGAAAGTAAGGCAAAAACTCACTGGTGATCCTAGCATGAGCCTATGTTTGGGTTAGTATCTATTACTTGCTTACTGATACAAAATAGGCTTTATTTTCATCAGAAGAAATATCTCATTCAAACTCACTGGTGGCACCATTACCTTTGGACTTTCCATCTACAACATACATTCATTTTTCAGCTCTCATCTGTTGAAATGAAAAACAGGAGATATAGGCAGACAATCATCTGCCTAGGATAAGATGGAGATGGTAGGACCCAGAATGGGTAGTCTTTTCCTCCACAGCACTGAAAGAGAGGGTTGAGCTCAGCCACATCTAGATGACTTGGCACAGACAGGACAGCAACCCCTCTGCCAGCCACTGAGCCCGACAGAATTTGGGCTGGAAGAAACAGCAGCTGCTCCAGGGCATGCTAGAGGGACGCCGAGAGCTGCCCACGCTGCCAGAGCTCTCCAGAGGCCTGCAACCCAACTCAGCCCCTCTAGATGGGAGCCCAGTTTGGCTCCATCTTCTAAACTGCTGTTTTATTCCTATTGCTCCAAATTCTCTAGCCTTCTTCCCAGGCCTGTGGGGACCAAGAGACATTCTCTCACCAATTTGGTGGAAGTTTTTATTTTCTAGTTTCTATACACTGCACGTAACTGCATCATAGTGACACTAAAAGTAACCAGACTCCTCCTAGGGAAGCAACTCCCAGATGTATTTCTGGCCACCTAGATTTCTCACTTCTTGAGTCAGGTTATTATATCACTCCTTACCCACAGCCAAGTTATTACTGGCCATAACTGTATTTACCCTACAGAAACATGTCTTTTTATGATGGGATATAAATATTAAATAACAATGCTCTGAAATACCTGGTCACTAACACAGCTTGGTGATGTGCAATTCCAAATGAATCTCAAGGTATAATCTTATCCTTAAATGAAATGTTCTGCTTTAAAAGATGACTATTAGATTACCAGGAAGAGGGATAAAAACCTTTGATGCTATTTAGCAGTTCCTTTGGAGGGGGTTAATCTCTTTTTTTACCAAAGGATGTGGTATATGAGTTTGCATGTCTTTGCTTTTGTTTGTAATCTGAAATAGTCAGGAAATATTGCATTCACTGGCAATCAATTTATTTTGATTGATAAAAGGGGGTTAATAAAACCCCCTTAGACATAAAAATAAGGTGACTAGTAATATATCTTTCATGGCACCTTCTTTCAGCTGTGCATAAAGAGAGCAAGCTTTTTTACTTCTCCCCAATAAGTCTTCCTTCTCTTATTTTCTATACCTAGTGAGCCATTTATAATCCTTATTATTTCCAACCCACACACTAATGTGGCATCAGTCATATTTCCACATGCTGGGGGTTTCTCTTCTTAATATGTTGTGAGAGCTGAAAGGCAAAAAATACCCTATAATTTATATAAAAATACCACAAAAATGGATTATCAAACATAACTAATGTGCTTTCATACACCTGAAAATAAAAAATTCATGATGAAATAGAAAACATCATGCTAAAGTAATAATCTATTATTGAGACAAAGTGTTAAATAAGAAGTACATTTAGTGTGTGGTATTTAACAAACATTATCAGACTATTAGAAAGAGGATAAATTATGATGAAATACGATTCATGTATTCCACTCAAACATGAAGCTATCAATTTAGGAAAGTACATTTGGGACGTATTAATGTTTTCATTTATCTATAGCACCTTTAAAGAAAATGCAAAATGACAGACTGTGAAGTCCTTGTTTTCTGTAACAAGTGTTTACAGTTACATTATGGGATGGATGTGGGCACACACATTAAATAGTATTGTATAAATCTTTAATTTGCATGAGTCATAAAGTCTTTCAATATTAAATATTTATCTATTTGGGTCATCTTTACAGAGCACATTTACAATTTGAGAAAATATTTCAGGAAACCAAAAGTTTTTTTTTTTTTTTGCTAGTGCTGGGCTTTGAACCCAGGGCCTCACACATGCCAGGTAAGTACCTTACCACCAAGCTACACACCCAGGCCTAGAATAGTCTTGTACTGTCCTGTCATAAGAGAAAATACAGACTAAGAAATATAGGAAAATACAGACTAATAAAAACCTAAGCTAAACTGATATTGGAACAAAACCATGATCTTCACTAACACAAGCATGTAGCTGACCTAGGGAGGAAGTTAGCCTTCAGATATAATCATCTTGGGCTAGGACAATTTGCCTGTCCACAGTGAGAGGACAAAGTTAAAGACCAGGCTGCAATCTACAGACTGTGGCACACTCCTATAATACTAGGCCTCCGGGACTGAAGAGAAAGTTATCTGTTCTTCAGGTCTAATCCTCTTGGGATAGAACAATTAGCTTGTCCACAGTAAGGAGACAGAATTAAAAATCAGGCTGAAAGCAAGACATAGTAGGGCATGTCTATAATCCCAGCATGCTGGGACTGAGGCAGGAGGATCAAAAGTTTAAACCCAGCCTGAACAATTTAGTGACTTAGGGAGGGCCTGTTTTAAAATAAACATTTTTTTAAAAATCTAAAAAAGGGGCAGAGCTGGGGATGTAGCTCTGTGCAAAGATCCAGGGTTCAACTGCCAGTATTTCAGAAATAAATAAGCACATAAATAAATAAAGACTAGGTTAAATGTGGACAAGAAACAGCAAAGCTTGGAGCCCCTGGAGACAATTCCAATCAGTTACTCTTTAGCTACCTTTCGGTTTGAACGCATAAATGTAAGATGCAATCATAAAGATAAGAAGAAGTGGACCATGGGTGGCTTATGCATCCTCATTGTTTTGTTTTCCCATTTAACATCCCGTCTGTGTTCTTTTTTTTTTGGTTTTTTTCTCCGGTACTGGGAACCGAACTCACGACCTTGCGCTTGCCAGGCAGGTGCTTTTGCCGCTGAGCTAAATCCCCAGCCCCCATCTGTGTTCTTTCCAGGATGCTTCAGAGCCTCCTTAGCCCAAGAGCAGCCACAGAAGGGATAGCAGCACAGAGGCTTTCTCCCTTGGAGGCCCTGCATCCCTCATCTCACTTGTTTACTAACCTGTCTGAACATCTGAGCTGGGCTCCCACCATCTAGGCATAAGACATAAGGATAAACACAGATCACTGGCGCTCCCTACCCAAGTGCCAATGTGCAAGTGTGGACAGGTGGATTCATTGGAGCATCCAGTTTGAGAAGCTATCAGAGGAGTAAGCTTGAGCTGTGAAGAGCAGGACCTATGGAAAAGACAGCAGATGTTGGCTGTACTTTGAGCAATGAGAACAGGATAGCGGGGAAGAACAGGTCACAATGACCTGGGGTGAACACAGGTGAGGAAAAGCCTGGTGGGCAGAGTTCCTTGTTTGTGTAGCTGCTGGCCAGCTTCAGGCTGCTAAATGAGCACCAGAAAAGTGGAAGGTAGAGAAGCAGAGGCCTGCTTGGCCTTTGTGGAGGTGAAGGTGTTAACTGCACATTGTCGTGTTCAAGCTACTTCAAAATCAAAGATGTGTGTGCAGAATGAGGAACACACACTGTCTTCAGCAGAGGCTCACTTTAGACAGCCATTCCCCACCCTGAGCTTCCCAGAAAAGCACGTGGAACTTCTAGCCCTTGGGGTAACTGAGTTGGAGCTGTTTTTATTTTTTTTATCTAACCCATCTTGTTTTGGAAAAGATCCAAAGCTTAATAAGGAAGGAGGCATCACACAGGAACCAGAACTCCAGAGAGTAGAAGGGTAGGAAAGCAAACAGCGTGGTTATGTTCACATTGGCTACTTGATAGTTTTTGTAGTCCTGGAAATGGTGGACAACTTCTCTGTGTCTGTTTCATTATCTGAACATAAAGACAGCTCTATAGTGTCACTGTGAAGATTAAGTGAAATCAAAGGAGTAGGGGGCATGAATATGATCAAGATGCATTTTATACACTGAACTCCCCCAAATATATGAAACTAAGGGGTAAAGTGAAGTTAAGGGATGATGGGGGAGGAAATGATTAAAGTATCTTTTTTTTTTTTTGTCTTTTGTCTTTTCTTCCGGTACCAGGAATCAAACTCATGACTTTGCACTTGCCAGGCAGGCGCTTTGCTGCTGAGCTAAATCCCCAGCCCCAATTAAAGTATCTTATCTGCATGTACAAATCTGCCATTAGTCTGTATAATCAATATACACTACTAAAAAATGTGGGAAAAAATGATGCCCAATTAACTAGCAAAGACTCTAGTTAGGGCAGTTATTTCCTGATGCCTACAGTATTTCTGGACCTGGACAGTGGAGAAGCATTCTGGGGGATGCGATACAGAACATCAATCAGTAAAAAATGAAAACTAGCTTGCGGGAGTGAGTGCCAGAGAACTAAGAGTGGGCCACTTGAGAGAGGACCAGAGTGGCTCCTTTAGCCTGGGTGAGTGATCACAGTTTCTCTAGGGAAAGTCATTTGAATCAAAATCTGAAAAATAGAAAGGAGCAAAAAAGGTGCAATGTAGGTGGAAGAATCTCTCTGCAAAGATGATAACCATCATTTTATTATCACATCCAAAGAAATTGTGACCTCTAAAGACAAAACTAAACTTACATTAGTTGCTAAGGAAGAACTGGGCATTTCTTATCAAGAGTGCAAGAAAGAAGAGAAAGAACATTGTTAATCACCTACACTTATGCTGGGATCTGTGCTAGAGACTACATATGCTATCATTCACATCCTAACATGAGGACCACAAGTAGGGATTTTTAAAAGAAGTCATTGCAGTTGGAAAGGGAGTAAAAGTAATGGCTTGGCAGCTGCTACATCACAGTAATACTCAGTCCTCTGCATTTGTGCATGAGAGAGAGAGAGACAGACAGACAAACAGACAGACAGAGATATTTCTTTTGGCAAAGCTAAGCTAAATGTGTTAACCAAGGCAAATTAGTGCCACCCTTTGAAGCTTTGATTTCTCTGGAAGCAAATGATAGCAGGAAGCTGTTTTATCCCTATTTTAGAGATGAAGGAATGAGGCTGAGAAATGAGTACTCTACCCCAATACACATCACTGGAGCCATAAGCAAATTGACCCTCTCTGGAAATTTCCAGGATACCATGTGACCCAACATTCTGTTGGGAATAGGCTGGAGATAATAGTGACAGCAGCTACCATCAGGTGAGAGCTTGCTGCTCCCAATATAGATAGCTCCCTTAAAGCTAAAAGCATCCTATTAAAGTAGGCACCGTTATCATTCCATTTCCATCCCCCAGTAGGGGAGAGCAACTCACCAATTAAAAGTTTGCCCTGACCGAGGATATAGCTCAGCGACATAGCACTTGCCTGGTAAGCATGAGGTCATGAGTTCGGTTCCTGGTACCAAAAAAAGAAAAAAAAGTTTGCCCTGTTCTGGAAATAGTGCTGGAACTCAAGTCACCTTCCTCCTAACAGCCATTTTCCCGAAGGTGGTATGCAAGATCAGTTAGTGACACACATAGAAATGACTTCTATTTTAATAGTAAATGTATTTTTTTTATTGTGGTAAGATATGCAAATGTGACTTTTTGTGAACAGCCTATTTCACTTTGTATAAATGTCTCCAAGGGTCACTCACCTTGTAGCTTCTGTCAGCACTTCCTTCCTTTATATGGCAGAATAATATTCCAACTTAATGGCTCAACCAATTTTGTGAATTCATTTATCCATCAATGGATGCTTGGCTTACTTCTATTGTTTTGGGTATTGTGACAAATGCTGCTATGAACATAGGTTTTAATTAGTTTGTGTATATACCCAGGAAGAGAACTGCTGGCTCATATAGTAATTTTAATTTTTTAAGGAAAAACATACTGTTTTTAACAGTGGCTATAGCATTTTACATTCCTACCAATGATACAAAAGGTTCCAACTTCTTTATATCCTATGTTATATTTGCTAATTTCATTTTCTCTTTTTCTTTTGATAGTCATCCTGGATGTGAAGTGGTATGTCAAAATGGTTTTGATTTACATTTCCTTAATAACTAATAATGTCAGTCACATTTTCATGTGCTTATTGGCCACTTATATATCTTCTTTTGAGAAATGATTATTCAAGTTTATTTTGTATATTTAAAATCTTTTTGTTATTGTTCATTTGTAGGCATTATTTATAAATTCTTGATTTATCTTTATCAGATGCATGATATTTGCTCCATTTTCTGGTTTGTCTTTTTCCTGTACTAATAGTATTATTCAATGAACAAACATTTTAAATTTTTACATAGTCCAATTTATTTATTTTTCTTTTGTTGACCTTCATGGTGTCTTGTATAAGGATCCAATGTCATGAAGATATACCAGTGTTTTCTTCTGATACGTATTCATTTTAACATGTTTAATGAGTATTTTAAAGCATAACTTTACAAATATTATTTTAAACCTCTTAAGATTTGAAAGTATCAAGAATTTAAATAAAAATACTAAGTAAATTAATAGGAGAGATTTAATATATGGCTCTTGCAGTTAGTTCTCCAATGACTGATATTTCATATTGTATTAAATTAAACTGCAACGCACATGCACTGTATGTGCGTATTTATGTTTCTAAGGCTCAGACCTGGGGTCTTGAACAAGCTAAACAAGTGCTTTAATACTGAGCTGTGTCCATAGCCTAAACTGAATCTTTTTAAATACACTTACTAGGCCCGGGACATTGCTCAGCGGTGCCAGTCCCTGCCTGGTAGGCAGGAGGTCCTGAGTTTGATTCTTGGTACCAAACATATAAACACACTTACTGCTATATCAAACTTGTGGGCGCAGTTTCTTCCTTCATTACTTGGAGAAATGGCCCTGGGTTTGTGTTAAGAATCTGTTAAGAAAAAGACAGCAGACTCAACATGGAGTCACCCATGCCAAAGTTCCACATCACCAAACAAAACTTCAATACTTGTAAGATCTGACTTTCTGAGAGATCAGTAGTCAAATCCCATCAAGCTCTCAAGATTTCACTTACATTCTATGAGGAATGTCATCTTGAAAGAAATGGGTCTATTTGGTCATTGTTCCTGTTGTCTGCCACTTTTTGTCTACTTCACCGGTACACCTATTTTGAAGATGGATGCTGCCTGGTTCATGACTTGCTAATAAAAGCCATTTAGATCTCTGAAGCTAAGTTTGTTGAGATTTTGCTCTATGACACATCTGAAAAGTAGCCGGAACTACAAAGCCTCGTGGTATGGAAACTGGATGACAAAGCAAGTCATCTAAGCTAAACAACAAGATAACAAAGTTTTCAAAGGAAAGGAAATTGTACAGGTCCACAATATCTTACTTTCACCTATGAAATTCAAATTGATCTAAAAATTGTTAGGCCCTAACTCCCCAAGTTTGAAGCTACTCATTTGAACCAATCTTTATATATCCCACTCAGGGTATATGTGAATATTCATACATTCGTGCTAAAGATACTGTATATTGTTTGATTATAAGTCATTGCACCAGATCCCCCTTGAGGTGATTCATAAAATACTATATACACTGCCCTTTTCAAAGATTCTGCATTCCAAAACCACATCTAGCTCCAAGGGTTTTTGATGGGAGATTTTTTTACCTTGGGTAATGGGACTCTGAAATGGGTTCTCAGGTTCTTCTGAACCAGTGGTAGAAGTAATCTTAAGACTACCAAAGCAGTAACCCACCATTTATCGAAAATGCCTCATTTAGTACACACAATTCCCTACGGGTAGTACTTATTTTGAGTATCAATATTTGAGAGCCAAGTGTTGGTAGGAAGGAGCTGGGTTCATTCAAGGACAGCCCTGAAGACACACGGTAGCTCTTCTAGGCTGTAATGCCCCAGGGGAGGGCGGGTGGAGGGTTTAAATGGGGAGGCCAGGTGGTTCAGAGGTTGCGGGCTGGGAAAGGGCGTGTGCCTTATCACTGTGGATTTCGACCTCCTGTGGCTAGTTCCTAAGGAAAAGTATAACAAAGGTCGAGTTAGGGAGTTCTGTTATTCTAAAGAAAGGTGGCTTCTCAGGATTTGTACTATTCTAGTAAAGCATCTTCGTGCATTTAAAATGCCAGGAAAAAGTGAGGGATTATTAAAATAGGAAAAGATCTGTCCTCTAGGAGACTTCAACACCACTTAAGACTTGAGCGAAACTACTCTTGCCAGCGCCGAGGCTGCCCAGAAGGCTAGATTTGGGGAACCTCGCTCCCCAAAGATTACCCGCTCCAGCTTTGCTCCTCTTGATTGGCCCGCTGTACCATCAATCACCTCACCGGTCCAGCAAGGAGTGAGCATGGGGCTAAGCGGCCAACCACAAGAGAGAGGGGGCGGGTGCTTTTTCAGAGGCTTTCAACGCCCCAGTCAAGCACGGCGGATCATAAACGAACTGCCCTTCAGCGCTTCAAGGCTGATTATGTAAACCGAGAAGTAAACGACGGGCCACTCTGCCAAACAGCGACCACGGACAGTCCGATAAGCCCCACTACCTTTCCCCCAGAAGATGCTGGTCCCCGCTAGTCCTTGCCGCGCTTGCTCTCTTCGGCTCACGCCCTCCGCAGCGGACACGCCCCTTCCGCCGCCTCATTGGCTTCCTCGAGACACGTGCGGGAGGGTGGTGGCGGCCCTGGCGGCCCGCTGGCCGGGCCTGCAGATGGACCAGCGGCCGAGAGATTTCAATCTTGTGGACGCATGGACAGCCTGACGCTGGGCCGGTGGCGACGGCGGAAGCCAGAAGAAGTGCTGGTTTCCAGGGATGCGGTGAGCCCCGGGGTGTAGGTTTAGGAACTGGACGGCAGACAGACCTGCGCCGATCCCCACCCAGGCCGGACGCCGTGCTCCGCTCCCGCCAGAGGAGAGTCCTGACCCGGCGGCCTGCGCGCTCCTACGGGGCGGGGCCTGAGCGGGGCCGCGCGAAGTGCGACCCCCTCCGGCTGCGCCTGCGCAGAGACGCGGAATTTGCGCGCAGGCGGCCGGCAGGCTACCGGGAACTCCAGACCCAGAGTTTCTAAAATATGCACAGGGACACCCCTACCCCTGGAGCTCAGGTGCTCCGTATCATCCCTTAGTGACCTCCCGCTGGGCGTACTGTGCTGTTCTTGACTCATTAGGGGCGAGTGAGCCTGCTAGTGCTGCTTGGGTGGAGGGGGATCTGTGAGAAGCTTGCTGGGAGCTGAGAAACACCCAGCGGTTGCGGGGTGGCGGGGAGGTGGGGGGACGCGAGGAGTCGTGGATTCCTGGAGGCAGAAGACAGAGCCTCTGAGGACACTGTCACCTTCCGCCCCCTGCTTGCAGATTGGCCAGTTCTAAATCAGCCTTGCTTATTTCAAGGTTCTTTGCTAAGAATAGCCAGTGTACCCAACATTTGTTTTCATTTGCTTTTTTGTTTGTTTTTCTAGCTGCTTCTAAAGCTGTAGGTTTCATAAATTCCGGATCTTGGGATCTTTCTTCAGAGTTACAGCAGGCAACTTTTTCTAATGTTTATACAGATACCAAGAATGACTGGGGGTGAGGGGATGACTAGGGAAGCAGGAGTGTAGATTAGGAGCAAAGCATGTGTAGGGTGCATTCAATCCTCATTTTTTTTTTTCCCCCTGTGGCACGAGGAATTGAACTCAGGACCTTGCGCTTGCCAGGCAGGCGCTTATACCAATGAATTATATCCCCGGCACCACCTCCTTTTTTTTTTTTTTTTTTGGTATCTGGAATCGAACTCCGGACCTTGCGCTTGCCAGGCAGGCGCTTGTGCCGCTGAGCTATATCCCCGGCCCGCATTCAGTCCTCAGTGTCATGAAATAATAAAGAGTGCCTAGGTTTCCACTCTGTAGTTTCATCACCATTGACTTTTTGATCACAAAGCCACCTTACATTTCTTACATTTCATAATAGCAGCCCACCTCGAGGTACCTACAGGTACTATATTACTAGGGTACAGCTTGGCTTCTGTAAGAGAGACTTAAAACCATATTGGCTCAGACAAGATGGGAGTTTGTCCGGCAAATAATAGTGTGGGGGTGAGCAGGCTTGGAACCGAGGGTTCCTAAACATAGGTGTAGGACAGTTGGTACCTAGATTAAAGACATCCAGGGACCTGCATTGTGAAAGTTGGCTTATCATAATAGTGCTCACACAGTAATGTGAAAGTGGTCACATGGACACTTCAAGAGCTTGCTCTGACTGCTGAATGGAAAATGGGTGGTGGTGATAGTATAGGGAGGGAGGCTGCAGTTCGTATGTCAATCAGAGGTTTGCACAAGCAAGAGTAGTAGGATAGGAAAGCAGACAGACTTGCTCTAGACTTCGGAGGGTGATGGATGAAGTGGCAGGGTAATGTGATGAGCTGTGTCCAGAATGGCTCCCCTCTTCTATCCCTCACTGGCGATCACTTGAGCACCTGAGAGGACAGTGCTGCTGGGAGAAGGTTGTGGAACTTTGGGAGAAAATGGAGTTCCTTTAGGCTGTGTTAGGTTTCTTGTGTCTTTGGGACATTTAGTGGAGATGTGGCAAATACTGACAATTGTAGAGTAGTTACCCTACGGATTACCTGGGTAATCTTTTATTGGTCCCCATATTACAGTTGAAACTGAGGTGCAGAAAGATTAATTCAGTGGCTTAAGGACACACAGTTAGTAGAACTAGGATTTAAACCCCAGCTGTCTGTCTATAGAGGCTGCCCTTTTCTTTTTTGGTACCAGGAATAGAACTCAGGACTTCCTGCTTGCCAGGCAGGCGCTGTGCCAGCTCTTAGAGGCTGCCCTCTTGACCATTGTACTATACAGCTTCCCAGGTGGGGCTTGTGGAACTAAAACAGTGAGGTTTTAAATTGGCCACCATAAAGTAAGGAGAGGTGTGGTGCAAAGGGTTGTCAGGGACAGGGAGCCAGAGGTCATTGTTGGTCAGAGGGAACAAGGAAGGCTTAATGGAAGAGTCCTTGAATGATCTATCAGTTTGGAATTGCTGAAATTCAGCACTAAGGTGAGGTTGCAGTACTCCCTGTTACCAAAGAATAATGAGTTGGGTATCTTATTGCCATGATGTGTATTGCCTTTAATTTGATAAAGTTCTTGTTTATCTTGTATTGTGTCCCAGTCTTAGATCTAATAATCCAGGTTGAGTTCAGTGAAGTATCTAGATTCTTGTACCCAGTTGTGTGCCCTTCTCATACCCCACATGTATGTGTGTGTGCACACAGGTCTCCAGAATTTGGTTACTGAGGAACCGTAGCTAGTTTCCTACTTTTCACAGTCTAGTGGCTCTAGAACTAACCCAGTGGTCAGGACCTATCTACCTGTCTCTAATGGCTTGTCAGGTTTCAGCAGAGCCAGTCAAGTGAGTTACCTGACTATGATGCCCTGAGTGCCCTGATTCCAATCACTAAGTTTCTTTGTAGTGAGGTTAGCTGGTGTGGTAACAGGTGTAGCAATTACACCTGTTATGATAATTTCCCTTGGGCAGACAACCTGGGTGAGCATCTGTTGTGTCCCAGGAACTCTGGTAGGCATTGGGGATGTGATGAATAGCAAGAAGACTGAAGGCCTTGGTTAGTTTTACCCTATGGCTCCTGATTAGATTCCTCTACAGCATCAGTGCATGGCAGTAGGAGATAAAGAAGAGGAAAAAAAAGAACAATTGAACATACAGTAAGAAGGAGAAAAGAAGATCGGATTGAAAGTAATACAGATAGTAAATAGAAAAGTAGAGAAAAATCAATCCAACTTTGAAGGAAATCCCATGCTGTAGTTTCTGAAGGTGGAGGCTAAGGTTTTAGACTTCATCTTTTCTAACATAGGATGTAGTGCTACAAATTTCCTCCAAGCACTGGCTTAATATAGATTTTGAGATATTTTGTTTTCATTTTTTTCAGTTCAAAATTATAATTTTCCATTTAATTTTTTCATTGATGCACTGGTTACTTAGATGTATGTTACACAGTTTAGTATATTTAATGTGACTATTGATAGAGTTAGGTTAAAATCTATCATCATGCTGTTTTTTTTAATTTTAAAGAGTAAAAGAAGGATAACAGTAATGGGGGGGGCTTACCAAATTACAGACAAAGTGGTAGGAAGTTATCAATGGTTGTTGTTTTACATATTGTTATCTACAAGATAGTTTCTCAGGAAAACAAATAAGTGGCTTCTAAAGAAAATAAGTAGAGCTATACATGAGTGACAAATTGAATAATCATTAACTGTGCTCAATGGTTGTTGTAGGAAACACATAATAATAAACATACATCCATGTACGAAATAGCATAGGAACAATACAAACATTACAGAGTTATGGACAGATTAGTAGGAAAATAGTAATGGCCGCTGTAATCCATGTTGGTATTTTCAAAGTGGTTTCTCAGGAAGACAGAGATACACGCAAGAAAGATCTAACAAGTAATTACAGCCTAAGGGTTGTGAAAAATAGCATATTGCCTCCTCACCAGTGACTCCTTTCACTGAGGTATGACGGCTGGAAGGAAGACCAGGATTGAAAAGGACCAAGAGGCTTGCACCTGTGTTTAGCAATAGGCTGTTTTCTTGTTCCTCCATAGTCATGATTACCCAGGGCTCCTCCATGGAGATGACAGTCTGGCCAGAGGGAGAAGGCAGAGTATGCCCCGGGCCCCCTCATTCTTGTTGGACTAACTGATAGAATGAGTCTGAGCTCTGGTACCTCCTCTTCAGAGGGCAGACTGATCTCCAGTGGTCTCATTTGCATTCAGGGCATGGCCCAGGGGGCTTCTTAGGGCGGTTCCTCTTGAGGTGGCTTGGCTTTTAACAGTGGTAGCAGATGAATGTAGTGGTCGAGTTCTTGGGGCCTCGAGAATCAGACATAGGGTCTGTTTCTCTTAGTGCTACAGCAAAAGCAGCTGCTTTTTCTCAGTCTCTTTGCTTTCTCTCCTTGGCCTCTTCCTTGTCACAGCTATAGAATTCTGAGGAGGCAATTCTTATTAACATCTCAAGTGAGCCATCTGGGGTGAAAGCCATTTTTTGTAGCTTTTTCTCTCTAGCCTCCCATCACATTGGGACCCCACAACCACTTAGTGTCCTCTCCCCAACTGTCAGCACAGGCAGCAGGAATCTCAGTGCAGACGTCTCTGGAGCTCCATGCGCTCCTCCACCGCAACCTGTACTGTTAGGGGAAGAATGGCTTCCAGGGGGCTCCCCAGGTATTGTGCAAGGTCCTCCTGGTTGACAGCTTCCGAACGGCTCTCGTGACCCAGGTCAACTAGACCTCTGTCAACTAAGCCTCTAAGTCTTCAGGCTTAGTCTGTATTCTCATGTTCTGCAAGTCCTTGTTCAGCAGCTACTCCTCTGCTGACTCTGGACCTTTCTGGTTCTCCACAGCAGGGGCAAGAGCGACCCTTTGTGTGGCATGTATTCCCAGGGGTTTCTCCATGTCGGAATGATTCCTGCATGTTCGAGGACAGGCCTCAGCAGCCGGCGTGTAGTGGGCCAATTGTGTCATTGCTCCTCTGTGCCATGATAGTTCTTGATCACATGGTGGTGTTGGCCTGAGGGCTGGTGCATGCTGCCGCAAGGCTTCCCAGGCACCTGGGGCCCTCCAGCCAGGCACCTGCATGGCTGGGAGCCAGGCCAAAGGCCGGCGCACCCCACCATGCAGCTCCCTGGGCGCCGGGGGCCTGCCTCCCAGGTGCCTTTGTGGCTGGGGGTCCTGCCTCCCATCATGCTATTTTCTGTTGTTCATTTTTTCTACTTTTCTCATTTATTTTGGTTTAATGGGATTTTTTATGATTATATGTTACTTCCTTTGTTAACTTATTAACTACAGCTTTGCTGTTTGCTTTAGATTTAAAATGTGCATTTTATGTAGTCATCTTCAGATGATAGTATACCACTTAAATATAAAGAGCCTTCCATTTCTTTTCTCTCAGCTTTGTGCTGTTGTAGCTCCACATTTTACTTTGACATGTGATGGAAACCCTTTCTATACTATTACTATTTTTTTAAGTAATTATATTTTAAGGAGGTTTCAGTAACAAGAAAAACAAACCAACGTATATTACTCACATGGTTTCCTTTTCTGGTGCAACTTTTTCTTTTGTATAGATCTGTCTTTCCTTTTAGGATCAATTTGTTTTTCTTTTTTGTTTTTGGAGACAGGCTTTTGCTATGCAGTTCAGGCTGGCCTTGAACTCAAGGATCGTCCTGCTTCAGTCTCCTGAATGCTGGGATTATAGGCATGCACCACCACACCTGGCATTTTGTTTCTGCCTGAAGGAATTTAACTTTTTTTTTTTTTTTTTTTTTTTGGTGCTGAAGATTAGACTTGCATTCTGCAATGAGCTACAGCCACAGCCCTCTTTAAAGTTCTTTCAGACCAGTTCTGCTAATGATAATTTTTTCAGCTTATAGATGTCTGAGACTTTTTGCACCTGCATTTTGAATGGTAATCCCACTTTGTAGAGTTCTAAATTAACAGTGCTTTTTCTTTGTATAATGATCTTTTCTATTTTGCTAGGATTATTCACACTGTGAAGTCTGCAATCACTCCAGCTTTCTCAATATATAATGTGTTTTTTGTCTCTGGCTATTTTTAAAATGTTCTCTTTTCAGTACCTTTGAATAATTTGCTTAATGTGCTTTGCTATAGTTTTCCTTTTTTTTGTTTTATGTAGGAAAAACTTTATTTGATAAATATAACTTCATAAACTTTAAAAAATACTGAGCATTATACAATAAGTATATTACAGTTGCTGACAATGCAGAGAATTTTTAAAGGATTACATTAGACAGCCACAGTATCTGAAGTCCAAAATTTTAACTAAGTATTGCTACCTATCTCCAGCTAGTCATTGTTCATAAAAATCTATCACCATTATTAAAAACACATCATTAGTCATCGTCTGTTTTTATAGGAATATCATTCAAGTTATTTTACATATCAAACAGCATTTTAATAATGTTTTATTTTTATGAAAATAAATGACTCATTTTAAGATAGAAGTAAAAATGTCTATAAAGAGGGACTAAAATTAATAAACATGTTTTACATAAAACTCTTTGGTTCATTAGTTTTATCAGTGCCTGTCTTTAAAAAAAAATCCCTGTAAAGATTGATTTTTACAGGGAAAACACAAACATGAAAGATTCCTTCTTTCCCTCAGCTCCTAAGATGTCCAGAGTAGTGAATTTTAGCAACTGCCTCTCTTCAATGTAGGTTTTAGTGGACTTCACTCCTGCCTACTGAGAGTCTCAAGCTCATCAGACAAGTTCATTTCCACCCTCTTCCGCAGGGGAAGTGAGCTTTGTGTTGGAACTAACAGAGCTGAGAGCAGGCCGTTCCAGTGGGGTGGTTTGCCCGTTCTCATTTGCGATTCAGAAAGCGCCAGGGCCAGGCAGACACCACAGCCATCAGAGCCTCGGATTATAGTTAAGAACCTCAGGCCCCAAATTCCTCTTCAGCCCCAGGCAAAGCCTGGCTAGTGTAGCTCTCCTCAGACCACTCCTTCCGGATGAGCCCACACTGGCCAGAGCTGAGCAGATTCTGAGTCACCTGCCTAGAGCAGTGAATGGGCAGCTGTGGGAAGCAAACTCGGTGTTCTTATGTCCTGGGCCCCTGCCTCCAACTAGGCAAAAGCAAGCGAGTGGGGCTCATAAGTGTGAGAGCACTGCATATGTAGCAGTGACACCCAGAGCATCTTACTCTGGTTCTTGCAGAAGTATGTTAGTTATCAGCATGTACTCTCCAAAGAATTTGAAAGAAATAATGCAAAAAAGAGAAACTTTTCTGTGACTACTGATCATGGAGTAAAGTTTTATAACATGAATATTAGTACTAGAAAAACTGCTGAAGGTTTGTAACCTGTGGTGTTACTTTCATAAGTAAGAAAATCCTTCTCTTAAAATTGCAAGAAAAATGGAGTAAGTTTTGAGCAGTAAATCAGGAGGGGTCGTAGTGGGTGTCACTGACTGATTTTGGTGCTGGGGACTGAGCTCAGGGCCTCATGCATACTCTGCAAGCCTCTTACCACTGAGTTACAGTCTCACCCGTTTGTTTAAAAAAAACTTCTGTTAAATAAATAGGGCTGGGGATGTAGCTCAGTAGTCGAGTGCCTACTCAGTATGTGCAAGGCCATGAACTTGAGGCCCTACACCAGGGGAGAAGTTCTCCTATCTAACTGCAGCGGTGAAGGGAGGAAGTTATGACCATCACACTGAGCCTGTGGAGGCCAGGGGGCACCTGCTGCAGCTGGCCTCAGGCCGCTTGCTGATGTTAGAGTCCTCATCTGGTATAGTGGTCAGTTCATCTGATGGCACAGGAACACTGTTAAGGCAGGTATGATGCAGGCCCACTGAATATCATTTTCAGTGTTGTTTTTTTTTTAAGACAAAGTCTTGCTATGGGGTCCAGGCTGGCCTCAAACTTACGACTGTCTAGCTTTCACCTCCTGAGTACTGGGGTTTTAGGCATGTGCTACATGCCTGGCTGCTGACTGTTTGTTACCTTGTACATGTACACTTCAGAAGACACTAAGAGAAAGCAAATCCCATATTCTCCTGTACTAAACTATTCTACTGCTGTTCTACAATTGTTTTTTGTATATGATCCTTATATCTGGAGTAGGTGAACATTCTTAAACTAATGATCATTTCCAGGTCTTAAAACATTACTTTTAACCAGGCCTGGTGGCACATGCCTGTAATCCCAGCACTTGGGAGGCTGAGGCAGGAGGATTATTGCAAGTTTGAGACCAGCCTGGGCTGCAAAGTGAGCTCTAGACCAGCCTGAACCAAACAGACCCTGTCTCAAAAAGAACAAAAAAAAAATAAAGACAAAAAAACAAATCCCAAAAACCATTACTTTTAACAAAAAAAATGACAACACAAATTCAAGATGGAAATTAAGTTTTGAGATGCAAGCAGTTAACTAGCCTGACATGTTCCCAATTAGTCATTCTTAGCATTTTAATTTATTGCTGTTAAAAAATTTATTATTTTAGACTTTGTTTCATTTACATTTCATAGTCACACCTGACAACATACCTTGTTGGACACTGGGCAGAATTTACTTTACAGTGGTAGTCCACAGTAATTTAGGTAATGTGCTAACCTAAAAATAAGATTCTTAACAGAAACCCTTTATCCTAAAATTTAGCTGACAGAAGGGCAGCAGTAATTCTGAGTTGGTCACAAAGAGGTGCTGTCCTATCATGGGTCTAATTAACCATATTTTGATTTGTATAATTAAAACTACTTGCAATATATAATTGCTTTCCAAACTTGTTTTTTATTGACATAGCTGAACTTTACAACATTGTCATAAAATACTAATATAAACAGAGCCTTTGGATAGAGAGAAGACCCAAATTTGTATTAGCTGGGTTAAAGCATACCAAAGAGCCAATGATAAAGACATTAAAATAATAATACACTATCTAATCCACCCCGTATAGGTTTTTTATATTAGGGCAAAAAAAAGTTAATAAACATCACTGTGAAATTTGGTGATGAGCCCTGGTTTCTGATGTACACCTGTGATACACACCCACTCACACAGCTTCCTGGCTGGCCACAGCGCATCTGGAGAAATCATGCACTGCAGCTGGTAATGGGGGGAAATGTGTTCTCCTCGTTTGCTCTGTGAACTTAAAATGCACTAATGAATTAACAATACAAGTTGCTGAGGTACCAGAATTCCTTATATTCACATTAATTTTTCCCATGAAAAGCTTTAAATATAACTATAATAAAAAATAAGAGTTCTCAAGGCAAACTCTCAGCATAATATGCAGAAGCTAATTTAAATAGAAGTCAGTAATTGCTATAGTTTTCTTATGATTTTGTGCTTATACTTGTGGAGATCCTTAGACCTAGGGTTTTATAGTTTTCATCAAATTTGAGAACATTTTTAGATTTTGTAGCTTCATTTATCTCCTTTACTTGTGGAACTCTTAAGCTTCTTAAAATCATCATATGATGTATATTTTAAAAAATCTGTTTGTGTTTGATTGCAGATAGCTACTGTTGCTGTTTTCAAGTTTGCCAACCTCTTCTTCTACAGTGTTGAATCTGCCATTAATTGTGTCCAGTTCATTTTTCATCTCAGACTTTATAGCATTTGATTTCGACTGAATAACATTTGTTGTATGTGTACACACACACACACACACACATATAATGCCTCTGTTTAACATTTGAATATATGCAGTTATAACTCTTTTAATGTCTTTCTTTGCAAATTTTTCTTTTTTTTGTACCGGGAATTGAACCCAGAACCTTGCACTTGCCAGGCAGGCACATTTTCTGCAAATTCTAATGTGTAACTTTTGAGCCAGTTATGGATTGTTTTCCTCATTATTGATCATGTTTTTCCACTCATTTACTAGCCTAGTAGTATTGATCAGATGTCAGGTATTGTTCATTTTATTTACTGGGTGCTCAGTACTTGAGTTCCTTTAAATATTCTTGAACTTTGTCCTGGGACACAGGTAAGTTATATGGAAACAATTTGAGCTCTTTGGGGCTTGTGTTTAAGATTTATTAGGTGGCACTGGAGTAAGGCTCAGTGTAAGGCTTAGGTATTCCCCTACTCTTCTTTTTTTTTAGTCCTGGGAATCGAACTCAGGACCTTGTACTTGCTAGACAGGTGCTTGTGCCACTGAGCCATATTCCCAACCCCTCCCCTTCTCTTAAGGCAGACTTCTGTATATTGTCCCTTACACTCTGTGAATTATGAGGCCTTCTGGTGTCTTGTTTACTTTTCTCTCATTGCTGAGACAAAATACCTGACACTCAGAATTAAGGAAGAGAAGGTTTATTTAGCTTACAGTTTGTGGAGGTTTCAGTCCATACTCGGCTGGCTCCAAGGCAGAGTAGTGGCACATGGCGGAGGGCAACAGTTCATGGCGGCAGAAAGCAGCAAAAGCAACAAGGGCACAAGGGGAGGAGCAGCGGCAAGCAGCCTCTTTCCCTCCCTTACATTGTATGCAAACTATCCGCCCCAGAGCAGTTGTACCACTCACATCCATAATTCCAACATTGGACCATGAATCAGACATAAACTCTAGAAGCCTGCCCCATGACTGCATGAGGGTTTGGGGGCACATCCAGACCATACCATCCAGTAAGGTCGGGCATTATTTCCAGCCATGTGTGAGCCCCTCTGTTATTCTAATCCAAGTAGTTCTTTCCTTGACATTGGATAATTTTGTCACATACAGATGCTGATCAATATTCAGCTGAATACCTATTTTTGTCTCTGTGCTACTGTCTCCTATAGTAGTCTATTCTGTAGTTACTCATAGCCATGCTGACTTTTCCAGATTCTCCAACAGTATTTTTTTAATTAAGCTTATTGGTACATTCATCATATGGGATTTGTACCTGTACATGATACATCTTGATTCTTTTTTTTTCTCATTCACTTACTCTCCCTTCAATCTCTCTTCTCCTCATTTCTTTGTTTCCATTTTTCCCTTCTTTTCTCATTTTTTTCTTTTCTCTTCCTTCTCCCTGCCCCCTCCTTAGTTCCCCTTCCCATTTGAACATTTTCTTCCTATTTCACAATATCTACTCTGCATTTTGGTTATTTACACTTTCAGTTTTTCACACCAGAGAAGCAATGCTGTGGTATTTAGACGTGTCTGATTGATTTCACTTAAGAGTATGATCTCAAGGTGTGTCCATTTACCTAGAAATGGCTCAAGTTTATCCTTCTTTATGGCAGAGTAGTATTCCATTGTATAAGAAAACACAGTATCTTATTGGCTGATGGGCATTTGAGTTGTTCCCAAGATTTAGCTATTACAAACTGTGCCACTGTAAACATGGGTGTGTATATATCACTGTGGTATGGTGCTTTTAATTCTTTTAGGAAGATACCCAGAAGGGGAATAGCTGGGTCAAATGGAACCTGTAGTTTTATTTTTTAGGAATCTCCACACTGATATCCATAGTGGTTGTACCAGTTGATACTCCCACCAACAGTGGAGAAGAATTCCTTTTCCCCCATAACCCCACCAGCATTTGCTATTGGTTGATTCCTTGGTAATAGCCCTTCTTTCTGGGGTGAGATGGAATCTCAGCATTGTTTTAATTGCATCCCTTGAATGACCAGTGATGTTGAACATTTTTTTCATATATTTGTTTTCTGTTTGTACTTCTTCATCTGAGAAGCGTATATTCATTTCAGATGCCCAGTTTTGGATTGGGTCTTTAAATTTGGGGGTCTAATTTTTTTTTAAGTTCTTTATATATTCTAGAGAGTAGTCCTTTGTCTGAGGAACAGCTGGACAAAAATTTTTCCGCACTGTGGCTTGTCTTTTCACTCTTGCTGGTTGCTCTTGCTGTGCAAAAGCTTTTTAATAAGATCAGATCCTATTTGTTGATTCTTTGTGATAGTTCCTATGCAGTTTGGGTTTTGTTGATAAAGTCTTTGCCTACACCAGTGTCTTCAAGAGTTCTACCAATTCTGTCTTCCAGCAGATTTAATGTTTCTATTTTAATTTTTTTTTGTTTGTTTTTTTGTTTTTGTTTTTTTTCTGGTACTGGGAATCGAACTCATGACCTTGTGCTTGCCAGGCAGTGCTGTGCCCCTGAGCTAAATCCCCAGCCTCTCTATTTTAATATCTTTGATCCATTTCGATTTTAGTTTATTATCATGGTGAAAGATATGGGTCTAGTTTTAATCTTTAGCATATGGAAAGCCAGATTTCCCAGGGTCACATATTGAAGAGGCTGTCTTTCTTCCAGTGAATGTGTTTGGATCCTTCATCAAAGATAAGGTGGTTGAGTATGTCTGGAGTTGTTTCTGCATCTTCTAATCTGTTCCATTGATCCTTAGGTCTTAACAGTATATTTTAATCTCAAGAAGTCCACTGGGCTCTGTGGCAGCCTAGAGACTTTGAAGGCCATAAGATAGGGCAGATGTAGGGGTCATCTCATTTGTTTCCCATATCTGAAGGATTAGTGCTGTTTGTCACTGGTCAGTGTCTTTAAGTCTGATGTTTATTTTGTCCATTTTTTTATTTTTTGGGAGGGTAAATTCTATTGCTTCAGTTTGGTCAAAGATGGTGGATAATACAGTTTGATTCAAAGTCTAGAAGATGAAGCACATACACTCAGTAAATTTAAGTTTGAAAGGTTTCTTCCTTTTTTTTTTTTTTTTTTCCCTTTTTTGAGACGGTCTCATGTAGTTCAGGCTGGCCTTAAACTCAGCTGTGTAGCGTAAGCTGCCCTGAATGCATGCCAGTCTTCCTCCCCTCAGCCTCCCAGGTGCTAGGACCACAGGCATGCGCCACCACATCCAGTTGAAGGGCTTCATAAAAAGCTGAAGAATGAGGCTGGTGTGGTTGCACAGAACTGTAATCCTAGCACTCTGGGAAGCTAGACAGGAAGATCATAAGTCTGAGCGCAGCCTGGGAAACTTAGCTTGACAACTCTGTCTCAATACATTTCTTAAAAAGGCTGTGTCAATCCCTAGTACCACCAAAAAAAGAATGTTTTTATAAATGTTTTCTACCCTGTTATGACTTAGAGTATTTTAAAGATTATCGTAGAAGAAAGCTATATAGGTTGTGTACTGTAGCAGCAACTTCATTTGTAAATAAAACCACTAGCAATGTGATTATTATTTATGCAGAGTTTATCTGGTCGGTTGTTAATGACTTTGTTAATCTGTGCTGTCATCACCCTCCAGATGCAATCTGTATTGGCAGACAAGCTTTTCCTTTCATTGACGCCCACACAAGGTGTACCTTTATCCAAAGAGGAATAAGTTTCAGCCTATTAAAGGGCAGATAAATTTGAGTTTTAATCCAGAATATTTTTGATGCAGTGGGCAAACTTTGATGTGCATAAACTATAAATGTTTGATCTGCCATTTTCACCAGTTCTTGGTATTATGTATTGGTGAAAAACTAAGAGGCTGAGGACATTTCATGTCCATGTTGCTCTGTGGATAACTTTTAGTCCTACTGGTGCTAACGCTTGGGAAATTATCCAGAAAGCTACTAGTCCTAGTCCTTGTCAGCAAAACCATTTACACTTATTAATGGCTTTAACTCCATTCAAGTAGCCCTAAGGGGTGTAACTTATAAAAAAAAAACAAGACTGAGAGTTAAATGTGCTTATTTTACCCCTACTGGATGCAGATTTTATAGCTCACCTGCTAAATGAGATCCCAGTGAAAACCTGATGACACCGCCCCAACCTTTTCTTTTGCCTTTCTGTAATCAGCCTTTTGGTTCTAAATAATTTTAACCCACTCTTCAAGAAACAAACTAATTTTCAGTTATTCTCCTATTTGAAAAGGGGAAGTTGATCAATAATAATTCATCTTTAGTTAAAACTGTAATACACACGTTCACCCTGACAGCTACGTATAGCTTTAATTGTTCCTGTTTTTTGTAGATTTATTTATAAATGACTCAGAAAAGTCAAAGGCTAAGGTCAGGGGGAAGTAGTTTTCTCTGCTTGTGAGTACTTCTTTTATGTGTTGCCACCCTGGAAGAACTGTAACTTGTCTTCTTGAATTATCAAGTGCCCAGAGCCAAGTGAGGCACATGGCAAGGTATGCAGGAAATACCTATTGGTTGATTGACCTGTGAGAATGTGATATATTTAACTGAAAATGAATGAAGGGAGGATTATATGAATGTTGGTACTTTTAAAGCTTCATTTAGGGAAAATTATAGTTCAGTTGGGTAAACCATCAGTGTGCCATGAGACCATTCTTCCTTGTCATTGCTGTAGCTTATGTTTTTTTAGATTCCTTTTTGGCAGACCATATTGTTTAGGCTTAGAGTTTCTTTAACTGTACCAATAAGTGACTTTTTAGTAAATTTACCATTGTTCAGCCATCACCATTCAGGTTTAAAACATTCCATTAACCTCAGGTAGATCTACATGGCTCCGTTCCTATCCTTGGCTGTAGGCCAGTGATGGCAAACAGCCAACTGCAGCATGTATGCCATAGGTTCACCACCATCGCTCTAGGCAATCAATAGTCCATTTTCTGTGTCTCTAGATATGTCGTTTCTGGAAATTTAATATAAATGGAACCATAAGTATGTGGTTTTTTGCAACTGGCTGCTTTTACTGAGCATAATGTTTTTGAGTTTCATCCATGATGAAAGCTATCTCAGTAGTATATTCCTCTCTACGGCTAAATAATATTCCATTATATGGATATGCCATACTTTATCCGTTCACAAGTTGATAGACATTAGGGATGATTTTCCTTTTTGGTTGTCATGAATACTGCTAAAGATCCTGAAAATTCACATACAGGTTATTGTGTGGGTATATGAGGTATGATCACAAACTATGGTGAATGTTTACATTGTAAAAAATTTATTATAGTAAAAGACATATTGCCATTAGTCTCATTTAAAAAACTTTACCTCACTTCCAGCACACTTATCCCATCATTCTTGTCACTGTTGCAGTTTTGGAAGTCCTCCTTCCGTCTTTATGAGGTATGATCAAAAATATAATGAATGCTTAAGTTAAAAAAATTTATTAACTGTAAATCATACATTGCCATTAACCCCTTTCAAAAGACTCAAAATACTCTCACCTCAAACACAGTTATCCTGTCACTTTTGGCTATATGGCTTTTGCTATAATAATTATTTTATAATTTAAACATTCACTGTATTTTTCTATCAACCTTTGTATGTTTTTATATCTTCTATACATCTAGGAGTAGAATTGCTACTTTCTATGGTAAATTACTCCTTAAGTTTATTCACACTACCAAACTGTTTTTCCAAAGTGGCTGCACTATTTTAAAATCCATACCACCTGTGTATAAGGACTTTAATTTGTCCGCTTCCTCATCTTATCTCTCTTTGATTACAGTTATTCTAGTGGGTACTGAAGTAATATTTTACTGTAGTTTTAATTGATATTTCCCTGATTACGAATGTTGAATGTTATTTTGTGTGCTTATTGATGATTCATATATTTATTGGTAAACTGCCTATTCGGATCTTATGCTGCAGGGGATGGTATAATTCCAGCACTCTGGGAGGCTGAGGAAAGAGGATGGCAAGTTTGAGCTCATTCTGGTCAACTTAGTGACTTAGTGAGAGCCTCTCAAAAAAAAAAAAAGGAAAGAAAAGAAAAGGTGGGTGGGGGAGATACTGTGGATGTAGCTCTGTGCTAAAGCTCTGTGTTGAGCCGGAGGATCATTGCGAGTTCAAGACCAGTCTGGGCTACAAAGTGAGCTCAAGGCCAGCCTGAACCGCATTGCGAGATCCTGTCTCAAAAAGACCAAAAAAAAAAAAAAAAAAAAAGAAGACCTGTGTTGAAGCCCCAGTACCACCAAAAAACTCCCCAAAAGTCTCCTTTTTTTCTTTTTTCTGGTACTGGGGTTTGAGTCCAGGGATGCTCTACCACTGAGGTATATCCCAAACCCTTTTTATTTTTAATTTTGAGATGGTGTCTTTAAGTTGCTAACGCAGATGGGTCTCAAACTTGCAATCCTCCTACCTCAGCCTCCAAAGTTTCTGTGAGTAGAGGCATGCATCACTGCATCCAGCATCTTCTGCCCATTTTTAAAAAACAGCTTAATTTATATACGCCATAAAGTTCATTCTTTTAAAATGCACAGTTTAGTGGTTTTTAATATGCACTATGGAATTATACAACCATCACCATAATCTAATTTCAGAACGTTTCATCACCCCAAAAAGAAACCTGATACCTATTAGCTGTTACTCCTCCTTTCTCCATCCCTCAGTCTTTTTTTTTTTTTTTTTTTGTTTTGGTTTTTCTCCGGTACTGGGAACCGAACTCACGACCTTGCGCTTGCTAGGCAGGCGCTTTGCCGCTGAGCTAAATCCCCAGCCCCCACCCCTCAGTCTTAAGCAATCACCAGTCTACTGGTGTAATACAAACTAGGGGGGAAAATAGTGTGAACACTAAATTTTTATTGTAAAAGACACATTGCCATTATTCCCCCTCACAGTATTCCCATTATATTTGAACACATTTACCCCATTTTTCTTGCCGCTTAGTGAAACAGTTCTAGAAATCCTCTTTTGTGAGTGTCTTTTTGTGGCTGCTTAATCTGAATCCATTCAAAATGTTTACAGATATTTCTGTCAAACGAAAACATTACAGACTGTTTTCAGACACCTTATTCACCATATTTGGCAACACGTGACTTCTGGCTCGTTCTCAAAGTCTCAATGACATAAAAGATTAAATTAATTCAGGACATCATGGCAGCCATGACAGTACAACTAAAGACATGAAAGAGGACTTCCAGAACTGCTTCAGAAAGTAGCAGGAATGATGGGATAAGTGTATTCAAAGCAAGGGGAAATATTTTGAGTGGCACTGATAATAATATGTCTTTTACTATAATACAAGTTTTTTAAACATTCGCTTTATTTTTGGATCACACCTCACACTTTGTAATGAAATTAGCCCATTCTGGTCAGTTACTATAAAGAAATTACACACTGTGTAGTATTTTGCTTATTAGTTGATGGACATTTACATTGTTTGCAACTATGGATTTTTAAAGTAATTTGCCACAAACACTCATGTAGAAGTTTTTGCATGAGCTTGTGTTTTAATTTCTCATGGAAAGTTACCTAGAATTGCAGGGTTGTGTGGTAACTCTGCATATAATGTGTGGAGGAACGATCAGCCTTCTTTCCACAGCAGCCACATCATTTTACATTCCTACAGCAGTGTGTGAGAGTTCTAGGTTTCCGGTTTCTCTATCTTCTTGTCATCACTAGTTACTGTGGGGTTTTTTTTGGTTTTTGGTTTTTGTTTTTGTTTTTTGTGTTTTTTTGTGGTAATAGGGATCAAGCCCAGGGCCTGGCTATGCAAGCATTCTACCACTGAGCTATATCCTCAGCCCTGTCTGTCATTTTGATTATAGCCACTCTAGTGGGTGAGAAATGGTATCCCATTGTGGTTTTGATTTGTATTTTTGTAGTGACTAATGATGTCAAACATCTTTTCATATATCTTCATTAGAGAAATTACTATTTACATCCTTGGCCCCATTTTTAAAATTGTGTTATCTTTTTGTCAAGTTGAACTAAAGACTGTTTTATATATTCTGGACGTAGGTCCTTTATCATATACAGGGTATGTAAACATTTTCTTCAAGAATGTAGCTTATCTTTTCACATTATTATGGTATCATTTAAAGCCCAGAAGCTTTTGAATATTGATGAAATGCAGTTTTTCAATGTATTTGTTTTATGGATTATTCTTTTGATCTGTATCTGAGATACTTTTCCTGCTCCAAGATTTTAAAAGTTTTTATTCTATATTTTCCTCTTAAATTTTTTTTTTGTGGTACTCGAAATTGAACCCAGAGTTTTTATACTGAGCTGTATCCCTTGTCCATTTTCACTTTTTTATTTTAAGGCAGGACCTCACTAAGTTCCACAGCCTGGGCTTGAACTTGCTCTCTTTTTAACCTTAGCCTCCCCGAATGCTGGAATTACAGACCTGTGCCACAAGGTGCAGCTTGCTTTTAGTTCTTCTGTTTAGGGTCTCATCCATTTGTGTGTGTTTGTGTGTGTGTGTGTGTGTGTGTGTGTTTGTAATGTTAGGGACTGACTGGACTCAGGACCTGGTACATGCCAGGCAAGTGCTATCCACGGAACTACATTCCTAACCCTTTTTTAAAATTTTATTTTGAGATAGGGCCTCACTGAGTTACCCAGGCTGACCTCAAACTTGTGATCCTTTTTTTCTCAGCCTCCCATATAGCTTGGATTACAGGCATGTGCCAGTGTGCCCAGCTTTGCATTAATTTTTCTATGTGACATATCTATGCTAAGGGCCCAATTTGTGTGTGTGTGTGTGTGTGTGTGTGTGTGTGGTACTGGGGAATGGGCCTAGGGAGTTCTGCTTATTTTATTTTGAGACAGGGTCTTGCTAAGTAAACTTAGCCCAGGCTGGCCATGGACTTTCTTTTAGTGATTCTCCACTTTATTTGTTTAAAAAAGTTTTTGTTCGTACACATTTGCCATATATAGTCCTGTACATAATATATCTTAATTCTTATTTTTTCCCCATTCCCCTCCTTCAACCCTTCTTCTGCTCCCCATTTGTAGAAGCTTTGTTTCCATTTTTTCTTCCCATTCTCATTTTTCAGTCCTTTTCTCTCTTCTTTCTCTTTTCCCTTCCTCTCCTTTGTTCCACTTTCTATTTGAACCTTTTCTTCCTACTTCCCAATATCTATTCTCCATTTTGCTGTCTTTCTTCTAGTGAGAGTGTTTGCCTTCTTTGTCAAAGCTGTGTGCTTAGATAGCTGAGTATGCTTAGAGTTCCTTTTGTATCTTCTATTTTTTTGTTTTTTTTTTCTGTCTTTTTGAGACAGGGTCTTGCTATACAGTTCAGGCTGGCCTTGAGCTCACTTTGTAGCCCAGGCTCACTTTGTAGTCAAAGCTGTGTGCTTAGATAGCTGAGTATGCTTAGAGTTCCTTTTGTATCTTCTATTCTTTTTTTTTTTTTTTTCCTGTCTTTTTGACACAGGGTCTCGCTATATAATTCAGGCTGGCCTTGAGCTCACTTTGAGCCCAGCTGGAACTTGCAACTATCCTCCTGCCTCAGCCTCGCAAGTGCTGGGATTGCTGGTGTGCGCCACCATGCCTGGATGCATCTTCTGCTCTGTTCCATTGATCATCTGGTCTATTCTTTTGCCAGCCCCATGCTGTTTTTAATCATGGTAGCTTTGTACTATAACTTCATTTCAGGGTTTGTGATGCTCCTTGCCTTGCCCTTGTTGCCCAGAATTGCTTTTGCTATTCTGAGTCTTTTCTGGTTCCATATGAATTTCAGGATTGTTTTCTCTGGTTCTGTGAGGTATGCTATTGGTGTTTTGGTTGGGATTGCATATAGCAGTTTTGGAAGTATGGCCCTTTTTGCTGTATTTATTCTTCATATCCATGAACAGGGGATATCTTCTCTGGTCTTTTTTAGAATACTATAATTTTCAATGTAAAGGTCTTTTACTTTTACTTCTTGCATTAGATTGACTCATAAGTACTTCATTTTTCTTGATCCTATTGTGGGAGATATTTCCCTGATTTTTTTCTCAGTGAGTTTGTTATTTGTATACAGGAATGCTATTAATTTTTGAGTGTTGACTTTGTATCCTGCTATACTACTGAATTGGGTTATTGTAAGAGTTTTGGTGGAGTTTTTGGGGTCTTCTATGTAGAGTATTTTATCACCCACAAATAATGGTAATTTAAATTCTTCCTTTCCTATCCATAGTCCTTTTATTTCTTTCTGTTGTCTAACTAATCTGGCTAACTAACATTTCCAGAACTATGTTGAACAGGAGAGGTAATAGTAGGCATCCTTGTCTTGTTCTTGATTTTAGAATGAAAGCATCCATTTTTTTTATTGTTTATTGGTACCATTTAGATATACATAATGATCACATTCATCATAGGGAACATGATATACCTTGATTACTCTTTTTTTCTTAAGGAGTTTGAGGAATAGTGGCATTACATATTCTCAAAAGTCCTTGTAGAATTCAGCAGTGAATCCATCAGGATCTGGGTATTTATTTATTTTTATTACTTCTTCAATTTTATTAACTGATATTAGATTGTTTAGAATTATTATATCTTCTTGATTCAGCTCTGGTAATTCATATGTGTCTAGAAATCTTTCTCTTCTAATTTTCTATCTTATTCGAGAACAGGTTCTCAAATCATCTGGCTTTCTGCAGGATCTGTTGTGATTTTATCCTCTTAATTCCTAATTGCATGGATTTGGGTCTTTATTTCTTTTGATAAGGTTGGATAAGGGTTTGCCTGTTTTATTTAATCTTTTAAAGAACCAACTCTTTGATTCATTGATTCTTTGTGTTCTTTTCTTAGTCTCAGTTGCATTAATTTCTGCTCTGATCTTTACAATTTCCTTCCTTGTATGAGCTTTGTGTTTAACTTGCTTTTTTCCCCTAGAACCTTGAGGTTTAACATTAGGTTTTTTTAATTTGAATTCACTCTGTTTTTCTGATATGAGAATTCACTGCTTTAAATTTCCTTCATAGCACTGCTTTCATTGCATTCCATAAGTTTGAGTATGTCATGTTGGCATTATCATTTAATTGTAGAAACTGTCTAATTTCTTCTTTAATTTCATCAGTGACCCTTGGTTGTTCAGGAGGGTATCATTTAATTTTCATGTGTTTATGTAGTTTTTTTGGTTTCTTTTGTCATTGCTTTCTAATTTCATCACACTATGATCTTATGCATGGGATAATTTCAGCTCCTTTGCACTGCATGTTTTGGTGGTTAGTATGTGGTCTGTTTTAGATAAAGTCTCATGTGCAACTGAGAAGAATATGTATTCTGTTGTTGGTAGTGGAACATTCTATAGATATCTACCAAATCCATTTGTTCAAAGGTTTGGTTCAGCTCTGATATTTCTCTGTTGAGTTTTTTGATCTATCCATTTGTGACAATGGAGTATTGAGGTCCCTGGAACAATTGTATTAGCACTTATCTGATTTTTCATATCCATTAGTTTTTTTTTTTTTTTAAATAGTTGGGTGGGCCAATATTTGGAGCATATATATATATTTATGATTGTTATCTCTTCCTCTTGGATTGTTCCCTTAACAAGTCTGAAGTGACCTTTTTAGTCTCTTCTGATAAGTCTTGCCTTGATATCTACTTTGTCTGCAAATAGAATAGCTTCTCTTGCTTTTTTCCAGGTTCCTATTGAAGTGTTGTTTTCCATCCATTGACTTTCAGTCTGTGAGTTTCCTTTTGAGTTACATGTGTTTCTTGTATGCAGCATATTGTTAGATTTTGTTTCTTGATCCATTCTGCAAATCTATTCTTTTGACTGATAAATTGCGACCATTCACATTGACGGTTATAACTGATAGATAATGACTTGTCCTTGTCAGCATATTATTTTCCTGTTCTTGATTCCCTTTCTTTCTTTTTTTTTGGTACTGAAAATCGAACTCATGACTTCATGCTTGCCAGGCTGGTGCTGTGCCACTGAGCTATATCCCTGGCCCTTGATTCCCTTTCTTTTCCTTTTTTTCCATTGCCTGGTGAATTCTTTCTAGTGAGATTCTTGGACTTGTCTTTGTTACCTTTTTCTAGAATATCCTTCAGAACTTTTTGGAGTGCTAGTTTGGTGGTGTGAATATCTTCAGGTATTCTTTATCATGGAAGTATCTTACTTCTCCATCAGTTTTGGAAGATAATTTTGTGGGTTACATCAATCTGGGTTTATTTTAGAGCTTGTAATACTTCACTCTAAGCTCTTCTTGCTTTAAGGGTTTGTGTTGAGAAGTCTGCTGTGATTCTGATGGATTTTCCTTTATAGGTAATTTGTTTCTTTTCTCTAACAGCTTTTATTTTATGTATGTATGTATGTATGTATGTAT
>NW_004955477.1:7620188-7673908 GCF_000276665.1 Chinchilla lanigera | reverse complement strand
AAAAAAAAAAAAAAAAAAGTTTTTTATTTGATGATTGTGAACCACAATGCTGTCTTTTAGATCTAATATTCTATCTTCACATTGGTTGATTTTGCTGCATTTATTTATAATAGAAAGTTTAATCTTCCTGCATCTCTGTCTGAATGTGGTTTATAGAATCCAGTTATCTCCTATGTTGAGTATTCATGGTTCCCATCATTTTCCTAAGCTCCTCTATTTTTTTTTATCTGTATCTACTCTAGATCCACTAAATGTGTCCTTCATTATGGTCATTATCCCTTTTAATTATCTGTGTAATTTTTTTTTCTTGAGACTCATTCATCTGCTTTGTTACTTCTGCTGGTAACATTCTAGAAAGTTCAGCTGGGTGATTTCTGATTTCTTCACCTCAATGCCTCCTGGATTTGCCTTGCATGAGCTGGAGGTCTGGGGTTGCATCTTGCTTTTGTATTTTCTCAGTTTTCTAAATTTTTTTGTTTATTTGTTTTCTGTGTTGATGCTTGTAAATTGCTTATGGTAGGTAGCTTTATTACTAGTATTAAGACCTCATTAGGAAATGACTACTTTTCAGAGATGTCTTCTAGGGGAAGCTGCCTTTTTGCCTTTGAGTCTGTCCTAGGATCCTACCTCTTCTGTTTATTGGGAATGAGAGGTTGCAGCCCATTTGGCCTAGCACCCAGTTCTTTGGTACTGGAGGGTAATATTGTTTACGTCTCCCAGACAATCTAGGTATTGGCATACAAGGAAGATCAATTGATTACAGCAACTATGTCACTTTTGTAAATTAGTACAGTCAGCAATAACAGTAGCATCAAACACAGATTGGAAAATGACAAACTGTGATAACTAATAATCTGCCACTTTCAACCATATGTATGATATTTATTGTAAAATATAAGACAAATTAGAAAATTATATATAGTAAATATCCACTCAATAGAGAAATTTTACTTTAATGTGAGAAAATTAAAAGGGAGAAGAGAAAAAAATAGAGAAATAGGAAAAGAGATTAGAAGCAAAGCTGAAGGACATAGAAAGATTACCCAAGCTTCAAAAACCTGCTGAAGAAGACAAGAGAGAAAGAAAGAATAAAAAACAAAAACAGGGACAAAATAAAAGAACCACAAATATTGTTTATTCCCACAAAGATACAAAAAGAAACAATCAGAAAAAAAAAAACCAAACAAACAAAAACTAAAAAAAGAAAAAAAAAAAAACAAAAGAGTGGAGGGAGAAGAAGAGGAGGTAGTAATAGCAGTAGGTTTATCTTGGTTTATCTTTTGAAGTCTACAGGTTTGTGGCAGTGTCCAATTCAAGTTGTGACTCTGCTCTTGCAGATAGACAAAGGAAGTAGTCAGAGCCTAAATCTGTACTGGATAATCCCACCGAGCACATGCCCAGGATGAGAGCATGGTGTTGTTCTAAGACTTTCAAATCTATGGACATTCAGGCTGAATGTGACATCTGGTTGTATGGTTGGGTCTCAGTTGTTTAGCTTATAACACTGTAGGCGTCTCTTGCTGGCCTACCTGTGGCTCCCTGACCATGAATGTCTCCTGGGATTGTCCCTCATCCAGTCACTGTGGTAGTTTAACATGGGGAGCCCTGAAGTAAAGTGACCCACACTGCTCTGGTTCCCAGGCTCAATTGGCCTCTCCCTCTAGTGGAGCCTGACCAGCGTGCTTTCCAGGGCAGATGGCAATCACGTGGACTGGAGTCATTCAGCAACTGTTGCAGTGCACAGCATCCCCTGTTCTGTTCTACTGATGCATTTCTCCCTGGAGGCCTCTGGAGTTGCCTGCTTTCTCTGTGTCTCTGTAGCTTCCATCTTCCTTTCTCAAGTCAGGAGCTGGGGAGAAAGTGCAGATCGCCCCTTTGTTTTTCTGTATAGTTGTCTGACTCTTCAATTTCTCCCTAGGGCCCAATTTTCCCTTCAGGTCCTTTGTGGGTCCCAAGGATCCATCTCTCTCCTTATTTTCCCAAGTTGTTATTTTCCAGTGTCTGTATTCTGAATCTTGGAGAGGTTGATTTGTTGTTGCTTGCTTCTTTCCTGTCTTCTGGGAAGTCTGGCCTTGAACTTTTGATAGTTCTTTCTAAGCCTCCCAAGTAGCTGGGATTACAGGCATCTGCCACCATACCTAGTGCCCTAAATTAACTTTTTACATATGGATATTGAATCATCCCAGCACCCTTTTTTGTAAAGACTGTTCTTTCTCTATTGAATTTTCTTGATACTGTTGTTAAACGTCATTTGACCAGAAAGATAATGGTTTATATCTGGATTTTCAATTTTGTTTCATTGACCTATTTGTTTATCCTTATACCAGTACCATATATACTGTCTTGATTAATGTAGCTGTATATGAAATTTATATTAAAATTTTTCAGTTTTAATTTTTTATTAGTATGTTTGCTTAATGATTACATTCCTTGTGGAGAATTGGGACACGTACATAACACATCTTGAGTCTTTCCCCTTTCTCCTTTCTCTCTCCTTCATCCCCCACCCTCCATCTCTTGATACCTTTCCCATTTGAAAAAAAAAATTATCTCTGCACTTCCTATTATCTATCTTTTATTTTACTCTTTATGTTTTGGGTTTCTAACATAAAAGGAATAACGTGATATTTCTGATTTATTTCACTTAATAATATGGTCTCAAGGTCAAGGTACAGCCATTGTCCTACAGATTATTTAAGTTTATCTTTTTTTTGTCTTTCTGAGACAGGGTTTCGCTATATAGTTCAGGCTGGCCTTATGTACACTTTGTAGCCCAGGCTGGCCTCGAACTCGCAGCAGTCCTCCTGCCTCAGCCTCCCAAGTACTGGGATTATAAGTGTGCATTGCCATGCATGTCCAAGTTTATCCTTCTTTATGGCAGAGTATAAATGCCACATTTTCTTTACCCAGTCACCTGTTGATGGGCGTATACCAGTCAGCCACTTCCAAGATTTCGCTATTATGAATTGCACTGCTATAATCATGACAAGACTAAAAACATAGAGTTTTAAAAGCTCTAGAAAATAAACAGTGTATGTAAATTTTGTTCTCCTGGTTTATATTACATTTTGAAATCTTTCTCAGACATTGTTTAGTTTCTTGAGCTTTGTTATTTGTATTTTTCAGTCTTGTCTTTCCAACTGTGTCTGAAAGCATACCAAAGATCCAGCTCTATCTTTTCATATCATTAGATTTAAGGCAAGTTCTGTCTGTCAATGTTTTCCTCCTTTTATTTTTAAAATAAAAAACCAGAACAAAACAAAACAATAGATTTAAGGCAAGTTGCCGAAGGACCTTGGACTTCATTTTTGTCATCCAAAATAAAAACAAAAACCTCTAAATAGGATTGTTGTAAGGTTCAAACGAAGTTACAAATGTTAAAGTTCTCTATAGTTTTCTATAAATGCAAGGGGGATTTGTTGTCAGTAAATATGTATAATTGCTTTCTTTAAGATCCTCAGTTTTAATCAGAAGTATAATTTAGGCTTATACTGGTACTTGGTAAGTCTTACAAGCCTAAATTTAATCCTCATCAAGTCCAATGCGTACATTTATGTTTTTTTTTCTTAAGAGTTCAGCTTTTTATTGAATATGTTACAAAAGAGCTTTAATGAAAGGGTCAAAGCCATCATGACACTCTTCAGATTCTTTTGTTGCCTTCTCTTTCTTCTCAGCTGGAGCAGCAGGGGTATCAGGGGCAGGACCACCTCTGGTGCAACACCAGCTGCTGGAGCAGGTCTATTAGTCCCTGAGCCTCCTAGTGTTGACATTGGCCAGGGCCTTTGCAAATAGGAGAGGGTGAAAAGTTCAGCATTTCCACAATCTTTAAAGAGAGCATTGATCTTCTGTGATGGTCACCTTATCAGGTAGGATGAGTGCAGAGTAGATACAGGCAGGCTGGTGGATGGAGGCCTTGGTATGACTGTTTGGCATGGTGCTAGTTGCCAGGTGAAGTGAAAGCTTCATCCTAGTATGGTCTTTGCAGCCTCAGAAGGTCTGAGCATCTTGGCAGCAGGTGAGGAAAGGGCTGTGTCTTTGTTTTTTAAATTAGAAGTGAAAAGATTTTGGGTTTTTTTCTTTGCTTTTCTCCATTACTTATATAAGAGAACTAGCTCTCCTAGCATTAAGTTGGCCCTCTAACTTTTGACTTGCTCATCTCATAACTTGCCTCCTCTTTGCCAAGCTAGTCTTGGTCAAGAGTGTGAACTGAAAGATCATGCATAGTAAGTTGAGTCTTATATCCAACCAACGGTTATGGCTGAATAAGGATCATTAGGTTATTAAGGTCCACGTGGGTAGAGCCCAGTACGCCCATTTAATGCAGGAGCTGAATGAAAATCCCAACTTCTGGTTCTGCCTTTCCTTGATGTCAAATTTGAATGTGCCACAGATATCAAACATCCCATGATTGCAAAGTCATTTTCCAAATGAAAATAACACCAAAAATGAATCCTTACCTGATGGAAACCATACTTTCTTTCTAAATGTCAATCTGTGGGGCCTTATAAATCTTTTCCATCTAGTGTTTGTCAGACCAATGGTCCTCTGTATCTAGGAATTTAGTAAATTTCTTTATTATTGTAGGATTCAAATGAAACTAGAAAAAAAAAACCTCACTGAGGAAATTGTTTCCTGTAATGAGGAATTTAACCAGCACTATACATTTATAGTACAAATGATCTTAAAGATAAAGTTCACTAGTTAATAAAATTCTCAAAATGTATTCAATATGAAGGATTAGATTATTTTGTTAATTTTCTTACAAAATATATTTTATGTGGACTGTTATGGTTTGTGTCTAGATGTCCCTCCAAAGCCTTATATAGTCATGGGGGCAGGCTTTTAGAGTTTGGGATTGCTGGGATCGCTGGGATAAAAAGAAACAAACTATGTATTCTGTTTCTTCAGTGACAGGAACAATATGAGATGGTGTGGGTCTCAAAACAAAGAGCTGCTCTGCCCTGAGGAGGCAGGACCACCCCTTTGTTCACCTGGACTCCTTTGTTTATTGCAAGGGATGGGTCCAAGTGAGCTTAATGAGTGAGGTGTCCAAGAGGGATGTGGGTTAAAGACTTAACAATTGGCCAGAAATGAGATTCAAAGCTGTGGCTTCCATGCTGATGAGAGTGAGCCCTGTCTGGTTTCCAGAGGAGGAGACACTTCCCTGATTCTTCTGGGAACTCTCCAGAGAATAGGGACTCAAGGGTAAGAGCAGGCACCAGCTCTATCACCAGTGGCGCTCAGCAAGGTCCAATGCTGGGATTATGGGTGTGAGTGGTACACCTGCCCTGAAGTGGGGAGCCTGCATACAGTATAAGGGAGGGAAGGAGGCTTGCTCTCTCTCCTCCCTTTGTGCTCTTGTTGCTTTTGCTGTCTTCCGCTGCCATGTACTGTTGCCCTCTGCCATGTGCCGCCCTGCCGTAGAGCCAGCTGAGTATAGACCTCCAGAAATAAACCTTTCTTTCCAAACTTTGGGCATCAGGTGCCCAAAGTTTTTTTTCTTGGCAATGAGAAAAAAGTAACCAAGACATGGTTATTACTGAGATCTAACGCTTTACATTAGTATTCTGATTTATATTATACATATATATTTAGATGCTAATTTGTGATAAGTTACATTTCTTAAGCTTGCGTGTTTGGTGCTTAAGAATGTGCTGTTTTATTGCTCTGTTGATTAAAGAGAGTACACAATGATTTTCTGTTGAAGAATTTAATGGTTTTATGGATTTTTTTTTAAAAAACTGTCTCTGTTCCTCTGGAGCATAGAATGGGGGGTGAGGTAGACTTCTAGAGATGGCTGGCATGGCTGAGCACCACTGGTGACAGAGCTGGTGCCTGCTCTTACCCTTGAGTCCCTATTCTCTGGAGAGTTCCCAGAAGAATCAGGGAAGTGTCTCCTCCTCTGGAAACCAGACAGGGCTCACTCTCATCAGCATGGAAGCCACAGCTTTGAATCTCATTTCTGGCCAATTGTTAAGTCTTTAACCCACATCCCTCTTGGACACCTCACTCATTAAGCTCACTTGGACCCATCCCTTGCAATAAACAAAGGAGTCCAGGTGAACAAAGGGGTGGTCCTGCCTCCTCAGGGCAGAGCAGCCCTTTGTTCTGAGACCTACACCATCTCACATTGTTCCTGTCACTGAAGAAACAGAATACATAGTTTGTTTCATTTTATGCATTTTACAAAGCAGCTTCTCAACCATCCTCCCATAAGCTATTCTCTGTGAGGCCGCTGTTCACTGATCTGCTTCAATTATTGTTAAGTAATGGAGTCCTTGTGTATACTCAGGATTTTAATTTTGTTTATATAGTCCAAGTGTCTTTAGTTTGGCAGTAAATCTTCATCTGCCTTTATATGAGGGTTGACAGATCCTCTCCTGAAGAGAGTGGAAGGGAATGAAGCATTTAACACAAGCAGTCCCAGTGTTAAATGCAGCTACAGTGGTTAATTTCCTTTGGTCTAGGCCAGTCCGTGATAACTGGAGTATTGGCTGAGTAAGTGTATAGATAGTATCATACACGGTCAGCTCTCAACAATTCACCGTAAGTAGCAGAAAGGGTAGCTAATCCACGCTGCTGTCTCAGGGCCACCAAGCATATAATCTTGTTCCCAGAGGAGCATCCCTGGCCACCTGTGTATCAGAGCATTGCTTCCCCTCACTCCTCCACCAGGGTTCAGGACCCTGAAGCCTTGGCCACTTGAGCCAGTGGCACCTCTAAAGAATGTCATCTCTTCATCATGGAAGAGCTTATTGTACCAAATGTCATTTCACTGCATGGAAATGGTTTAAAACATAGCTCCATTTAGGAAGCTTTTTTTTTTTTGTACCAGGAATCAAATTCAGGGCCTTGCGCTTGCCAGGCAGGTGCTTGTGCTGCTGAGCTATATTCCCAGCCCAGAACATAGTTCCAGAAGTATCTGAAATGCCATTCAGAAAGTATAGGTTCTAGTTTGTATTTATCTGAGTCTCTACTTCTGTTTATTAAGTCTGATGTTATTGAGAAAAGAATAAGGGAAATGTTATCACTATAGCCAACTATGATATTACCAGTGAAGGTAATTAAAACATACATTAAATAGTATGGGGAGAATCTAATATTTTCACTTTTCCCCCTTCAACCCAGCTAGTTTTGAAAGTTAACAGAAAACTCATTTTCATATCAAGATTCTTTTTGCATTCTAGAGACTGAGCAGCTTCTGAATAACCAGAGACCTAGAGCTTTGGTGTTTCATCTAGACTTTCCTCTAATTTAGATGAAGAGATAGAAGGCTGCATTTTTGTAAAACTTCTGAAGACAATTGACGTGATTATTATAACACATGACAGAATAAAGGTTGAATATGTTTTATACATATGCTAGAGTACGACATGGAAATCAGATTTAGTGAGTGTACGTTAGAGAACGTACAGTTAAATTAAGAGAGGAGAAAGAGGGAAACGACCACAACAACTTAATAAGCCCCAGGAGTGGGAGAGTTGGTTCATGTGGAGGAGCTGAGGGCACTGTAGGGAAGGTGAGTTTGGCCTGGGCTGCTGTGTGATGTGGGTGCTAAAACAGGTGAGCTAGTGCAGGTTTCTAATGTGGAAACGCAGTGGCCGCACCACGGCAAGTGAATTCTGCTTTACCCTGCAGTGTTTGCATGACATTGAAAGTATTTTGTTCTATGTGCAATTGGACAGTTTAGAAACACTGGAGAGAGGGGTGTTGAGGATGGAAAGAACTGAGAAACATCTTCTAAATGGAATAGCGAGAGAGACTAGGGATGTTTGGTTGAGAAAATAAACCTCACAAGTATCTGAGAGCTGTCTTCAGACATCTGAGAGAATGTTTGAACACAAGAAGGGTTTATTTTATGTTGCTCAAGAGGGAAAAATTAAAATCAATGGGTTGAGATTGTAAGAAATAGTGTTGTTTAAGTCAACATCTCTTGAAGTGTGCATATACCACTGGGGATAAGGATTTAGTTTCATAAAAAATTTTTACTTTAAAATAGTTTTGGACTAAAAGATTGCAAAAGAATAGTATAGACAACTCACGTGCATCTTCCCTTAAACATGCTAGTAATTATAATTATAAGCCTTGAAATTGACATTGGTCCAATACTGTTAAGTATAGGCATTATTCCAGTTTTCTCACTAATGTGCATTTTTCTGCTACAGAATATAATTCAGGATCCCACATTGCATGTATTGTGTTTTCTTTGTCTCTTCCAATCTGTAATACTTCTGCCAGTCTTTTAGGACCTTGACACTTTCCATGAGTATGAGTCAGATATTTTGTTTGTAGCATTTTCTCATAATTCGAGTAAGGTCACATTTTTGGCCCAAATACCACATATGTGAGGCCTTCTCAGTGTGTAACTGCTGGCAGAACATGACATCAGTGTGTCTCGTTATTGGTGATCTTAATCTTGCGAATTGGTTAAGATGGTTTAGCTGCTGAAAGGAACTATTTAGAATTAATACATATTTTTGAGACTGCAAATAACCCATCTTTTTCCTTAATCTTCTGCCTACTGATTTTAGCATCTGTTAGTACATCTTGTCTGAAATAATTTTCAGTGTAGTATTTACTTAGTGGTAATTCTAAATGTCATTCATATCTTTTATAATTATTAATAAAAATCCTGTCCCTTTTTAGCTATTTTTATTTGGGTGGACTCATGGGTATATGCTTTTTTCTATAGATTACAGTCTATACTGTTATTTACAGTATTGTTCCAGCTTTGGCCATTAGGAAGTCCTTCAGGTTGGTGCTTATGCCCCTTTCCTGTGTCTTTGACTTTTATAAGGACTTCCTAAGCTTTTTGGCTCTGCAGAATGTTTCATGTTTATCATGTATTTTTCCTGCTGTATCCCTAAATCAGGTATTTCCATAGAGCCAGGATTCCTTTTATGGGAAAATGGTACATAAATAAAAGCAGTTCATAAATGCTTTTGTTCACAAGGAGTTTCATTTGCAAACTCTGCATCAGTGACAAACACGACCACAGCCATCTTTTCCGCACAAAAGTGGCTTTCTTTTCCAAAATCATAGAACAAATTAAGTTTATGAACCGAGGTACCACTGTAGTTAGGAACTAATGTTGCCAGGGTGCCATTGTTGCCGGCACACTCTCTATCTGTAGCTAGAGATAGACACACACAAACACACATTCTAAACCACACATACACAGTCATCTGTACATGTGATTCTATAGCTCTGTATCAATATGTATGAAAAACATGAATTCAAACCAGTATTTCCAATTCCATTGTGACACCACTGGGTTCATTGTAGCCTTCTTGCTTTATTTGTAGTGTATTTCTTCAACAGTGAGAAACTTGGCGCTCACTACTTACGATATATTTACTTGTTCAGTGCCAAAATAGCTTTAAAATTGCTGACCTTATGAAAAACATTTATTAACCAAGGTACCCTATATACAGTTTTTTCATATTTAGCATTATCAGTTAAAACAGTACTTTTCAAAGTTACTGAGAGTAGTTCTTGTCTTCAGTATGTAGCTAGGTTCATTTGTTACTGCTTAGATTTCATTTGGGGTCCCTTTCCTCTGAATTTTAAAAGTTTCCCTGAATTTTGAAAAAGTTCAATTTTTTTTAATGTTTGGGTATGTAAAACATTATTGTGAGCAAAGATACAGAGCTCATGCTCCTTCATACCTGTTTCCGCCACTGTCTATAGAAAAGCAATCACTTTAACTTCTAATATATTGTTACTGTATCTCTTTTGCATAAATAAGCAGATATGTAGGTACTTTTTCTTTCTCATGTGGAGGATAGCGTGTTATGGATACTCTTTTATACTTTGTCCCTTTCATTTAACAATATATTCTGGAAATCACTGAATTAGCCCATAGAAATTTTCTTCCTCCTTTTTACAGCAGCACAGTATCCCATTGCTCATGTGTACCATAGTTTATCCAACCATTCTCCTGTACAGGGGCATACAGGTTATTTCTGATATATTGCATTTTTAAATAATGCTCCACTAGATAACCTCATGCAAATGTTTCACATTGTTGGAAGAAGCTAGGTTTAAAAAGCTTACATCTTTTTTTTGGGGGGGGTGGGGGTTCCCGTACCAGGAATTGAGCTCACGACCTCGCACTTGCCAGGCAGGCGCTGTGCTGCTGAGCTAAATCCCCAGCCCCCTAAAAAATGTTTACAAAGCCCCATAAGATACTTGCCTTCCCACCAGCAATGAAAGGGATGCCTGTTTTCCTGTGACCTTCCAACAGGGGCTGTGGCAGATCTCTAAACTTTTGCTAGTCTAATGGATGCCCAATGATATCTTGATGTTTTCTTAATTTGCATTTCTCTAAAATGTGAGTTTGAATGCATTTTCATATGTTTGAGGACGATTTTAATGATGTTTTGAAAACTGTCTGCCCCATTCTTTTTTCCACATTTTTGTCCTATCTTCAGTTTTTATGAGTTTCATTTACTAGTGATTAGCTTTTCTTCTGTGGTGTATGTCCCGAATAACTTCTTCTGATCTTTCAGGTGTCTCTTGCATTTAGTTAGGATTTTTAAAAATTTATTTGTCTGTTTTGCTTTGCTCTGCAGAAGTTTTTATGTAATCAAATTTATGAATTTTTGTTTTATTTTCTCTGGGTTTTCAGTCACAGAAAATATTTCCCTATGCCCAGGTTAGAAAGGAATTCATTCATGCTTTTTTGTAAGAACTATATATATAGTTCTTAGATCTTTCATAGTCTGTTCCCTGATGTCTTCGGTCTATTTTTGCATATGGTCTGAGATACAGATCTAAATTGTTACCTTTCCCAGTGGTTACACTGTTGTCACATCATATACTGTATTAAAAGTTCATCCTTAATCTAGAGATTTGAGATGCTAAATTTCCATAGGCAGGCTTATATCTGGACTCTTAATCCTATCTATTGGTCTGTTATTGGTGTATGTATAAGCACCATACTGTGTAATGATAGCCTGTTTATGGTATATTTTAATACCAATTAGTGTTATTTTCCCCAGTGTTTTCCTGGCTAATTCTAGCTTGTTTTTTCATGTATACCTTAGTATCAATTTGTATAACTCTGTGAAGTAGTTTATTGTTGTTTTTACTAGGTCTACAGGGAATTTATAAATTACCTTAGGGCGAACTATCATCTTTTAATGTTGAGTCATCATATCCAAGAATAAGGGATGTCTTTTCATTCATTCATATCTACTTTTGTGTCTTTCAGGAATGTTTTAAATTCTCCTTGTATAGATTTTGTGCAATTCTTGTTAAATTTCAAATATCTGATCATTATTAAAATTATTTTAAATGGAGTTTTCTCTAATGGCATATTGTTTTCTATTTGAAAGGTATTGATTTTTATATATTAATTTTGTATCAGTAGATTCCTTTATGGTTTAAGTTTGGTTTGTCACCAGTCTCTGGGGTCTCCAGACATGTATTATGATATCATCTGCAAATAGAAATAGTGTTAGAACTTTACCCCTTCTTATGCCTCTTATTGATTTCCCTTGTCTCATTATATCTGTAATACCTCTAGTATAACACCGAAGAGAGATGGAGACAGCAGGTATCTTTCCTTGTCCCTGATCTTAGTAGAAATACCACTAGTCTTTCCCTATTTAATGAGATACTGGCTTTAGGATTAAAGTATGTGTATTTTATCATGTCTAAGAATATAACCCTCAAGTCTAGTTTTTTAAAAAATTTTTGTCATAGATTTTAAGTTTTGACAAAGGACTTTTAGCATCTATATTGATAATTACATTTTTTTCCTTATGTGTCCTAACATGATAAATTATATTAATGGGTTTCCTAATATTGAACCAGTCTTTTGTTTGTGGAAGAAGTCCTTCTTGGTCATGGCATTTATTTTTCTTAATGTGATATTAGATTCAGTCCCTTGTATTTTGTTTAAGATGTTTGCATTGATACTCATGAGAAATAATTAGTTTGTAGTTTTCTGGTTTTTTTTTTTTGTCTTTTTAAGACAGGGTCTCGCTATGCAGTTCAGGCTGGTCTTGAGCTCACTTTGTAGCCCAGGCTGGTCTCAAACTCACAATGATCCTCCTGCCTCAGCCTCCCAAGTGCTGGGATTACAGGCGTGCACCACCACGCCCGGCTTCAGTTTGTAGTTTTCTTTCCCTAGTTTTTAGGGTGGCTTGTCCATGTTGTACATGCTTTTCGGCAGGATGTAAGTTTTCTTTCCTTCCTAGGTGCACTGGAATGGTTTGCACAGAGTGGGACTGTCCGAAGGTCCCTTACAGCGTTATAGTGGAATGCCCCTTACAGCGTTCTCTCTGTTACTGATGCTTTTTGTGGGGAGTTGCTTGATAACATTTTATTTCTTCCGTGAAAATCACCTGCTTAAGCTATTTAATGGGGTCAGTTTTGGTAATACTAATTTCCTTAAAAAGTTCTCCCTTTCATCTACATTTTCAAATTTATTTGGATAGAGGTCTGCGAAGTAGTCTCTTACGATTTTTAAATTTTCTCATTTCATTATTTCCCCCATGGCATTTCTTATTTTCTCTATTTGTGTTTTTGATTGCTTTTTCTTTATCAGCTAGTGGTTTGTCTATTTTGTTAATTCCCTCAAAATCAGGATTTAAATTTTATTCATTAGATTTACTGTTTTTCTATTGTCTACCTTATTAATTTAAGCTTGTCTCTTTGTTATCTTTGTTGTATTTTCTTTTTTGTTCTTTTTAGTTTTGTGAGTTGGACATTGTTCATATTTTGTTTTTTTTTTTTTCATTTTTATTGATAAAATATTAGTGTACCAGGCATGGTGGCACATGCCTGTAATCCCAGCACTTAGGAGGCTGAGACAGGAGGATTGCTGCAAGTTCAAGGCCAGCCTGGGCTACATAGTGAGTTTAAGACCAGCCTGAACTACATAGTGAGACCCTATCCAGTTGCCACCCCCCAAAAAGTTAGTATAATGAATTTTTCTGATTATTGCTTTAAATGCATCTCAGAGAGTCTGATATGCAGTGTTTTCATTGTAATTATTATTTTTTTAATTCTGTACACTTTAGTTTGTATTTCCTCTTTGACCTAAGAGTTAATAGAAAGGATATTAAATTTCCAGGTAGAGTGCTCTTCCATTTTTTATTTTTGTTAATAATTGACACTTTTCCTATACTCAGAAAGTGTTTTTTTGCAATATTTCTACATTAGGGAAACTATTTGTTTTTTGTTTGTTTGTTTTTTTGTTTTTTTTTTCCGGTACCGGGAATTGAACTCACGACCTTGCGCTTGCCAGGCAGGCGCTGGGCCGCTGACCTAAATCCCCAGCCCCTAACTATTGATTTTTTAAAATGTGATCAGTTGTGAATGTGCTGAAGATTCTTGAGAAGAATGTGTGTCTCTATTACCAGGGTATAAAGTTAAACATATATCCACAAGGTCTGAGTAAATGTGTTGTTTAAACCTTCTTTCTGAAGGATGGCTATATATATGAAAGAATAGCTGGGATAACTGTACTGCTGATGTCTGGTGGTTGGTGGTTTATTGAAAGGAACAGTTAATGCTTAAAATTTTTTATCTTTTGACCAATTTTGCATGCTTATATTTGGTAATCTGAGCAACTGACTTGAAGACAACAATATGCAATAGAACAACTATTGGTGAATTCCTACCATCTTGTCCAGTGAAACTCTGTATTATCTCTAATGTGTTATTTAATAATTTTTTTTTATTCTCTTTAATGGTTTGAACAATATTCCATTCTTACATCTCGTATTCTGAGAAACTTAGTTCAAGATAATAATGTGTAATATAACAACCACTGTTGATTCCTGTCATTTTGTTTTAAAACCCTGTATCATTTTTAATGTTCTTGCTATGTTTTGTGTATGTCTGTGATGTTGATATTTTGCTATTGTTCTTCAAAATAAAAAAATACATAAATAAAATAAACTTTCTTTCTGTTTACTTATTTTGTGTTTCTTCTGGTCGTTGTGTTATTGCTATTTAATGCTCAAGCTTGACCCTAGGGCCTCACCTGAGATACAAGCACTCTACCATTGAGCTACATTCTAGCCTTATTTTCTGTATATTTGATCTGCCTTACATGAGAATGGTGTATTAAATGTCTTGTTATTAGTATGTTTCTGTATCTTTTTATATCTCCTTACAGTCGTTGTTTCATAAAGGTTGTGGTTGTATTATTTGACTTACAGATATTCACGTGTGTTAGATCTTCATGTGAAGCATAGCTTTTAGCATTAAAGTTGTCCTTTGTTGGTGTTTCATTGTTTGTGATTTGAATTCTGTGTGATCTGCTCCTGCCCTTTCTTTGTTCATTTACTGGTAGACCTTTGTCCTATTTATTTCTAGCCTTTCAGAATCACTGTATTTTAGGTATGCCTTTGGTTATAGCATTTGTCTGGGCTTTGTTATGGGAGCCAAATGGATGTTCAGCCCATTTATATTTATTGATATGACTTACTTGACTTGAAACTCTATTGTTATATTTTATAGCTATGTATATTTAGTTATTTTGCTGTATAGTTCTCTGTAAGATGTCTATTCTTTGCTCTTTTATGGACTTTTAAAAATTTTGAATTTACAAAGATTTATATTTCCTAGTTGCTATTTGTATATAAACCTATTTAATGTTCTTTGCACCCTGTTTTAGTAACCTTTCACTTTCTGATTTTGTATTTCTTTTAGTATTATTTAATATTCACCTATTACTTATACAATAATGAAAAATTCCCTTTTCCTTTCTCTTTATTTCCCATTTTAGATGCATTATTTCTAGTTTGTCACAGTATGTAATATTTGTACATTAATTAGCCTTCCAGCCTAATTGATTGCTTTGTTTTAGTCAGATATATATATATATAACTGCTTATTCCACACCCCTTTGCTGGAATTTTCCCAGTTATTACCTGGTTAGAGTTTTACCCCTTCATAGAATCCTCCAGAATGATTAATGAATGTAGAGTAATTCTTGGATGTTGAAAATCATTTTTCTGTAGCCTTGATATTTGAAGGAGAACTTGGCTAGATTTTAAAATCTTGGCTCAAAATTTCTTTCATTGAGTTTATTAAAATATTTCTCCATAATTTTATTTTTTATTTTGAAAGTCATAAATATTTATTAATGTCATAATATTTATTTATGACTTTGAAAAGTGTAGCACTGGTCTAATTTCGCCTTTGTAAGTTCATCGATCTTTATGTTCCAAGGCTTTGTTTTGTTTTCCTTTGTCAGGAACTATAGTTGTACAAATCTTATTTGTTTGTCTTCCATTCCTATTGCTTACCTTCTTACCCTTTTTACTTCTTTTATGTCATTTCATTCTCTTTGTTGTGTGTATTTTTTTTTTCAGTGTTCTCTATTTTCATTTGACTCTTTCTCCCTCGGGCACTTAATCTCTTTTTCATTTCTGAGATAATTTTGTCTTTCCATTACTTTCTGGAATCTATTCAACTCTCTTCCTTTCTCCTTGTTCCTATTCTTTTCAGTATTTGTTGTAAATTTTCTAATTTGGGGTGTTATTTCTCATACCCTCAAATGCTTGGATAATATGTTTAATTATGTTTGGAGTATTATGGTTTTCTTTAATTCACAGTTGTTTTCCAAGAAGGAAAATTTCGTGGCATAAGATGTTTTTTTAAAGATTCTTAGTCTAGGGCAGTTGTGGTAAACTTACAGCATGTATGCTGCAGCTGGCTGTTCGTTGTCATTTTTTGAAAACTCAAAGGTTCACAGTCACTGGTCTAGGGGCATCTTCTATTAGTGGGAAGAGTCCAAGCAGCAGTTTATTTGGGGTAACTGAAGGGGAGAGACAATCCTCTGACGCTGTGGGCCTCTTGTGACTTGTAGGGCCCTGAATGTTTCTCCTTTCTTTCTTTGTTTTTTTTTTTTTTTTGTCTTTTTGAGACAAGGTCTCTCTATGCAGTTCAGGCTGGTCTCGAACTTGCAACAATCCTCCTGCCTCAGCCTCCCGAGTTGTAGGATTACAGGTGTGCGCCACCACGCCCGGCTCTCCTTTCTTTCTTTTTACCCGCACCACTCAATTGCAACAGGGTGCTTTTCCCTTTCCATCTTTTTTCTTCCCCATAAGCAATCATATTTGAAGGCTGCCTATTTATCTTATGTCTTTGTGCTTCATTGTATAGACTGATGTCCCTTCCCCATACCCATGCTTTGGTGAGGGCAGGCACTTTTCATAGTTTTCATCCTGTTGGGGGTCGTGTTAGTCCGCTCTTAGGCTATGGTCCTCTTTTCTGAGCTCTTCGTAGTTGTTCTCCTTCAGCCCGTGCTGTTGCAGGGAGCATGAGGGGGATCTCATGCTGAGATTTGATGATGATCTCTTTTGCTTGATTTGTGTACAAGTTTCAGCATACCCTGCCATTAAATTATCCTAAGAATATGGCTGAATGCTTTGCTTAATGTCCTTTGGTAAAGACTATAGGGAGGCCAGCGAGCTACACAGCTGCCCTTGTCTCCACTTCCTGGAAGTCAGGCTCTACCCCAAGAAATCACTTTAAGCGTTTTATAAATGGTCCAGAGTTTAACACATGTTAGTCTTTAAGCATCTATTTTAAAGTGTGTTAGAGAACAGTAAAACTAGTACTCTAAATCCACGATGAAAGGTCTCAACACTGAATAAATCCATTGTGTGAAAATTCAGTTCAGAAAATATTAAATAAATAATACAGATAATAAACAAAATTGTCCAGAGTCGAGTTTGGCAAAGACAGTGGCAAGTGACCCTGGGAGGTGGAACAGTGTCCACAGACTGTGCCAGAGGCGTTTTTGACTTGGGAGATGAATAGCAGCAGTCCTTGCTGTTGGGTAGCAGGGCTTTCCACCCTGCTGCCACCAGGCCAGAGGTGGACTGGGTGATTCTTTACGAAGTTTGATCTGCCACCAGATCCCTGTGTTAGTCAGTGCATTGTAACTCTAGAAACACACCAAGTCTTGGGACTTCGGGACAGCATACCTTTTTCTTTCACATTGGAGGATTACTTTTGTAATTACCTTCTTTAGTTCTTGGGAAAGCAAAAACCAAACGCTCTCTCTCCCCAAAGTTACCTGTTATGGACTGTGCAGATTTGAAATCAATAAAATTAATTTGCTCTTCAGTGCCAGTAAGACAGAGAATTATTCACACGTGAATTATTCATACTGTGTTAAGAAAGTATGTAACTCAATACTAAGCAAAATATGTTGAAACATATAACTAGTTTCTTCAAAAAAATTTATAGGTTTGTACATTTTCAATAAACCAGTCACAACAGTTGAAGAGTTTCAGCCAAAATTGTTTAAAATGACTATTTTAAATCTACAAAGTTAAGTAACTATCAGACAGTGCGAGAAGTAATGAGGTGAAATGTAACTGATGGTTGTTGTTCCTGAACAGATGAGTTTAAAGTCATCTCCTCCAAAGTCCTATAAAGTTTTCCAGCTCCACAGGGGTCTGCATTTGGAGCTGGAGTTTTGTGAAAGCAGATTCAATTAGAGTGTTGTGTGTTTTATGAAACATCTAAGGTGATACTGTGTTTTCTTCAGAAACGGGCATGCAGGACACCAGAAGCCAGTGGACATGAGCGAGGCAGCCCTCAGGTGAACTCGAGGGTCCTGGGGTCCTGGAGCACAGAGGACATGGAGCCTCTGCCGAGAGGCTGCCCCCCTGCACCATGGCCACAGGGTAGCCAGGGGAGGCCCAGCTCAGTGGTGCGTATGTTCCTGTTGCCGCCATACCAGTTGTGAACCCATTTACATATCTTAAAAATATTATGAATAAATAATCATTGTTCTGATACATCTGTGCCTGTGATTTGTTAGATTCCTCAAAATGGTGGAAGGAGCACGATTCAGCCTTGCCCAAGATGTATTGCTGGAGAATCTGTAAGTGCATTAACCATCCTGCTGTGACATAAAAGATAGACTTCTTCTTAAATATTAGATCCATAAAACAAAGTTCATAAAAACTGCAATTACATTTCTAAGGAATGAGTAACATAAATAAAGGTAAAGATTGATTTGAGCTTTGCTTAGCAGTCTGTGTGAGTACAAATTAATTTGTTTCCAGCTTCAGATCCGAAATAGAAATTGTAAATAAATACATATAATACTCTTCTTAAAAAGTGATTTTTACAAAGGGAAGATACCACTCTACTTGGCTAAAAAAGAGACTCATTTAAGGACACCTTAGAGAAAAGACCAGATCTTATTTAATTACTTAACTGGGAATCCACATTATTTTTGTATTTTTTGTGTTTTAAGTTTTCCTTGCATGTTTCCACAAATGTCACATAAATAATAGATTGCAGAAGGAAACACAGTGTTCACACTAGCAATTCAATGTAAAGGAAGGTTAAAAAAAAATGAGTCAATTCTCAGTCTCCTCTATGGGGCAGACTATCATAAAGTATATATTAGCATAATAATACCTTTGTTATTAATTTTGAACTTACTCTAAGAACAAGTTAATATTTTTTTGATAACCTCTGTAATTCTTGGGGTTTTTTTATGTTAAAGCTGAAATCTTAATACTGTAATAAAATAGAATTGTATTTAAATTCCACATTGAAACCAAGAATGTGTGTGTGTGTGTGTGTGTGTGTGTGTGTGTGTGTGTGTGTGTGTTCTGGATTGCCCCCTAAAGATATTCAACAAAGTATATTGCTCTGTTTTTGATAAGCAAAAGATTGAGTCCATAACTTAGAGAGACCTTCAACTGACATATTGCAGGCTGCTGTGATTTTACTATGGTAAGCACTGATTCTGTCCTAAACAAAGACTAATACCATGACATCTGTCAGTCATGTGAATTTTATTATCTGAAGTCATCAAACAAATGTGAAAACAAAATTTAATGCTTTGTGAAGGTATACTTTGCTACTTTATGTATGCTATCGTCAGAAAAATTTCCACGTTATACTGCGTTCTTTGGAACTGTACTAAAATTAAAGATCCAGCAATTTAAATTAAGTATATTTAGGTTGATTCACATACCTACCAGTTTTACCTTGAAATACAAATATTGTAAGTAATACTTAATCTGAGAAAGATGGCCCTGTTATGTTTAAATTACCTGTTAGCCTTTTTCTGACTGGTACCTCTTTCTTCTTCTCTCCTTCCTTCCTGCCTGCCTTCTTGCCTTCCTGCTTTTCTTCCGTAATTTTTTTTTTTTTTTTCAGTATTTGTATTGAATCCAGGGTTTTGCACTGAGCTCATTTTGAGACAGGGTCTCACTAAGTTATCCAGGCTGGGCTCGAACTTGTGATCCTCTTGCCTCAGCCTCCCAGAGTGCTGAGATTACAGGCATATGTAACCACACCTGGCTATGGTACCCTTTCTTCTTCCCACACCATTTCAATGGAATGTATCTTTCAAATTCCCCCATCTGTTGGAGGCAAACACTTCAAATGCGATGTGAATTTCTAATGCTCTGAGAGGTTGTGTTCTGGCATGAATGGCTTAGAGAGAAAAATAATACTTAGCTCAAGCAACTGATTGGATCATTTTGGCTAATATTCTGTTTGAACAACAGTACCTATTTGATTAGGGTTTTTCCTTCCTTTGTAATTCCCCAAGCTTGCCTCTGTTAGTTTCAGAGGAAATGAATCTATGAGCAGAAAACCTACATTGATATGTAAATATCATTTTTTGTTAATGCTCAATATTCTTTTCATCTAAATTTCAGAAACTGACTTTAAAAAATCAGTTTCCTTTTATTTGTAGTTATTCTCAATAAAATTTCACCCAGGCTTGCGTGTTTTAATATTTACACCCACTATTTCTAAAAGTCTTATGTAAATAAAGATTGAAATGTGAATTTGAAAAGTCACACTTCTTGATATTTGAACAGACTATAGCTGCATATATCTTCTTTTTCTAATAATATGGCTAGTTTCTCTCCTAAGCTTTTAAAATAATAAGACACTATTTTTATATTCTAAAACATCAAAGATTCAGTGTTAAATAAAAAGCAAATAGTATTTTTTAGAAATGCAAGATCCCAGGGAGTAGTACTTAACAATAAGTCACTGATGGGCAACAGTTCCAAATTTCAGAAGACTTTATTAAATTCGATGTTCCATTCATAATCACTTGGCCATTTTCACAGAAGCCTGCCCCCTCCTAGCCTGTAGCTCCTAGGTGACTCAGAATGACTCCCTTGGATCCAAGAGAAGCAAAAGTTAAGTCAGTGGTAGTCTGTATGGAATTCCTAACCAGGAGACTTGCATGTGATTCTCAGTGTATTTGGGGACTTTTCCCCAGTAAGCTCCTTGATATCCTGATCTTAGTCTAGTGCATCTCTGACCTCAAGGGGATATCAGCCGATCTGATCAGATCTGCTCCGAATTCTCAAGAACGCTGGCTCAGCTAGATGCCTGCATTCCTGTGATTTTTCTCTTCTTTATTTTAAATTATTGAGTCATTTCTCACATATGCAGGCACTTTTTCTGTAGACCTTCTCAAACTCATTTTCCAAGTTTTCATTTCAGTCTCTTCTATTTGATCATATTCTAGCTGTTGTTGCAATGGTTTTTATTTTGGGAGTCCCTGAAATGGCTTCTTACGGTAATTGCTATCATGGTTCAACTTATGGTACACGTGCGTGTTTAGGAACCTGTCCTCTTAGCCCTGTACCACCCTGCTCGTGAGGCTGGTGATCAGAATGAATATGGGGGAATGTGGTTTATAGCATTTGGATGTCTGTGTGCTCACAGCCTGCACTGTCCAGTGTTGTGGGCCTGGAAGCAGTGTGGGTAAGGACTGGCACCAGCAGACTTCCTTTTCTTCCACAAATGCCCCTGAAGCTGGACTGTTGCCAGAGCAGAAGGTGTCCTCTTGGTGTCAGCTGAGCTATAGAAATTATGCTGGTTTAGACCAATTAAACAGAACCTAAAAAGGCTGCCAAAGGGCCCCAAAATAATCAAAAGATGATTATTATTTCTTCTTATAAGGCAGAAAACTGTAGTAAGAAAGGACTTGGGATGTATGTTGAACGGAGAGAGAATTACTTCAGTACAGTGTTGTCCGAGTGGCATCTGACTTTAGACATTCTGTAGCACCTCAGCACTAGAACCCTTTGGTAGCGAGTACTCTGCAAGTGCATGCATGCGTGTTACTGAGGACTGAACCAGGACTGAGCTATATCCTCAGCCCTTTTTTATTGTACGATAGGGTCTCATTCAGTTGCCCAGACTAGGCTTAAACTTGGAATCCTCCTGCCTCAGCCTCTTGGAGTGCTGGAGCTACAGGCATGTGCCACCCATTCTGGGATTTTATTGGTCAGCAGCATGGTCAGTTATCTGTGATGTGAATGCAGGTTTGTGTGTTTTTGTATGGTATGTAGTTGTGGAGAAAGGCAGGCAGTGGGAGTAGAAACAGGGTAGGGGATGGGAAGTGTTGGGTCTAAACCTGTTGGTGGTTCAACTTTCCCCAGGGTACAGCAGAAGAAACCAAGTATGATTCTGTTGATTCTGAATGGGTACCTTTTTCTTCTTTGCAGCCCCTTTTATCTCCAAATGAGTGACCTTTAAATGCTTGCATTTATTTTATTTATCTATTTGTAAATTACTTCTTCCATCTATGTCATCTACTAGTGTTGCTCTGAAACAGGAACGGTCCGAATGTTGCTGATTCCTGCCTTCCTCCTGTGCTGCAGAGAAATGCTGCCTGCATTTGGTGCAACAGGTCCGAGTGTCAAGCCAGAGACAGAGGCCAGGGATGAAAATGTAGCATTCTGACGTAGATTAGTAAAGATCAATGAACAGTAGTTCATTCTTTGTGTCTATTTCAGCAACAGCTAGTTCTTGTCAGTCCTTTTATTCTTATGTCCTAAGAGCAGAAAACACAATCGTGGAGAGATCAGCAGGAGTTTCATTGATCATTTTGTAAGAATCAAATTGTGCTCCGTGCGTTTTCCCTCTAGTTCATCAGTCTAAGCCCGTCAGTTTCCAGATAAGGAAGATGAAGTCCATGGTATTCAGTGATTGGCCTGCCAGTGGTCCACAGGGAGCCAGAGGCTCGCGCTGTCCTTTTGGCTGGCCTGTTATTTTCAGGAAGCGTGCCAGCATCAGCATCACTCACCACACTAGTGGTGCTGGGACCTGTCACACCCTTTGAGATTGGCAGTGATATCATGGGTCTTTGTGGAGTTCATTCCTACACCAGTGAAATGTTCTTGGCAGTGATACAGGCTGATTTACTTAAACTGTGAGAGAATAAGCTGGCCAAGAGAGGAATTTGGCTGTTTCAGTACTGCCAAAGATAAACCCCACACAAGAGTTGAATAGGCCCCTGAAATCTTCAGATCTTGCTTCTGACAGCACCAAGCAATGAGTGCTTTCTCTGGAATACGGCTACAAGAAAATGACTTTAAAATATTAGCTGTGTTATTTAGGTCATTTCCAGGTTTTAAAGATGCTAAGGGGCTTTAGGTGACTAGAAGAAAAAAAAAAAACAAAAAATTTCCATTTAGACTTCCTGCAGACATGTTAGAATGAGCCGATGTAGAAGTGTCCCCCTCTTGCTGCAGAGAAGTAGGGTTAAATGCTCATGGAAAACTAAGTGCATAGTTAAGCATATGATAGATGAGGAGAGAAAACAGAAGCAGAGCAGTAGGTATAAACACATTCCTTAGTGATTATTACAGGGTCTCAGCCTTTATTTGGGCCCTAGAATGGACCTGTTGCCTGGGAGCTGGAATTCCAGTATCCAGAGATACTCTAACAGATATGTGGTAGCTAGGATTTGGGCCCTTACATAAAGTTCAGATACTTGATCTGACTTTGCTTTAAAAGGAGATTAGAAATTGAAATACCAAGCAATAGCCAGGCGTGGTGATGCATGCCTGTAATCCCAGCACTTGGGAGGCTTCGGCAGGAGGATCACCAAGAGTTCGAGGCCAGCCTGAACTGCATAGTGAGATCCTGTCTCAACAAATACTCTGTACATTTTGTTGGACTTCTTTTGGGATATAGAACTGTATGTTCTAGGCCAATGAGAAAGCCTTCCAAAAACATCCCTAGCTATTTGTTCTCCAAGACACTGTGCCAATTTATAGTGTCCCAAGGAAGTGAGCATATCCTATAACTCCACATCCTTGCTCATATATATTACTGGACATTTTTATTATTGCTAATTTGATAGTTTAATTTGCAGGCTCTTAAATTACTAGTGAGGTTGGATCTAACTATAAGCTATTTTTGCACCTATTAAAGTGAATATCTGGGGGTTTTCCCTCTTTGAACAGACAGTGTAGTAGTTTTTTTCTAATGCTAAATCATTTAAGAGTCCTTTTATACACAGTGTTTTAAACATATAAAGCACTGAGGATGATGACTTCTTGATAACTTTCCCAGTTTCTCCCACGGTTATTGGTTTGCTGAAGTCAATTTTGGTAACCAGATTTGCGGTGGGGGGGGGCCAGTAACCACACTGCACTGGCCCTCCCAGCTCCAGGCCTAGAGCAGCTGCTCATTCGCTTGACATGGCTGCAGGCCCCTGCACATGAGATGTTCTTCCAAGGTGTCTGGCAGCTACCATTACTAATGAGAGGTCTGTTGTCAGTCAAATGATTGTTCTTCATGCATCATCAATCATTTCTCTCTAGCAGCCCTACAGATCTTTCTCTTTGAAGTATTTGAATTTCACCAAGACGCATTTATGTGTGGAAACATCATGCTACAAAGTCACAATTCTTCCAGCATACAAGAAAGGTACAGATGCCAGTATAACAAACACTCATAAACTATCACATAACCTAAAAGATAAAGCACTACAGATTTCATTGAAATATCTTCTGTATTCTAAGTCTTTACTCCCAATAAAAATGAGCTTTTTATTCTGAATTTCGTGTTTATTATTCTCATAAATTTTCTTATTCTTTTAGTAGATATGTATAAATGTTTTCTATGTTTAAAATTGTATCTAAATGGTATTCTCTACATATCCTCCCATGACTTCTCTTTTTAGTTTATACATTTTTACTGCTATCTGTAATATTTTATTGAGTAAATATACCTCAATTTATTTATCCATTCCCCTGTTAATGTACATGTAAGTTGTTTCTGGCTTTTTCTTACATAAAACCTCCAGGAAAATGTACAGGCAAACTGCTAGAATTAATATTCAGCAAGGTTTTCAAGATGAACACGTAAAAACATTCACTCTTATGTACTATATTAGGAAAAGTCTCATTCACATTATTTCTTCAGGTAGATATGAGCTATTATCTAATGTCCTTTTATGGACTTCCACATTTCTGCAGGTCTAATAGAGGTGAATTTTGTGTTTTTACCTAAGAAGATCTTAATTTGTAATCAGTTTGAAGGACAGTTGTGCTGCATACACAGTTCTTTGAACTGTTTTTCAATAAATTTGAAAAGTTTTTGGCCATTATTAAAATATGTCTTTGCCCCTTCCTCTCTCTCGTTTCCCTCTGAGACTCTTTGTTTATATATGGATTGGTATATTTCTTGGTGTTCCACAGGTATCTAAGGCTGTGTTCATTTTTCTTCACTCTTTTTTCTTTCTGTTCCTCAAACTAGGTCATCTCAGTTCACTTCAGGTTCACTGGTTCTTTCTTCAGCCTGCTTAAGTTTGCTAGTGAATTTTGTATTTCACTATTATACTTCTCAACTCTAGATTTTCCATTTTGTGTCTATGTATGATTTCTTCATTGATAATCTCCATTTGGCAAGACATCTTTCTCATATTTTCCTTTAGTTCTTAATCATGGTCTCCTTTAGTTTTTTGAACATAATTAAAGTAGCTGATTTAAAGTCTTTGTCTAGTAAGTCCAGTGTCTGGATTTTCTCTTCTGTTTGCCTCTCCAGACCTACTTTCCATCTTTTGTTGCCTTCTTCCCTGAAGGCCAGCCTGTGTGGTCCACATCAGCAGGGTGCTTGAGCTCTTTGACATGCCTGTGGGTTTAGCCACTGGGGCAGGCAGCAAGAGATTGAAGGAGAATGGAGGTTAGGATACTTTATGGGTCCCTTGGACAGTGTCACTGTTCCTTCCAATAAGCCAGCAATCCATAACATATTCTCCCAGGTTCTGGGACTGCTTCCTCCTCTTATCTCTTTAGTCTACCCTTATACAGTCTTTTGCAGCTCCCTTCTACAGCTTTGTGATAATCCCTTTGTGAATTCCATTCTCACATTAACCACCTGCTTCCTGTTGAGACTAATTAATGCAGAAGGCTATATGCTCTCTTAGAGTAGTGATTACTTCCAAGAAGAAAGGGAGGAATATGCGGTAAGTGCAAGGCATGTTAAATTTGCATGGGGCATACATAAGTATACCTCATTAGACAAAGAGTCATGCAAGTAAAATAAGGTTGATTATCTTAGAAGTCCTAGCTCTCACTGTAGGCCTTTGAAGAAACTCAGCCTTTGTGAAAAGACCGTTTTATGGGAGTAAAGATGAATCTGCTCTTAAGGATGATTCCTCAGGCAATGTCAGGAATCATAGACATTTCTAGCTCACAAAGGGTTGCTGCTATTATGTCACAATTATTCAAGGACAGGCAAAGAGCTACCTACAAAGCCAGGATTCTGCACATTAATGAGAAATGGTTTTCATAAAAAGGCAAAATAATACATGCCAAAGTCTCTCTTCCCCACTATACACAGGCTGCATTGTAATAGGTTTACTGCAGATGAAAGTATCAATATGGTGTTTTAAGTGACAACCTCAAATGGAATAAGGTAATGTACCTTTTGGGCCTTGTGGTTCTGTTGATCCCTCACACAGCAAGGTGTAGAGCCCGGTGAGGCAGGTTTCTACTCTATAAAGCAACGCGGAAAATTTTAAAAGGGACATGAGTTGTGACAAGTGCCCTGTGAGGGGATGGTTACAGCAAGAAGCTGAAGGAACCGTGTGGGTGTGTGTAGACTTGTCCCCTTGAGAAAACAGTGAAGAGTGAAATGTTTTGCAGCTAACACAGAAATAGCTGGACCTGAATCCCTATATCCAATATCAGAAGCAATTAAAAATTCCTTCAAAAATTATTTATCTCTTGATCTGTAAAAAAAATACTGCAATTGTGTTTTACTACACTGTTGCTTATCAGGTCACTCTTCAAGTCTAACCAAACAGGAAACAAAGCATTTTATGCATCTATAATAAGGCTTACAATCAAGGAACAGAGAACCCAGCTCTTTGCCCAAATTTGTCAAATCATAGAGCCAGTGCCCAGTCAGTCATTGTCAGATGTGTATGTAGTGGCTAGTATGTGCCATCTGTAAGTCCCAGTGTCCCAGGACTTCAGACCTCACTGCCTGTGTAGGTCAGAGACATACCGGGACCCTCTTTGAGTATCACTGCGGGCTGTGAGAGACAATGACACACTGGAATGTATAGAAGAGAGTGAATAGGGTGATGTAGGGACTTGGTATCTTGTCATATAGAAGTTTTTTATTTTTTTTTTTTTTGGTATCAGGAGTCGAATTCAGGACCTTGCTCTTGCCAGACAGGCGCTTGTACCACTGAGCTACAGCCCTGGCCCCTAGGAGAGGAGGTTTAAACAAGCAGTTTCTAAAAGTTACTTCTTTAACTCTGTCTTCATGTTGATTTAGTTATCTGTCTTGATCCCTGGGTCTTTCCTTTCTGCCTTCAGCATGTTTTTCTTTTTCTTTTTTTATCTTTTTGAGACGGGCTCACTAGGCAGTTCAGGCTGGCCTTGAGCTCTATTTGTAATCCAGGCTGATGTCCAACTCACAACTATTCTCCTGCCTCAGCTTCCCGAGTGCTGGGATTACAGGCGTGTGACACTCCACCCAGCTAGCAAGTTTGTCAAATGTACCTCCTCCTGAAACAGGGAAGGAGCAGATGTCTCCGTAAATGCCTTTGTAATTGAAAAAAAATTTTTGTTTATAGATCTGTGTGATAGTGATGACAGGGTTGTTGAGGATGAAGTTAATTTAAAAAACGTTGTCCCTCCTCTCTGATCTCTCCCCTAGGAGCGCTCCCTGCCTCCTGCCCAGTCCTATGCTGTAGCACCTCAGAGTGACTTCCCAAGCCTCCGCTGGCTATCCCTGCAGCACGGGAGGGGCCTCGTGGTGGAAGAGTCCTGGCAGAGAAGGCCAGGGCACGCATTCACTCCCCTCCTTCTGGAGGCTTGATGTCCGTCTGACTATGGGTGATCTTAAGAAATGCAGGGAAGAAACTTGTTTCCTTCCACGAAGGAAAATCTGGTCCATCTATAATTCTCGGACAGTTGCAGAAAGCACTCCACGGGCAAACTCAGCACCTGTGTTCATTGTGATGCACATTGCCCTCAGCCTTAGTGAGCCTGACCTTTCACACAGAGCCCCCTCCTTGCCCCTGTGCTGCTTACATCCTAGCTCCTGTCATCACAGGTGGCTTCTCCAGGCCTGGAACATTCTGACCTGCTATTTGTACTGCCTGGGACCTTACTCTGTTGTGCCCCACCCAAGATACCTCCCTGTGTCGGGCCTTTCCCAGCCCGTCATCAGGTTCGGGTGCCCCCTTCCCTTGCTCTTGTAGCACCTTGAGCCCCTAAATGAGCCATCAGTGTGAAGTGGGTTTGCTGCCGCCCACGAGCCCTTCCAGGCAAGGCCTGAGTCTCTCCTGTTCGGTGTCCGTGGCTCAGGGCTGTGTGCACCTTCTGGAAACGTCATTGTGGGCTGGACTATTTTGTCCTCATGCCATCCAGCCTGTCCCACCCTCCTAGGGCCTCAGCCAGCCCAGGAATCCTGTTGCTGTCCTGAGTAGTCCTTGTGGGCAGGGCTGCCACCCTGCTTCTGCCATGGGCCAGAGCCACACTGCTGTGTGCTGGTGTTCGTGGCCACGTAGGACAGTGATTTCTAGATGGTGATGAGACCTCTCACCCCCAGCAGTCAGTCTCGAGCCCTCTGGTTCTGTTTCTGGGGAAGGTAGAGAGAGGGGAGGACTGTTTCTGGATGAGGGGAGTGCAGAGACCCCTGGTGGTGATTGTGTGAGCCTGGGCTACTTCCAGATGTCCCCAGTGAGAAGCAAGCTATACCCCATTTGTCTTGGATCTTTTTTTTTTTTTTTTTTTGGTCTTTTTGAGACAGGGTCTCGCTATACAGTTCAAGCTGGCTCACTTTGTAGCCCAGGCTGGCCTCGAACTCGCAACAATCCTCCTGCCTCAGCCTCCTGAGTACTGGGATTACAGGCATGTGCCACCACACCCGGCCTTGTCTTGAATCTTGATTCAGTGTTTGTGTGTAGTACTGGGAATCAGAACTCACGACTTTGTGCTTGCTGGGAAGGTGCTATTCCGCTGAGCTATTTCCCTGGCCCTTGATTCAATATTTAGATAACATGATTTTTAAAGCTACTTTATGATTAGGTAAATGTTTTTTAAATTTTTAATTTATTTTAATTATAAATATTAATCCATAGGAATTGTACAGATTAATGGGTTTCACTGTGACATTTCTATGCATGTGTATATTTGGCTTTAGTTGTATCACCCTATCTACTGTAAGTGATATTTTCATTCTTCCTGTAAAAGGGATATAACATCACTTATTGAGAATATTCTGTGTACCAGGCATTACTGGAAATTCTTTAAATATTGTAATTACAGTGTGTGATTTAGTAATATATCTAGAAGTATATATTCACCTCAAAAATTAACACATTGTTTCCAAGTGGCATTGTAAATGCAATGATTTGTATTGGTGAAAAAAGCATGTTCATAATATGTAAATTTGGCCAAGGTAAATTAATTCATGCATTGTGCTTTTTTATTTTCATAGGGGCATTTTAACCATACTGAGAATCGTTAGAAGATGGAACTGGGCAAAGGGAAGATTCCAATTTTGATTCTGAACCCTCATTGTGACTGCAAATGTAAATCCCTTACAGATGGATTTGGGCAACCACCTGTTCACATAGCAGCTCAGTACTCTCTGCTGCGGGGGTCGTCCTCTCACTCTGGCGATACCACCAGCCTCCACACGAGAACCAGGAGAGTGCATGTCACTTCCAAAGATCCCCCAACTCGTTATGATTTGCCACAGCCTCCCTTCAGACGTGTCTTCTCTGAGAGCAAGATCAACTGCATTATTTAAAAGTTTAAAAAATTCTGTGTCAAACTTCCTATGAGGTTTAGGAACCCTGTGGCTTGTGGAATCATGGCCAGATGTTGCCCTACCTTTATACTTTCATATTGCTTTATGGATATATCCCAGACTACTCACGTACTCTTTTTAATTAAAAGACTTATTTTTATATTGTAAAATGCTCTATTATCTTGAAGTGAATTTTCCTAAATATTACTGTCCAATCTGTTCTGTGTCATCCTTCAACTGAAGTTATCAGAGACTGGACCCTTTTATATTAAAGCGGAAACTGTTTATTTTCTCTTGGGTTTTCAATGTTTTGTCTACCTATGGAACCTGGTGTTATTTTTCCCTGCATTTGAAGACTTCCCAAGATCTCATGTTTTATGATAGACAGAGTCCTAAAGAGATCATGGGTCATAGAATTGATCTCAATTTCTTTAATCTGCGAACACTAGAGGAGGGCCTGAGTCCCATTTGTAATTGGTTTATATCATGTTACTCATAGGAGCCGTGTTCTCTGCGCTGGATGTCTTCAGCGCTGATATTTGGAAGACCCACAGCGATCTATAAATGATCATGATACACAGACCTGAGGAAAGCTCCATACTGGGAAGCTGGGCAGAGAAAGATGTGATGTTGGAAGGAAAGTAGCACAAGGGATTCACCAGAATCACGTACATACTGCAGTTAACTCAAAATAATATGCCAGCTCTGTAAGAGAGTGCTAACCCATGCTCAAACAGCCAAGCTTCAAAACGAGAAAGTACTGGGATTTGTAACCTTAAGAAAACTATAGTTTTCTTTTCAAAATGAGATCTCTGTGTTAATTGTTAAGGAAAAAAATCTTTTGTGTATAAATTCTTTTCTCAAATTTGTGGAGAGAGGTGATGCCCAGGTATTTATGGTAATCTCAGCAGCACATAAGTCATCCACAGAGCGTTGAACAGCCCCTGGGCATGATCCTGTCCCATGGAAAATGCCCCACATTTGAATCAGGCATACTGAGATTCAATCTTGTTGCCCCCAGACGGCTCACATGTGACACTGATGCCACAGTTAACTTCTCTGAGCCTCCTCCGCCCTCCCACCTGTACAGTGGGGATGGCAGGCTGCAGGGACTGTCACCAGCATTAACGATGCGCACACCCACAGGGGGTGTTCTCATGTCCTCAGTGATAGCCTGTCCCCCTCACTGCATGTTCCCTGCAGTTCCAGAGCAGGCCTTCTCCCCTGGGAAGGTAGAAGGTCACAAAAGATGACAAGGTGTGAGCATGACCTAAAAGGTGAATGGAAGCAGGCCAGAATGTGGGCATCAGCAGTTTTACCACAAATTCCCAGAGTTCTTCGACTTTGAAGAGAATACTGAGTAGAGCAAACGTCACAGGTACCTCAAAAATAAGACATCAACGTTTTCTCAGTGTTTTCAGTTTAGTCATAAATAGATCATAAGTAGAAAGCTCTGACACCCCAGACTTGCTGCCCGTCTTTCCTGGGTCTGTGCACATCTCAGCACTCACCCTACTCTTGCCTTCCTGCCCAGCAGGGACCCACACATGACCATGCTGTCCTAGACCATGGCACAGCCTGGCGGGTTGTTCTCTAGCCCAGCAGTCCCCGGCCTTTTTGGTACCAGGACCAGTTTCATGGAAGACATCCCCTTTCTACAGATGGGGGAGAGGGTGGCGGGGAGGGTGGGTGGTGGGGAGTATGGTTTTTGGATGATTCAAGGGAGCACTCACACTAGATCCTTTAAATGTACAGTAGGGTTCACAGGGTTTGAACTCCTGTGAGAAGCTAATATAACCACTGATCTGATGGGAGGCAGAGCTCTGACAGTGATAGAGCAATGGGGTGTGTCTTAGTTACTTATTGCTGAGACAAAATACCCAACACCCGAAGTTAAAGGAGGAAAGGTTTATTTCAGCTCAGGTTGTAGAGGTTTCAGTGCATCGTTGGCTGGTTCCAAAGCAGGGTGGTGTGGCAGAGGGGCCTCTCAGAGTAGAAATGGTCCATTCCAAGGAAGTAGCAGATAGTAAGGGTTAGCAAGGAGCAGTGACAGCCTGCCTTCTTTGTGTTCCTTTATATTCCATCCAGGCTACAAGCCTATTGATTGGTGTGACCCATACTCGGGGTGGGGCTTGCATTTTCCACACCCAGTATCACAGCCTTAATCCACATTCACACACCCTCCTCCAGCCACCTTCAAAACTCCCCACTGTGACTGCCTGAGGCTTTGGGGGGACAAGTGGATACAAACCATAACCGGGAACAGCTGTAAATGCAGGTGAAGCTGTGCTGGCTTGCTCACTTCCCACTCCCTTCTACTGTGTTGCCCTTTACTAACAGGCCAGGATCAGTCCCTGATCCAGGGGACAGGGACCCCTACTCCAGCCCACGCTACCCTCCCAGCTGTCACAGATGTCCCCCACTGCCGCCTGTTTCCCCACCTCCCCAGCTCCAGAACCATCCCCACCCACAAGCACAGCCTCGGTTCCTGCCTTTCACCCCAGCGCCTCTCTTTGAGCCCCAAAAGCTGAGAAATTATGAATAATATGAACATTTAGGACTGATGTTAAGCAGCCTTTTTATGATTGTAAAAGTAATACTTGTTTGCTGGAGGAGAACATGGAAAATACAGGAAGCAACACATGCTTACTCATCCACATGATCACCCCTGGCCTATTGCATATGGTCTTCCAGAAACCGACCCTTTTCTTGGTTTTACCAATGTCCTCCCCCATTATCATAAGCAAATGCCACCATAAAGGCAGCAGCAGCTTCTGCCTGGTAATAGTCAGTGGGACAGCCCTTCTTGGGCAGCCCTGAATGTGCCCTCTCTGACCGGGCGGTGTGTAGCAGGCAGGGCCCTGTGGAGAGGTCTCTACCTTGGGGAAGACTGGCAATGCCAGGTGGATAAACCTACTGGCAGGGCCAGGTCAGCTGTCCTCTGCAGGACCAGCTCTCCCTAACAGATTGATTTGTCAGCACCACAGGTGCTGAGACAGATTAGCTCATCAGCAAAACCCTCATAGATTTTGCTAAACCGGGTTTTGGCGTACCCCGTGATGAGCATGAAATGGGATTATCCTTTGACGTGCTGCCCCCTTGTTTTCTTGTCAAAAGAGGAAGAAAGAGATATTTTCTTATACCCTGAGGAAACACACTAAGCATTATTGTACATATGTCTATTACACAAAATTTCAATTTTCTCTTTATAAGCTGCCATCATTTCTTTGTGTAGGGGCTAAAAATACTGAAGCATGTGTACCTTCTACTGATTTCACAAAGTAAGTATTTAAGCAGCTTCTAAGCCAACAAATTATAAAACTTTTTTCAGAAAGTTCAAAAGCATGTTAAATCGTTAACAAAAAAGACATATTAACGTCACTCAAAGTATTTTGCCTCCTTTTAAAATAGTTTATTTTTAAATTTGTTTTAAAACATTAAAACTATATTGGAAATTGATACTTATTAAAGAAAAAACTTAAAATTGAAGTAAAAATGAAAAATAAATCACTGTCTTAGTTACTTTTCTTGTTATTGAGATAAAATACCTAACTCCCAAAGTTAAAGGAGGAAAGGTTTATTTGGCTCACAATTTGTAGAGGTTTCAGTACATAGTTGCCTGGCTCCAAAGAGGATGGCATGGCAGAGGGGCATTTCAGAGGAGAAATAGTTCATGGCAAGCAGGCAGGAGACAGCAAAGCAGCAAGCAGCAGAAAGCTGCAAGTAACAAAACTGCCCCTATTTCTATCCCTTATATTTTACCCAGGCTACTTTAGGGTGGGTAGCACTCACACCTAGGGTGAGGCACCCTTAATTCTACCTAGAGCTATGCCACGCCAATCAATGGACTAATTTAGTAATCATGAATCCTTGATCCCAGCATCACACAGTTAATCCCAGCATCACGCACTCTAGATCCAGCCACCTCTAAAAAGCCCCATCTCTGATTGTGTGAGGCTTTGAAGGGACATCTAGAGACAAACCATAACAGTCATTAGCAATTCATTACTCAAAATTAGCTAATGTTAACATTTAGAATGTGTAACAGGGTGATCAAAACTATTGTGAAGGGCTTTTTGTTGTTGCTGTTGTTTGGTTGGTCTTGTTTGTTCATTTGTTTTGTCTTTTTGAGGCAGGGTTTTACTCTGCATTTTGTGCTGGCCCTGAACTCACTTTGTAGCCTGGGCTGGCCTCAAACTCACAGCAATCCTCCTGCCTCAGCCTCCTAAATGCTGTGAGTACAGGTATATGCCATGATGCCCCATAATGAATTTTTTAAAAGTTTATTACAGTAAAAGACACATTCCCAGGAACAATAGGATAAATGTTTTTGAAGCTGGGGGAAACATTTTAAGGGAGATTAATGGCAATGTATTTTACTGTAATAAAAATTTAAATTTAGACATATACTGTGTTTTTTTTATCACTCTTCTTTGATCAGATATTTGTGGCCATTTATATCAAATAAAAACATTACGGTGTGTCCTCAGCCATCTACCACAGGATCCAGCAATATGCAACTTCTGGCTTTTCCCCAAAGTCAAAATGATTGTGAAAGGTAAATGTTTTATATCAATTCAAGACAACAAAATAGCCAAAACACTGCAACTACAGACATGAAAGAAAGCTTCCAGGACTACTTCAGAAAGTGGCAGGAACTTTTTATGGAATAATAAATTTATTATGGAATAATAAATATGTTCAAAACTAGGGGGAGTACTTTTAGGGGGCTTAATATCAAGTGTCTCTTTTTCTCATAAATTTTTAAAAATTTAAACATTCCCCATGTCTGTAGACCATAACATATATTTATGAAATTTTTCTGCCTAAACATACACATAAGCATAGATGTTACTATTATCATATATAAATGTTTTATGTCAATAAATATATTAAGTTATCATTTTAAATGGTCACACAGCAGTCTACTGAATGGAAACGCTGAAGTTCTTTTACCCAGTTCCTTCATAATGAGCATTTGGGGTTGTATTTATTTATCCGCTTACTTGCTATTACAAAACTTACTGTATAGACATCCTTATATACATTTTGGTGGGTTGCAGAAGTTGAATCACCTGAGAGTACATTCTGGGTTTTAACCCTATGGAAAGATTCCAAGAATCCATGCCCCTTCATCATCACTGAAAAGAGTCAGTCTTTTTTTTTTTTTTAACTCAGCATTTTGATATGCACAAAAATAGTTTCAGTTCTCATCCAGCTCATGAGCAGTCCTATTCCACCAATCCCCATCCATGACACCTGTCTGTATTAGAAGCAAATACCAGACAAAATATTATTTCACCCATAATTGTTTTATTACATTGGCATATACAGTATCATCTTGTTTATTAAAAACACTTTTTTATATTTTAATTATTCTTGGTACAACTTAAATACATATAATGGTCACACTCATCGCAGGAAATTTCTACCTGTACGTGATGTATGTTGATTCTTCTTTTTCCCCTTCCCCTCCCCTTCCTTCAACCCCTCTTCCCTTCCTTATTTACAAAATCTTTGTTTCCATTTTATCCTTCTTTTTCTCTTCCTTCCTTTCCTCTCCTCCCCTCTATTCCTCTTCCCATTTGAACATTTTCTCCAGAAGCTTAAGCAGATTCAATTTTTATTTTTTAGCAAGACTTCTTTTTTTGATTCTTGCCAGTCTGATCTTTAGTACTGTGTTGTTTTAATATGCATGTCGTGCTTTATATTTCTGATATTCATATGGATCATGTGTGTACTGTATCTCCTTTTGTGAACTTTCCATCTTTGCCTATTTTACCATTGGATATGTGTGCCTTTATTCATTTTCAAGAGTTCCATAGATATTAGGGCCAGTATGTGTGATTTTTTTCTCATAAGTTGCAAGTATTTTCCAGTTTATCATTTTGGAATTTTCTGGGTTCAGTGATCCTTGTATTCTTTGGCACATGGAAGATTTTTATTCTGTGATTTGGCAGCCAATTTTTTGCTGTTTTTTAATCTATAATCATTCCAAAAAGGCCTTTCTTTCCCCAAGATTATGTACATTTTATGAATTTACTGTGATTATGCATCTGTACTTTGTATGATTCTGATTAATACTTAAAATTGTGCAACAGTTCTACTTAATTAGGTACAACTTTTGGGATGAAAAGTCAACAGAGCTCACTTCATCTTCCAATAGTCATCCACTGTTCTAACCACTTCATTAACTATAAACTTCACTTTTATCATAGACGGTAGGCATAGTTTCTGCACTTTGTTTTCTTTGATCTTTCTCATCTAGTGGTTGCAAGTGTGTGTGTGCGTGCACATGCATGCATGCATGCATGCATTGGTCTTTTTATTAAAATTAACACAGGTGCAAAAGTGAAAAAAGAATGTCCAGGTTTAGAGCACATGCATGGGTTATTTTTTCTGTCAAACTGTAGCTTGCTCTTCTTCAATGCTCATTTATCCAGATCAACTTTAGGATCATTTTATCAAATTTCAAAAATAAAAACCACATAAAAGATTGAGTTTGTGCAGACTCATTGATTAATTGCAGGATATGGGGCAACTATATAATATTGAGACTGATACAGAGCCTTGGCATATTTTGCTATGATGAACTCTTCTTTTATTTTTATGTTCTGTCTTATTTTATATGTAGGTCCTGCACTTTAAATTCAATCCCAGGTATTCTTTTTTCCTATTGCATTTCTGTGCATAACTATTATACCAGATCATTTCCTGAGCAGTTACTGTTTAAAGTTGCCTCGTGCATTTACCCCCAAACATGAAGGGAAGGAAGCTGATCTTCACTGAGCAGCACAGTGTGTCAGGTACTATGCTGACTATTTTACATTTATCGTCATATCTAATCCTCAGAAAGCTTTCAGAGGTTCACTCTACTAATCAGGATGGAAGCTGAGAGAGGCTGAGCCACTTTTTACAGCCAGGCTGAGGGGTTCAAGCCTGGCCCCTCAGCCTCCAGCCTCTGTAGCAGATGGGAAGCAAGGGGAGGAGCCAAGGGAGGGGCTAGGGTGACGACTTCCAAATAAGCAGGGCATACTTAGGATTCTCTCTGCATGGCAAATTGCCTGACTAAGTCACTTCAGATTCAGTAAAGTGGTTTCCTGTTTGGAGATGCAGACAAGGCTTTGTTCTAGAACAAAAGCACTTTCTCTTCTGGAATGATTTGAACAATTACCTTTGCCAGCACCAGAAGCCTCTCAACTCAGCGCCTACCTCCCAAACTACTGACTTCCAGTCGATGGGCTTGTTAGGGTAAGCTTCATGTCTGGAACTCTTGTGCCTCTCCCTGACTCTTGACTCTGTCCTCGGTTTCATCATGTGGAAAGTGAGAGTTGAGAATACTTCACTGTGAGGAGACTGGTGTGTGTGAGATGTTAGAATGGAGCCTGGCAATACTAAGCATTGCTATTAATGCCTAGATCTGCACAGGGCCTCAGAGACCATCCAGCCTAATGCCCAGCAGAATGTCCAGGCCACAGGGATGTCAGTGACAGAAATTAAACTCAGACTTTTATCACCTACCTGCAGTTGGGCTGTGAGACCCTGCAATTGCAGGCATCATAAAGACAGAGTGCACCTCTCACAGTTAGGATTCTTGGTTTTTATGCAAATCATGAAGAATCTTTAGAAACTTGTAGTGTTAGCTCTTACCACTAAGTGAGAATATTTACTGAGGATTTCCTAGCCGTTGGCTTCTCACAAACCCGTGGTCTCCTGCAGCCTGGTGGAAAGACAGGGCTCTTCGGTGTATGCTTGGGAGGACTCAGAGGGATGTCAGGTTGGTGTTCAGTGGGTCAGAGACCCAGTGGGGAAGGAGAAAAGATTCTGGAGATGAACAGTGGTGATGGCTGCACAACGTGAACATCCCTAGTGCCACAGAATTGTATTCTTAAAAATGGCCCAAATGGTAACTTCTATGTCAGATATAGTTTCACCACAATAACACATAAAAATAAAAACTTACAATGACCCAGCCCTTCCCTTTCTCTGTGAGAAATGGCATCACCCTTTTTCTCATTTCTCACTGACTTTGAATAATCCAAATATGAGGTCTTAGTCACCTGTATAAAATGCCTGGCATGTGAAAATAACTACATAGTAATAAATTTAAACCACATGTACTTATACATGTGTTAAATAACCTTTATTAAAATAAATAAAATTATTTTAAAAAGAAACAGCCATCAATCAAAATGTGTTCATCAATTTAAATAACCTTTTTTAGAAAGTCGTCAGTGGTGATCTGAATTTGGCTTTTCAAACATTCTTGACAAGCCTCTTAGTAATCTGAGTTGGTAGAAGAAATTTAGTCTCAGTGAATGCCTCTTCCAATCTCTAAAAGTTGTTGATGATCAAAAATGACCCATGGTTATTTGTGCTTTACCTTTGGAGAAATGTCTATTCAAGCATTTAACCCATTTTTAAATTGGGGTATGTTACATTTTTGCTATTGTGTTATATGAATTCCTTATGCATTTGGGCTTTAAGCCTTCATCAGCTCTATGGTTTGCTAATGTCTTCTCTCATCAGATCTATGGTTTGCTAATGTCTTCCCTCAGTGTGTAGATGACCTTTTCATTCCATTGCTTTTTCCTTTTGCTGTGTAGAAAATTTCACTTTGTAGTCTTCCCAATGTCTAGTTTTGCTTTTGTTGCCTACAATTTGGAGTCTTCACGCTGTCATTGTAAGACTATGTCAAGAAACTCTTCTTCCTTTTTCTTCTAGTTTTTAAGGTCTTATGTTTAAGGCTTTAAGTCATTTCAGGTGACTTTTTTAATAGGGTAAGGGTCCAATTTATTTTCATATGGATATCCAGTTTCCCCAGTACCACCCATTGAAAAGATTAGCCTTTCCCCATTTAATAATCTTGGCACGCTTGTCAAAATTAAGTTGACCATTGTCTTAGTTACTTTTCTCTTAGCTGAGATGAAATACCCAAAGTTAAAGGAGAAAAGGTTTGTAGAGGCTTCAGTCTATAATCAGCTAGCTCCAAAGCAGGGTGGCACATGGCAGAGGGGCAACAGTCCATGGCAGTGGAAGACAGCAAAAGCAGAGAGAGAGAGAGAGAGAGAGAGAGAGAGAGTGTCTCTTTCTGTCCCTTATATTGTATACAGTCTACCGGGATTAGGGCAGTGCCAATCCAGGCAGTCGACTGATCAATCACCCACCCTTAATCCCAGCACTCTTCATCCCAGCATTGCACTATGAATCAATTCACACATGCTACATTCAGCTACCTCTGAAAAAAATCCTATGATACCCTGAGGCTTTAGGGAGACATCTAGACACAAACCATAACAACCACATATGCATGGATTTATTGTTGTGCTCTCTGTTCTGTTCCACTGGTCTATATGTCTATCTTTATGCCAGTCCCATACCATTTTTAGTACAGCAGCTTTGTAATTTGTTTTGAAATTAGGAAGTGTGATACCTCCAGTAGATATATTAAAAGATGCTTGAAGACAGTAATCATCAGGGAAATGCAAATCAAAAGCACAGTGAGATTATTTCTTCTCACCTATTAGGATGTCTGTTATTAAGAAGATAACAAGTATAAAAATATGGAAAAACAGGAGCTTTTGTACACCAAGGATGAGAATGCAAAATGATGTTTCCACTGTCAAAAACAGCATGGAAGTTATGGCAAAAATTAAAATTAGAACTATTATTTCCACTAATTATACTTCTGGATATGTATTCAAAGAGGTATAGTGAGGATCTTGAAGATAAATAGCACTTCTGTATTCATTGCAGTACTGTTCACAAGAGCCAAGTTGTTGAAACAACCTGAATGTCCACAGAAAAAGAGGAATCAATAAAGAAAATGCAGTATATATATATGACAGAATACTATTCAGCCTTTAAAAAGGAAAAAAATCTGACATTTCAACAGCATGGATAAATCTGAAGGACACCATTGCTGAGCAAAATAAGCCAGTTACAGGAAGACAAATACTGCGTGATCTCACTCACATGTGGAATCCACAAAGGCTGAGCTCAGAGAAGCTAGTAGAGTGATATCTGTTAAGGAAAGCGGGGAGTTATAAGTCAGCAGGTACCAAATATTAGTTTTACAAGATGAACTTGTAGAGATTTGCTGTGCAACATCATGCCTGTAAATAACAATACCATATTCTACACTTAAAAATCAGGGAAGAGGGTAGATCTCATGGCAGATTTCTTACCACAAAATTAAAACCAGAAAGCACGCTCAGAGGTGGCACTGTCCCTAGTTCTTTCCATTTGGGTTCAGTTCAGTTGCTCTGCCTTGGCAGCTGCTGAAGGTCTTCTCTGCCTCTCCCAGAGCCTGCAGTTCCTCCTGGAATGGGTGTTGGGGCAGCATCCTGAGACAGTGGGAGGAGACCTTGACAAAGCTGCCTTGTCTTGCCAGATGGTTCCACTTACGACGTGGTTTCCCTGGCATGCAGAGTAATTGATAGATGCACTCAGGATCTCTTGTCTGAAAGTTGAAGCTTGAGGGAAGGCTGCGTTGGCTGCTGGGCTCCTTCCAAAATGCACTGAGACCCACAGTAAACCATTTGTCCCTGCAGTTCCCAAGTTCAAAAGCAGACGCCCAACACAAATGGGAGTGTGCCTGGGGGACCCTTCTAGGCTCTGAGTTTCCTTCTGGAAAGCAGCACAGCAGACACAGAGGTGAGAGCCAGGAGATCTGACCAGTCTTAACAGATTAAAAAATTCCTAGAGCAGCTGAACTGTTATTGATTTTCTTGCATGCTTCCCATCTGTCTTAGAAAGTTTAGATTCCAGAATAACAAAAATCCCAATACTTTGTCACCGCCTCCATACAATTCCTGTTACACAGTTCATATAAAGGGTAAGATCATACCCCAGATGTGGTATTTGTAGCTGGTTGCAAAGATTTCCTATGCAAATAATCTCTACCCACATTCAACTATGGTTAGCAGACAATATCTGGAAAACATTCTTAGTGTATTTCTTTTTCTCCTCAAAGTTAATATGTGAGTTTTCAAATGCTCTACTAATAATTTTATGTATCCACAAGGCTACTGAGGCTCACAAAAGAGTAAGGAAGATTTGTTGACCATGGTCTTCTCCAGTGTATCCTGGTCTAAGCTCTTATGTTAATCCTGTATTTGTATTAGAATAGCTCCTAGTGTTTGTGTTTAGATAGGTGGAGAGAAACCCCATGACAATGAGAGATGTAAAGATTCCACTGTGTAAGTCAAGGCGCTGCTGTCGCGGGGATGCATGTGCCGGTCCATCTCCCTGCAGTCGGTCTGGGCTTTGGGCCTGGCTCCTCCTGTTTTCCTGGGGGCATGGAGGAGGGGGGCAGATATCACAGGGAGTTTCTGAGTGTCAGGGCTGCTACCAGCTCTCACAAGACCTTCTCCAGAGATCTCCAGAGATCACCAGCAGGACTGCTGTTGGCTGCAGACTGCCTGCCCCCGACCCCAACTCCTGCCTTGATGAACTCAGCCTCTGTAAAGCAGTGTGGGTTTCCCTGACTCCTGTCTCTCTTGTAGAGAAGTTGGCTAATGTAGGCCTCATGATGAGGTGCATAGCTGAGACTATGGCTCAAATTGTAGGACCCTCAATGGCAGCTGTTATGATCTACTCCTTAAAACAACAAATGCGACCACGTGTTAACAGTTCATTGTGGTGAAAAAGTAGATGCTGGTTAGTTACTGACTGTATTTTTCTGTTTGTATGTGTATCTCTTAAAATGTTCTTTTCAAAAATTAGCTTTGAATAACAGGCAAGTTGGTGTGACAGTACAGTCCAAGGCCTGTCCTTGCAGCCAGCCTGGGCTCTATCCTTGCAGGATTCTCAATTTTGCACACAGCTCAGGTGGTCCCCCAAGACAGACTGTCATCCACTTGGGAGATGACAGACTGGCCTTTGACCGAGGAGCTCCAGAGTTTATGGCCTGTGTTCCAAAACTTTGTTGGATACCACACACTCTATATTTGAAACAATTTTTTGGAATGTTTTCTTAAGCAGGACCTGAGAGCTAACTTGCATTTCTTTGTTTATGTGAAATTAATTCCATTGACTTTTATCTTATTTGAGATAGAAAATGTCATATTAGTTTTTCATTTTAAAAAACAACTTATATTTAATTTATTTATTGTTTGTTTTTGAGACAGGGTCTCTGTGCAGTTTGTGCAGTTCAGGCTGGCTTTGAACTCACTGTGCAGCCCAGACTGGCCTTGAACTCGCAGCAATCCTCCTGCCTCAGCCTCCCAAGTGCTGGGATTACAGCCATGTGCCAACATGCTCAGCAAAACAACTTATATTTTAAAACTTTCTTATAAGTGGACTTTGATTTCTTTTTCATTCTGCCCTTGTGACTATGATCATGTTTATTCTTGAATAATATAATATTGTACTATGAACTCAGGTCTGGAAGCTCATTCTGTAGAAAAACTAATATCTAAGATGTGAGCATTTGGGAGTAAGGCTTTATTCAGTGGCTGGAAAATGGAGAAATGAGAACTTTGCTTGCAAATCAACTTCTCAGCTCCAGGCAGGTGCAGGAGTTAGAGGTATAGGACAGAAATAATGGGGGAGAGAGTTAGGTAGTAAAGGGGAAGAAATATTCATGTCTTTTCATGAAATTGACAGAGACCCTCCAGGAACTTGGGTGTTACCTCCTTTCCCTCCTTCATGGTGTGGTGAGACTCAAGACAAATGTACGTCAAGGTAGGACCTAGTTAGGACAAAATGTTTCTCAGATGATCAACATGTCTACATGCAGAGTGAGTTGTATCTGACCAAAGGTTAAGGCAGCAAAGAAGTTAGACACAGCATGAAGGCAGAGCTGTAAGTATTTCCTTCCTGTTCCGGTTCCCTCACACAGGTGCAGGTCTAAGTGCAGAATCAGGTTTCAACAAAAGCAACTTCAAGTGCCTGAAAAGCAACCTAGGCAACCATTATCATCTTAACCCACACTTCAGAGGTTTTATCTATAACAAAGCTGTGTAACTTCCAAAGTTAGTAACTTTTTAGTCAACCAACAGCAAGTGATGCCAGAGTTTATTTACGTTTCTCCTTGGCAGTGGTAATACATTCCAGATAGTGACAGAATCACTGTTGCCACGGCCATTCAGTCATGCCGGCTCTGCCATCAGCCTGATGGGCCTGGGACCTCTTGTCTACAAGATGGTCCTACCAAGCATTGTCCTGAGTGCTTTAAATATAGAAGTTCTGACACACACCCACAGACCCACACACCCAGTCTCTGGCAAAGCCATGACAATCAGTTTTGGAGATGAGGAACTGAAGCAGTGCTAAGTGAGTTGCACAGGGCTTGAGGTGCTGGGCTTGAGCGGGAAGGCAAGGACAATGTTCTCTTTGGTAGTGGGCCCAACAGTGAGAAAAGTTCACCAGCACCCAGAAGGATTCTATGACTATTTGAGTGGGTTGGAACCTTTTTGGTTTGTTTTTGCGGTACTGGGAATTGAGCCCATGCTAGGCAAGAGCTCTACCACTGAGCTATATCCCCAGCCTGTGAACTGATTTTTAATGAGCCCCAGCACGCCAGGAACCACAGCGCTCTCGGCAGGCAGGCAGTGCATTCAGCCAGGGCCAGCTGAGTGTGGGTGAGGAGCGCTGGGTTCCCTCCTGGCCTTGTGCTTGACTTCCCCTTGTGTCTAGTTATGCAGATCTTGTTTCTGAATCCTTCCCACAGCCTCACTTTCTCTTTCATGGGTGATGACTTTCTCCTGTAGAATCTCTGGAAACATTGAGGTGAGGGTTAAAACTGCCTTATTTCACCGCTGGGCAACAGTGAGTGATGGCCGCTTTGTGAGTGCTGCTCTGCTCCCCTTTTTCCTTTTGATTCCTGAGCAAACTGTACACACAGTTCTGTATCTTGAATTTTTTCACTTAATCCTTTCAGCATCTCCTATGACTTTCAAAACTCTGCTACTTATTTTTGAGAAGTCTTCAAATTCCGAAAACCCTTCTTCCACCCTGCCAGCAGAATGCTCTGCCTCCGGGATTAGAGGGCATGCTTGTTACATGTTATCGGTGAAAGAGGTATCAGTTTGTTGACAAAACAAACAAATTACTGCCATGTCAGTAGCCTTGAATTGGTGACACAATGATCCCAAAAGCCTCCCCAGTTTCCTTGCCTGGGGTCACTTCTGAGCACTCTCTTGACGAAGGCCCTACCCTGGGCCAATACGGTCCAAGTGCTGGGTTTAGCAAGGGCCACTCCAGCTTCAGGAGAGCTGGTCCTACTTAGAGCTGCCAGCCTACTGCTCACCCAGCTTGCTAGGCCCTGTATGGTGCAGTCTCCACCTAAGAATTCATCATCAGCTGTTCTTGCTCTAAAACGAATAAAGGAGCCATAATGGTGGAAAAGGACCCGTGCTTGATCACGCAGTCTGCACCACCACACATGGCATTGCAGTGCCTTCCAGTGTCAGGGAAGGAGTTCGCCCCAAACCACATTCATTGTTGTAAGACACTTGTACTCCTGATCCACTCCGTGGGTGACTTTCCTGTGAATTTAAGTCAAATGTGTGCGGTGCATTTCTTGAGCTTGAGCATGCTGCATCCATGTTGCCAAGAGGAGTCCAGGCAGGGATCAGTCAGAACACAAGCTAAGCATTATGTCCAACCTGTTCCTGGTGCCATCTTCGGAGATACCCCTTGAGCAGCCAAGACAGGAATCTCAGGAGGCTCCAGGGCCAGGTACAGCCTTTCACATTCCAGGGCAGGGATGAACTATATTGAGAAAAGGCTTTTTACTCATGAATTTTAAAACAGGGCTTCTGAGACTTGTGTAACCACGAAGTCAGTAGCAGGACCTTGGAGCTTGAAAGTGACCCAGGTCCCTGCAGTCTTCTACTTCCTTGGGCCCTTGTGAGTCCAGAATTGCCTCCTGAGTTGAGAGCTTGTACAGCTGTGCCACAGTCCCAATCAGAGCGAATGGAAGGGGTCATCTCCCCCACAGTAGCAGGTAGTGGGAAGCTGGTGTGTCCGTCCAACCCACAACAAAGGTAATGATGGGATGGAGGTGGTGGTACTGGAAGGTGCTGAGCCCAGGAAAAGGGAGCGTCTTTTCCCAGATGCCAGCCCTACCCTTGACAGGTGAAGCCAGGAAGAAACATCTTTTGCCTGGTCTCACCTTAGACCTCCTGGTTCTACGTTAGATCTCCAGGATACAGGCCCAGCTGACATCAAACCATATCTGTGATGAGCCACCAAGGTAGAGGCAGCAAATGATAAAATCAAAGGAGGGAAATACCTGGGCCAAAACCTAGGCTGGCAGATTGAGCACTCAGTTTATCTCTGGGCTTCCAAGGCACAAACAGAAAAGGTCTGAAGTATAATTCAATGGCCTCCAAAAAGGAAGCACACATGTTCTTTGGGAGAAACCATACTATTTCCTTGAACTGCTAAATTAGATAAAACCCCCTGCAGTGGCTATTTAGGTAAATGACACTGATGGTAGGTGGAGAAGAGTGAATGTCCTTGGCTTGGGCCTCGTTATGGACCTGGAGACCAAGACTAAATGTCAGCAGATAAGTACAGAAAGCATCTCAAGGGATGAGTCTGACAAGGCCCTCTCTCCCTAACTTTCAACTCCACCAGCTTTCTCAGGGCCCGCCTACCTCTGTAATCAGGTCTTGAAGGGCCTGGAATGCAGAGTTCCTAGCTGCCTAGTGAAGAAAGAAGCTACAGGTTGAGAGTTGTGGGCATCAACAGGGCATTAAGGCAGCCTCAGGAAAGTGGCCTCCTGGAGGGCCAAGGCCTGCCCATAGGCCAGCTGCTTCCCTATCAAGCACCCATCCCTCTCCATGGCTTGCACAGTCCCTCCAGTGACTCACAGAGATGCTCAGGATGAGAGGACAAGGCAACAGCCTGCCTTTATTTTCCATGTAACAGCAACAGTGTGAACGAGATGGCACTTACTGAGCCCTGCCCTCTCATGCGCCGCTGGTGCTCCCGCAGCACTGCACTCTGATGAACACTTCATCCTCACCACAGTGCAATGGGGTCCTTCTCAGTCTTGTCCCCACTTCAGGGTGAGAACCCAAATCCCGGAGGGTTTGAAGGTGGCACAGTAATGTGAGTGGGCTGCTCTCAGAACCCACCTGGGCATCAGCAGGAATTTAAGGTCACCTCAGAGCCTTGGTGTGACAGCCAGGTGAGCCCTGTGGACAGAAAACATGTCTGCTCCCTGCAGACAGCAGAAAAAACAAACATGTGTACCTTTCTTTAGCACTGAATAGGGTATTGTCTGTCAATTTGAACACAGAGCAAGTAAAAGTGAGTATGTAAGGGTGTGCGCACATACCCTAGAGGGGGATCCATGCTGCCCAGCTCCCCACCCTGCCTAGAAGGGAAAGTGTATCCTTCTGGGAGATGTAACTGGCACTCCTGGTGCAGCTACACTGACTGACTGAACCTCCTGTTGGCTGTGTGCAGCAGGTGAGAGGGTGTACCGCAGATATGGCTGCCGCGGGCCTGAGCTCTGCTCCTCAAAACTTCCCGCCCAGCTGCAGCAGGGGGTGGCTAGCAGCAGCGCCACTGCCACCGTGACTCACAGGGAGATGGCAGCTTTACATATTTAAAAGGAGCATGGCCGGCTTCCTATCTGAAGTATGTTTCCCTGGAGAGACCACCACCATTTGATCTATTTTTGATTAAAATGTAAAAATTAAAAATTAAATCAAATGGTGGTATAACTCCTTGGGGAAAACACACTTCCGTTATGCACTATTCCCTACAGTAACCTTGAGACTCTTACGGCAGCATTGTCTCATCTGTAGGTGGTCTTTTTATGTCACACATAATTAAAATGAATTGCGGTGAGATCCACCAAGTGACTGCCTTCTGTGTGCCAACCTGTGGCTGGCGATTTCGGGGCAGGTCCTGGGAGAGTCGGCATTGGAGGTGAGAGGCAGGACAGGGGGGCTGTCCCGTCTGCAGGGAAACTAAGAGCGTGCTGGCCCAAGGGAAGAAAGAACATCCCTTCTTAGTACACCTCAGATAACTTCATCAAACAACCACTTCCAGCCCAGAAACCAAAGCAGGTGCAACCCGACTTCCCAGCAAACTGCTTTCCAGACTCTAATCTATAGCTGCTGTGTACCTAACCACTCTCAGCCTCAGATTGGAGGAGACTGATAGGACTGTGGGCTTGGGTGAAGCTTGAAGAGATGCCCCCTCCACATATTTGTGTCCATGGTTTCCTACCCTGTGGGCTGGATGTGGACACGACTTTGGTTTTAATTTTTTTATTGGTATATGTCCAATACATAATAATTACATTCCTCCTGGGGAAGTGGTACATACACATATCACATCTGTGGACATGGCTTTCTGAGCCATGACTTCATGGCCAATTGTGGAGTGTGGTGTCTGCCTTAAAGTTTCTTGGCTACATTGGTGTGTAGAAACTTCCACTTCAAATGACAATGCCAGAGGGAGAAAATGCATCTAGAATAAAGGTCTGAGTGCAACTACCAAAACCACCTGCTGAGGTTTTCAAGCAAATGCATTTATGGGAAGATGGGGGCACGAGGGGCCTCAGAAATGCAGGAGCTGTGCTGCAGGAGTTGGGTTGTTACTCTCCGTCTGTGCCATACACAGGTGGGTATGGCGCGTTAGGGCTGTACTATTTTAATTCACTAACGTCAATCTAGAGGCATCTGATGCCTGCACAGTTTTCCTTTTCTGTTTCCACAGGTTCTTCTAGCAGGGTCTGGCCCTTGGAAGCCAGCAGCAATTGGGAGGACTTGAATTTGCTAGGTGTGGGAAGCAGGCCTCCACAAAGCCTGCGGGCAGGAGGGAAGTACCATGAGAGCAGAGTGCCTGGGAAATGTTACCCCAGACCACCTGGTAACCTGCTGGAAAAAGCCATTCAGGGTCTCTAAGGGCCAGGCCTGGGTTGAGGACCCAGCTGTTCTTGCCCTCCAGGAAAACCAAATCCACTCCAGAATCTTCTGAGAGGTTCCATGATGTCTTGGTGGCCCCCTGGAGGCCAGTAAGGAGAAGGATGGGAGGATCAGGACTGGAGGGGTGGGTCCACAGGACAGCAGGACAAATCAACCCTTGTGTAAGTGGCCCTGGGAACATTAGCCATAGGCCAGAGGTGAGTGGGCTGAACTTCACCCTTAGCCTTCGCTTCATTGAGTGAAGGCCTTGCCTGTCCTCCACACGATACGTATAGCTTGGTATTTCTGTTGGTAGCACTGACTTTGCTGTCTGCACCACAGAAGGCCCTTCCTGTGGTACAGAGGTAGCCAAAGGCACATCCTCAGAGGGAGTTTGTGATTTCTAAGGCTGCCACGTAGTCAGAGGCAAAGCTGGATCCAACCCTGGGCATCTGGTTCAAGACAGCCTCTTGATTATGCTATCAACGTTCACATTCCTCTTCTATTCAGAAGGCAAATTGGGTTTGAAGAGCTATTTCCCTGTGTTTGTTTATGGGCAGCTGGGTGTAATTGGACCGCCCCCTCCCCCAGCCTTTTCTAGTTCTCAGGAAGAGCCCAGCCCCAGCTAAGCTGCCACTAAGTTCTTCCTGTCCTCTGAGCCTGCCCAAGATCTTTAGGCCTGCCTGGCCAGGCTACCTGGCAGGTAGAAGTGGAAAGAAGGAAGGAAAGAAAAGGAAAGAAAGCCAGAGACTGAGGGAAAGCAGAAGGCATTGGATAGAGGTGTCATCATAGGCTGCTGCCTTCTTTTAAGCTCTGGAAAACAATACTCCACAGTCACCCTCTAGCTACGTACTCTCGAATTTCTGTGTCACTGGGACTCTCATGCCCACCCACAGTGGGTGGCCTGGTTCTGAGCTCAGTTCTTAGTTTGGCACACCACTCAGGGCAAGCTGCCCTCTAAGGCCTTGGTCTTCTCACCACAAAGTCTCCTCTTGCTGCAGCCTGCACTGGTGGCTTCTCAGAAGGTGTTTACCACCCCACCCCATAGCATTCTCCATCCAGGTGTAGTATCGTACCAGAAAACAGATGGCTCTGTGCTGTAACAAAGTTCTGTCTCCCTCCCTCCCATCTACTTCCCTTGCCCAGACTCCCAGGTACCCAGCGTAAGTCCCAATCAAATTCATAAGCAATTAGAAATTCATCCATTGCAAGCAGGTGCTGCTTGTGAGAGGTCAAGCTCCCTAGGCCTCTGTTTTGGTTCAACCCTAGGATGGATAGGCACTCTTTACTCTTCACAGGTAGCTGCAGAGTACCGTCTAGAACAGAGGTGTGGAGACAGAGCAATTCCAGAAGACTAAGCCATTATAGGGAGCATGTTGGGGCCTCAGGCCAATGGCCAGTCCTGTGGACAGTGCCTCTAGAGAGCATGCCTAATTCAGCAGGTGACCATCCTGGGGTGTGCTGTGGGTGTGTCCACCAGTCTGCACATTGGTCTGGGCATGTTCCTGGGGTTGTGGGGGTAAAAGAAAGGAACCAGAGTAGACAAAATTGTTCAGGAGGGACTTTTGATTTTTGGTGGTACTGGGGATTAAATCCAGGGCCTCCACATGAAGCTACATCCACTACAGAGTCTTGCTAAGTCACTAAGTTGCCCAGGTTTGGTCTGAACTTGTGATTCTCCTGCCTCAGCCTTCCAGAGTGTTGGGATTACAGATGCAAGTCACCATACCTGGTTGGGTAGACTTTCTGATACAGTCCTGAGCAGAGCCATTGAGGGACACTGAGTCCTGAGTGATAAAGGTAGATTGGGGGCTTCTCCTACCACACAGAAGATCCAGCCCATCTTGGTAATGGGCATCTAAAAATTACATTTTTCAGTGGGTTATGGCTACATTTGGGGATTGTTTATGGGCAGCTGGGTGTAATTGGACCGCCCCCTGGATAGAGGATACACTTGGGGGGAATTTTCTTTTTTTTTCTTTTTGTTCTTTTAAAGAGAATTCAAACAATAAAAAAATAGCAAAATGCCAACAACATAGACAAAAAGAAAACAAAGCAAAACCAAGAATGGTACAACGGTTCAGAACAAAATGATAAGGATTAACAGTGGTTGTTATGTTACATATTTTTATCTTCATCAAAGTTGGCCAAATTACCAGATGTAAGAATGCAAGATTAAGTGAACCATTACCGAAAAGAAAAAATATAAGCAAAAAAATGATAAACAATACAGAGTTTCACCAAACAAGATGATAGGAGTTCAACAATGGTTTTTATGTTGCATATTGTTGTCTTCAAATTAGTAGTTCAGATTACCAGCTATAGCCATGCAACACTGGTCAAAATAAATAAATAAAGCATGAATTGTTCCTTTCAATAAACCATTAGATGTCAGCAGTACAGTTAACCCAGCCATCCTTCTGTATACATATATATTTTTTCCCTTCCTTCCTTCTTTCTTTTTCTCCTTTCCCTCATCCCAGTTGTTTCCTCTTTTGGGGAGTGAGTTTTAGAGGTGATGTGTTTTTATCTCACCAGCTGATAACCCTTCTAATTATTTTGATATTTTAACAAATCTCTTAGATTTTTCTAACCATACCAATATATAAGTAAATTTTGATACTCCATTTTGTTTGAGATAGACCAACTCTTTAACTTCTCTTATTTATTTTTTTTTTGGCACTGGGAATTGAACTCAGGACCTTGTGCTTACCAGGCAGGTACTTCTGCCGCTGAGCTATATCCCTGGCTAATTTCTCTTATTTTAAAAGACAGTTTGCTATGGGTAGGTGTTATGGAAAATTCAAACACTCTCAACAGCAGAGAGACTAGGAGAGGGAAGGACAACACGTACCTCTCCCAGCTGCAGCATGAATCTGTGTTTTGCCAGCCTTGTGCACGCTCTTTACTGGGAGTTTTTTTCCTTCAATGTGTTTAGGCAAATCCATGGTATTGTTTCAATTCATCCTTAAATACTTTAGAATGTGTTTTTACAGATAAGGATGTTTTGACATAACTTACATATTGTCTTGGCTACTTTTCTCTTGTTGCTGGGACAAAATACCTGACGCCCCAAATTAAGGAAGGAAAGGTTTATTTAGCTTACAGTTTGTGTAAGTTTCAGTACATACAGGGCTGGTTCCAAGGCAGAGTGGCACATGGCAGAGAGCCAGGGCTCATGGCGGCAGAACACAGCAAAGCAACAACAGCAAAAGGGAGGAATGGCGGCAAGCAGCCTCTTTCCTTCCCTTACATTGTAAAACAGGCTACCCCCACCCAGGGGGCGTGAAGCACTCACATAATCTCCATGCCCTCCTTTTCCACAGGCTCAGGATGTATACAAAGTAAGCACCCTGGCTTCCTGCTGAGTCACTTAGCCAAACCTCTAGCCTCCCCGAGTTGACATAATGTATCAACCATAACACATATTATACCTAACAAAATTATCAATGGCTCCCTAGTATAATCCAACATCCAGTTCACGTTCTGTGTTCCTCCAAGTGATGCCATCTGTCTGCCCTCTTTCCTGGTGTTTCATTCCCTGCTCCTATTTTGTTTCCTGGCTTCCCCTGTGGGCTGCTCATGGACTTTGGGAAATGTTGGTTGGAAAAATGACAACAGCACTTGGCTTTGAGCAGCTACAGGTCTAAGAACTGAAAGGTGGATGCAAAGTGAACAGCAAAGCATAGATTGCCATTCAGCAGCAGGCTGGGGACCGAGGGAGGAGGGCAGAGGGGAAAGTGCTGAAAGAGATTCAATCCAGGGACTGGGCCTGAGGGCCTGGGCGCATGGTGCAGCTCCAGGACTCTAACTCCAACATGCTGGCTCAACTTTCCAGGTCAAAGTCGATTTTATAAAACAAGTGGTGATATCAATCACAGTTTCTTCTGAAAAAGTGAGTTAAAGGATCTTACCTATATTTATCTGACCATCCACAAACTCTTCTAAGAATGTAAATTTAATCAAATTAGGTGATTTTTCATTTTCTAGTATATTTCCTTAGGTTCTTTTAACTATAGACAAAATGTCCTAAAGTACTTGACATTTGCAAAATGATCTTCCACCTACATGGCAGCTCACACACTATTTCCAAACTCAGGAAGTGATAGCTACTCTCATGCAGTCTAACAGATTGTGAACTTTCCTATTTCAAGTTCACAGCATTAGGGCTAGGGTTGTGCGTATAAATGTGCACATAGAGTATATGCATGTGTGCACATGTATGACTACATGTGTGTGCACACCAGAATACATGTCTATGTATGAGTATGTGTGTCTTTGATTATGTGTGTGCATATGTGTAACATGTATGAGTGTGCCCAATGGATACATGTGTGTATGTACATGTGTGTGCTTGTAGAGCCTATTAAAATAATAAACAAGTTTCTGCAACTTTGTTCACTTATGTATCCTAGAGATCTTTCCTGTGGACACAATTTATCAGTATGAGTTAGTGTTATTTTGACTGGGTGAACAATAATTTGCATAGCTGGTGTGCTCTTGATAGGCATTTGGGTTGCTCTTAAATTTTTGCTACAGCAAGAGACACTAAAACTCATAAGTTAAAATGTAAATCAAATGTATAAGAAATCATTTACTCTTAAGTTGGCAAAAATATTTTAAGTATGCTAGTGAAGACATTGGAAAATAGACACTCAGCTCCAATGGTGTGCACCAATAGACACTTTCCACCACGATGAAAAAAGTGTTTCAATTGCTTTGGAGGCTGACTTGGCAAAATCAATTCAAATATTTGATATGCCCCTTTCTGACTGTGCATTCATTACTCTCCTAAGCATTGATTTTGATCTTGCCTAGAGCTGCCTTCTGAGCCTTACTTCCTAGATCTATCAAAGGGACCACAGTTTTTGACCCCTTCTGGGGTCAAATTGGCAATGGCTATTAATATCTTTAAAGATTTAAATTTGTGGAAACAACCCGCACTATGGAGCCAGAGCACCAATACTGAGGTGTTTGCTGGTTTGCATTTTATCTCTGGCAAGATGTCAGTTCAGTAATCTGGCCTCGGTAAAAGTAGAGCAAATCTCACTGAATCTGCCCTTGGGAGAAAGGAAAGCAGCAACAGAGCTAAGATGGTACAATATCTGCCACCCACCTACTGACGTCTGCTGAGTTCTGGGTATGGTAGTAGAGTCCTCTGTGAGACCCAAGCATCCCTTTGCATGCTGCATTGTGCCCAGTGACACTTTTCTGAGCAAGGAGGCTAGCATTACTTCCTGAAGCTCCATGGCCCTTGGTACCCTTTGCCACTACTATGGTAGGCTCTTCTCCTATTCTGTTAAGTAAGGTACTGTACCATCCAGAGGCAAGCAGGGTGGAACAGGGAAGGGGAGAATCATTGAACACTTATTCCAATATAGAGGAAGGAGTTGATGCCAATACTCAGACTTCATGAACAAAATAACCCACTTCCTGAGCTGTTCAGCAAAAGGAGCTTTGATGTGACTCTTTCCTTGAAGAGACTGAAGTATACCAGGAGAGAGCTGCCCTGCTGGGCTGGGGATTAGGGTTCTTTGTCCTCATGTGGGGACAAACAGATGTCACGTTACAGTCCTGCAATCTCTTTCTGGACTGGTTGATGACAGGCTTGCTAGAATGGAGTCTTTTAGTCCAATAGGGACTGGGGACTAGGGCCACGCAGCCCAGGCCTTCTCACTGAGCTCAGTCTTCCTAGGCCAGCTCCTGGTATTTTTCACTGATAAGTGGTCCCTCATGCTCACCCATGAAAGTGAACACAGCAAGGGACAGTCTGTTGGGCCTTCACAATCTATGATGCAACAAACTGGAGTTGCCAGAACTCCTACTGCTGACTTTTTCAGACGAGCAGCATCTAACCCCAAAAAGCATAAGGTGCTGTGCAATTTGCCACATCTGTAAGTGGATTATGCTTATTGGTTCTTTGGGGACAGCACATCTCTGGCACCCACTGTGCTTTTCTGAGAGGGCTCCAGAGCACCTTGAGGAGGGTCATGCACCCAAACAAAGGAGACTTCCTTCAGGTAGAAGTCATCCTTGTTGTCTGTAGAGTACAGATGAGGAAACAGGGACTGAGCTACCTTTCAGGGTGTGATGGTGAATTTTATGTGTTAATTTGACAGGGCTGCTGATAAAGCATCATTTCTGGTAGTGTGGGGGTGTTTCTGGAAAATATTTAATTCAGTGGACTAAGAAGATTCACTCTCACCAATACAGGAAGGTGTCATCTAATGTACTGAGGGTCTGATTAGAACAAAGGGTGGAGGAGGGACAGATTTGTTCTCTGCTTAAGCTAAGACTTTCACTTTCTCTTCTCTAAGTCATTGCTGCTCCTGGTCTGATGGAGACCATTACAAAGCAGCTCTAAGCAGGATTTAAAATTAATCAGTTGACTTTCTATGTTTACTTGTGAGTCTGTCCCAGGCCTAGGCCACTTGTTTGGAGATGGGCAGTGGATTCATAGTAAGTGAACCTCTATGAATCACTGGTCCTGGCTGAGGTCTACAGTGGCCTGTGATGCTCTGATGCCTTAAAGGACAAGATAAGGCCACAGCTGAGTATGCCTGGCTCCAATCCCAATGAACTAGATAGTGACTGTAACTGCAGGCATCTCACTCCTGCCAAATGTCAACCTGGAGATAAGATAGCTCTCCTAATTAGCGTAATTTACTACTTGGGAAAGTCTTTGTACTAATTCCCAAGATCCTGCTCAGTTTCCCATGCCTCCCTCAGTATTCCCTTTCTTTTTTTTTTTTTTTTTTTTTTTTTTGTTCCAGGGATTGAACTCAGGACCTTACCCTCTGCCAG
>NW_004955477.1:7590503-7618646 GCF_000276665.1 Chinchilla lanigera | reverse complement strand
TGGGGGTTATAAGTTGACCACCAGTTATCAATCCACTACAGTTATCCTCTCTGCCTTCTCACTCTCCAGTCTAAAAGGGGAGAACACACACAATTATTGCTTAATACTTGGCCTTCTTGGCCTTCTTGCCTCACTGAAGTGAGTGTAGGCAGGGTCCATAGATGAAAATCAAGAGAGCAATACAGTCCCAAGTTTATTAGCTGGGTAACTGAAAGCCAATGCAACTGCCAGGCATCATTCTACTCAGCTGGGATGGGGGTAGGTAGAGAGCTTGGGCAGCAAGCAGCCACCCTCTTGGCAGCTCTGTCCATGCCTCTCCATCTGCCTTGAGAGTATCTTTGCATTTTATCAATTAAAATGAGCAAACACCAATTAAGAAAATAATCCCCCAAATCATCTCCCTCCAAGGTTTTGAGCCTGTATCCAGAGGTAAGTCTTGAAGGGAAATGTCAACACAGTCTTAGAAAGACCATGACACGGCTGGTGGAGACCAGCCTGATCCATAAAAACAGCACACAGGAACTGGGTGGCCACTGTCTTGGTTACTTTTCTCTCTTGCTGAGACAAAATACCTGATACCCAGAAGTAAGGAAGTAGGTGGATTTATTTAGCTCACAGTTTGTGGAGGTTTCAGTCCATACTCGGCTGGCTCCAAGGCAGGGTGGCATGACAGAGGGCAACAGTTCATGGCAGCCAAAGACAGCAAAGCAACAAGAGCAAAAGGGAGGAACAGCAGCTGCAAGAGCAAGACTCTTTCCCTCCCTTATGTTGTATGCAAGCTACCCGTAGCCCTCACACCCATAATCTCAGCATTTGACCATGGATCAATCATAAACTCTAGAAGCCCACACCCATGAGGCTTTGGGGGGACATCCAGACACAAACCATAACAGCCACTGAGACAGATACTCGAAGATGAAATAAAACACAAGGGAAAGGTCACAGCAAGGACTGAAAGCTGACAATGCTTTTTCCTGGTCAGCAACCTCTCTTCACTCATTAACATATTTCTCTTCCAATAAACAACAGGTGGCTGAAGAGCTATGCCTCCTAAACAAATGGAAAGCTTTGAATGGGAGACTTCTATCAGTGGATGGACCCCTCTCCCAGGACCACCAGTCACCACTGACCCTGCCACCACAGGATCCATGCCGATCCCTGTGCCTGTACCCGCTGGAAAGCGCTGACGCATATTTCTCCCTGTCATGAAAGAATTAAAGACAACATCTTGGGTAGGAAGCAATTGTGGAGGGTAGAAGTTTCTGGCCAGGCAAATAAATTGGATTTAAGTATATTACAGTCATAATCTTTTCTGCCCCTCTCCAGACGGTCTCTGTACATGGAAAAATGAGAATGTATTCGCAGACAAAGCTTGACCTGAGGGAGAAGCCTGCCGGAATCTGGATTTTCAATAACATAAGACAATAAAGCTTAGACTTCTAACCTGCCGCAATATAGTAAAAGTATAAAGAGCTTAGCTGCTAATAAAAGGGAAGGGTCTTCCCTCATATTTGAAGATCTGGACCCCCCAGAAGGACACTTCATAAAGATCATAACGGGTTAGCTGGGATCATGCAGACACGAGGCCCCTTGTTGACCGATTGTCTGACAGTTGTCACCTATAGGTCCGATATTAATAAGTCCTGTGTTGATTTCCTTGGGGTATTTTTGTCCCTATAATTGCACATTGCCCTGTTGTGACTCTACACCTGGCTATGCAACTGAGCTACAGTTACAGATGCCAAGAAGCACATGCACCCCTCTTTTTTCCCCAGGGTGTGTACACCTTGCAGAGGGCATCTCCCTTGTGGGTTGGTGAAACTGAGGACAGAGCCAGTTGCCTCTCCCTGGAGTTGGAGCCTCTGATCCCCTCACAACACCAGGAGCTGTGAGAGGCAAGGTGGTGAGTGATCCTTCTCTAACTTGTTTGTTTATCAAATACTTGATCAGGGGTTAATGGGTTCACAGGCTGTTCTCTAGTGTGACTGAGGCAAATAGTGGCTGCGTTGGTTTGGGAGATATTTTGCAAGGGGAACAATACAATACAGGACACATATTTTATAAGATTATTTATAATAGTCACCCGAAGAATGCTATACAAAAGGGTGCAGGAAATCTATCCATACACTACAGACCAAAAATCCAGCTGGGGGCCTGGGTCCCATGGAAATGTCCTTCATGAGTCCAGCTGAAGACCTAGAGCTCATAACAATGCCTCCCATGAGTCCACCTGGAGGCCTAGAGCCCATAACAATATCTCATGCAGGCCTGTTTCACGGATCTGCACTGGGAAAGCCCAAAGGCCAGTGGTGGAATCTAGAAAGTCAGTGCAAGTGGGATGAAGGATCTGTGCTAGTGAGCTGAGGGATCTGCACTGGAGCGAGGAAGCAACACTCAGAAGAACCAGAGCCCCCTAAAAGGTACCAAAGCCATTTTCAGTGCCAACGAGGTCCCGAGCTCCTCGGAGGATGAAAATAGCCAAGTTCATCAAGAAAGCCAGCATGATGAGCTCCTCCAAAACAACCAACAGCTCTTTACAGCTTCTACCAGCTCCCAACAGCCTCTCTCAACTCTCAACTTCCTCACTCCTTCTTCTCCAGTTCTGCCTCTTGTGCTGCTGGCAACAGTCCTCAGGTGGGTCTCCCACACCCAGCACTGCACTTACTCAGTTCAGCTGCGGTTATAAGTTGACCACCAGTTGTCAATTCACTACAGTGGCTGAATACAGCTGGGGGAAAGTAGCAGAACTCAGTTAAAATGTCCCTTGACATGTAAGTAAATGCCACTAGGCCAGCAGCCCAGTACAGGGATTTTTAATGTCATGCAGGCTTTCTGCCTGTCTACCCCTTCAGTGTACAGAGGGCATTGCCCTGTCCCTAAGGCTCCTGCAGCCCCCAAAGTCTGGCCTCAAGGCAGGCAGCTCCTGTTCATGTCCAAGACTTTTTGGTGGTTCCAAAGGCACTCTGATATCATCAGCACATTAACATGGTATAGAGGCCAAACTATCCAAAATCCAAATCTGCTCTTTCCGGGTGTTGACTAACCTCTGCACCTTGGAAGAGCTGGTCTCACTCCACATAAAACATGGTCTCTAGAGGCTGTCATTTCTAACAGGGTCCAAGCAGGGAAGGGTGAGCTGTGAATATGGGCTATGAGTACATCAGGAGAAGACAAGCCACACTCTGCAGATCCTGCTGGGCCCTACCTGGGGTCCACTGGAGAGGAAGCAGCATGGGTCATGTGCACGTAAAAGGGCTGTGTGCCTGGTTAGCTGCTAGGTCACATCTGGGGACACACTCTATAACAATCACAACTGTCACAGAGTTCAAGATCCCAGCTGGAATCCCAATGTGGGAAGGGGGTGCTCAGCCATTGCACTCACTATCTCTGTGCCTCATTTTCTTTATCAGGACAAAAAGACACTTTGTGGGCCCCAAACTCATATGTGGAGGTTTTAATCGCAAGTGGGAATATACTTGGAGACAGAGACTAGCAAGGAGGTAATTAGAGTCAGGTGAGGTCATAATCTTGGAGTGTTGATAAGACATGATTTATGTCCTAATAAGAGATGCCAGAGTACTTGCTTGCCTTCTCTGTCCCTGATATGAGGACACAGGGAGAAGACTGCCAGCCAGGAAGGGAGTCCTCACTGAACCTAATCCTGGTGGCATCTTGACCTTGGACTCCTTGGCTCCAAAACTGGGGGACAATAAGTTGAAATTGTCCAGTATGTGGCATTGTTATGGGAACCTGAACAGACAAAGGTGGGAGCCATGGAATAGGTCAACTGAGTTAACCTAAAACAAAAGTAGAGTTAGTCCTGCACTACAAAGTGCCAGCTAGCCTGGAAGAAACACGCACTGTGTAGTAATTATTCATTTCTCCCCACCATCCAGTGTGGTTTGGGATCATTCCCACATCTGCAAAATGAGAATCATGACAGCTGCCACCCTGTATAGCAAGGAGGTTAAAGTTAAAAAAGACACATTAAACCCCACACAGACAGCAAGAAGTCAGATTTACAGGAGTTGCTGCCTGAATGTCCACAACACAGGGATCCCAAGGCAGCTTCTTTCCTTTGTAGCCTGTCAAAGGGAGGTCTGTGGGCTCAATTGTGTCTCGCATGTTGGAGATCTAGGCAGATAGTGATTATTTGGAGATGTGATTTTAAAGGGTAACAAAGGTTGAATGGGATCATTGGGATGGTCCCCAATTCACTATGACTGGCATCTTTATAAGATGAAATTAGGACACACACAACACATACCAAGTGATAACTGTATGAAGACACAGCAGAAGGATCACCATCTGCAAGCCAAGAAGAGAGACCTCAGAGGGAACCAAACCCGCTTGCACTTTCATCTTGATGTCTAGCCTATAGAACTATGCAAAAATAAGTTTTTCTTGGTTAACCATGTCATCGTTATGGCTGCCCAGGGAGACACACACAGGCAGTTTCCTCTACCCTCAGCCTAGAGTTGGATCTTCATTCCTTAACCTCTTCTGCTGGCCTTTCTCTCTGCCACTAAGTCACTTCTTGCAGGTCTCCTACCTTCAGGACAGGTGACAAAACACCCAAGTGTGAGAAGCAAGCATATTTGGCATGACTAAATTGACTGGACCTGAATGTCTTTCAAATAAAAATTACAAATGCTAGACAAAAATTAAAAACAAAAACAAACAAACAAAAAACAAAATAAACTACCCAATGATCTGTCTGACCTTTGAGCCATGTACACTTTTAGTCAAACTCAGAGCAGCTTAGCTAAGGAGAAGAGATCTGAGCTGTGATTCAAGACGGCATTAAAAGGATTAAGTTTGCAATTCAATCTAACATGGTAACTGCCTGCAAAAACAAAACCAGTTTTCTCTGGATGATTAGGACAGACTCCAGATTCTCTACATTGTGCAATATTCAATAACCTCTATAACTATTCAGTAAACCTCTATAATACAATATACCTCTAAAGACTTCTTATAGATGAAAAGCCAGGAATATGTGACCTCGTTTCAAGAGGAAAGTCAACCAACCAAGACCAGTTCTGAGACAACTAAGACGCTGAGATGAGAAGACAAGAATTTTATCCAACGAAGTAAAAGAAATTATGCTATGCAAATTTTTAAATCTTAACTAAGAAATAGAAATTAAAAATAAGAACCAAATGGAACTTCTAGAACTGAAAAAAGTAGTATCTGAAATGAAAATCTCACAGGGTTGGCTTACCAGGCAGAATGGAGATAATAGGGGAAGAGTCTGTGAACTTGAATACAGATAAATAAACCATCTGGGGCAGAGAAAGCAACAACTGAAAAATAATAAAGCCTTGAGAACCTGAAGGACAATATCAAAAATTATAACAATAAGTAGTTGCATCCCAGGGGTGAAGAAAACAGAGAACATAACAAAACAAGTAGTTGAGGACATAGATAGTGGCCAAAAACTTTCTTAAATTTGGTGAAACTCATATATTTGGTATTCAAAAAGCTTGGTGAACCCTGACTGGGAAAAATATGAAGAAATCCATGCCTACGCAGCACAGTCCTAAAAATCAAGAGAAAGGGGGAAATCCTCAAAGCACCCAAAGGAAAACTAGGCATGTTACACGCATGTGCAGGAATATAGCTGAGTAAGCACAGGCTCATCAAGACTAAGGAGCCCAAATGCAGGGAAAACAGATCCCTAAAGTTCTGAAAGTACATCCATCAACCTAGAGTCCTGTACTAAGTTGGAGACAATCTCCTTCCAGAAGGAAGGCAACATTCAGATGAAAGAAAGATTAAAGAATTTGTTGTCATTCATAAGAAGTGCTAAAAGAGGTACTTCGGAGGGAAACAATATCAGATGGAAATTCAGGGTTAAGGAAGTAATAAAGTAATGTCAAAACAGGGAAGATGTGGGCAAATACACATGACTTTTAATATTTAATTTCTTTGAAATTCAAAAGATTGTTTAAAGCAAAATATACATTGTCTTCTGGGTTTATTATGTAGTTCGAACACATAGTGACAACTATAGCATAAAGAGTGGGTGGGGGAGTATGGAGTTGTAAAGTTTCTCTATTTTATGTAAAGCGGTACAACATTAGCTACACTGAAAAGTCAAAGGGGTACATTCCATATATTTTAATCCTTAACACTCACTTGTAGTGTAATATAAAGAGGTATAGTTAAAACACAGTAGACTAATTAGAAAGAACTTTTAAAATTTTTTTAAATAATAAAAAGGTAGGAAATGCACACAAAACAAGGAAGATACAGAAAACTCATAAATTAGTACCTCTGAGCATATAAGTAATTATGTTAAATGTTAATGGACAGTGCATTATAACTAAAAGGCATAGTTTTTCAGAATCAATTTTTAAAAAAAAAAAACAGCTGGGCATAGTGGCTCATGTCTTTAATCCCAAGTGCTTGGGAGGCTGAGGCAGGAAAATCTTAAATTTGAGATCAGTCTGGGCAACTTAGCAAGACTTTTATCTCAAATTTTAAAAGTAAAAGGATCTGGGGATATAGTTCAGTTCTAGACTATTTGCCTAGCATGCACAAAGTCTTGGGTTTGATTACCATTAATGAAAAAAAAACGAAAACCTACATCTCACAAGTATTAGGTTGGCCACTGTCAGGAAGGAAGGAAGGTAGGAAGTAAGGAAGAAAGGGAAGGATGGAGGAAGGAAGGAAGGAAGGAAGGAAGGAAGGAAGGAAGGAAGGAAGGAGATTTGGGCAAAGAAGGATGTGGAGAAAATGAAAATCTTGCACATTGTTAGTAGACATGTAAACTGGTGTGGCTGTTGTGGGAAATAGTATGGCAGTTCTTAAAAAAATTAAAAATAGGATTACTATATATGATCTAGTAATTCTACTTCATGGTATATATTCAGATGAATATAAATCAAGGTCCCAAAGAGATATTTCCACTCATCGTAACAACAGTATTCACATTAGCCAAAAGGTGGAAGCAAATTTGCATGTCCCATTGACAAATGAATGTATAAATAAAGTGTAGTACACATACAATGGAATATTACTCATCCTTAAAAAGAAAGAAAATTCTGAAACATGCTGCATTGTAGGTAAACCTGGAGGATATTATAGTAAATAAAATAAGCCAATCACAAAAAGACAAATAGTGAATACTTGGACTTATATAAAGCATTTGCAATAATCAAATTTATAGAAACAAAATAGAAATGTGGTTGCCAAGGGTGGAGAAGAGAGAAATAAAGAATTGTTGTTAATAGGTACAGACTTTCAGTTTTGCAAGGTGAAAAAATTCGAGAGATTTGTTGTGCAATAATATAAATATAAAACTACTGAACTATACATTTAAAAATGCTTAAAGTGGTAAATTTTGGTTATGACTATTTTACTATAATTAGACATAAAACAGGCCAAAAGCTAGATCTAGTTGCAATAATAATTTTTAAGTCTGTTACTTTAAATATGGAAACTCAGACTGAACATGAGTAGCTGGAAATAGATATACCATGCCACTAGTAAGCATAGAAAAGCTGGAGCAAATACATTAATATGAGACAAAATAGACCTCAAGACAGAGGCATTAAAAGAGGTACAGACACTTCATAATGATAAAAGAGGCAATTTATCAGGAAGATATAACAATCATAAATATATATGCACCTAATAAAAGAAGAAATAGACAATTCTACTATCTTAGAGATTTTAACCACCATCTTTCTCAGTCATCAATAGAACAAATGGAGGAAAATTCAGTTAAAAAATAGGGGATATGAAAACATCTAATACCTTGACTTAAATGACACTTACACTATGCTCTGAAATTTCAGAATGCATGCTCTGTTCAACTGTGTTCTTCAAGGTAGGTCACCACATGCTGGATCACATAGCAAGTCATAATGAATGTCAAGGTTTGAAATAATGCAGAAGTTGTACTCTAATAAAAATGGAATTAAGTTAGAAATCAATAACAATATGATATCCAAGAAAACCCCTGTGGTAGACGGACTAAGGTTGCCCCCACCAAGATATTCATGCCCTAATCCCTGGAATCCATGAATATGTTACCTTATATGGCAAAGGGGAATTAAGGTTATGGATAGAATTAAAGCTGCTAATCAGCTGCCTTTATGATGAAATATTATATTGGATTATATGGGTAGGTGTGATGTGCTTACAAAGGTCCATTAAAGTGAAAGTAGGAAGGGAAGAAGTGGTCAGAGGGCTGTGATGTCTATGATGTGAAAAGGTCTCCATGGGTCATTGCCAGCTTTGGGGACGGAAGAAGGGGCCACAAGCCAAGGAACACAGGCAGCCTCCAACAGTGAGAGAACTGGCCTCCCCTCTGGAGCCTCCAGAAGGGAACACAGCTCTGCTGACTCCTCAGTGTCAGTGAGACACAGGTGAGAGGTCTGACCCAGAGAACTGTAAAATAGGCTTTATTAAAGTAAGTTGTTTTAAACCATTGTTTGTGTAATTTATTGTGGCAGCAATAGAAAATTAAGACAACTTCCAATTTCAATTCATTGTGGTTGTTATAATAATTAGGTTTAGTTCAAATGAAAGTTAAGGAAGTTGGAAAATAAAGAGGAAGTCTGTCAGGAGAGTAGCAGTGATTCTTCTTCCTACCTTATCCTTGGAGTGGACTTTGGACGACGGTCTGCATTTTTCACAGCAGGCTGGACAAGCAATGCTGGTGCCCAGCATGGTAGGTTGTGTGGAGTGCCTGTCCAAAGGGTGATGTCCACTCAGAACCTCAGAACAGGATCTTATTTGGATATAGTCTTTGCAGATGTAAGTAAGGATCAAGATGAGATCACTGAATTAGGGTGGTGTGACAGACAGTCGAGATCGATTGTCAACTTGATTGACTCTCAAGCCCCCCTGTGCACTTCTGTGTGTATCTTGGTGGGTTATGGAGAATGGACCTTGGATACTTTATCTGGCCCTTCACTCCTTTATCTCTGGTGCTGTTCTGCTTCCTCACTGCCATGAAGGGAGCAGCTTTACTCCTCCAAGCTCTTCCACCATGATGGTTCTGCCCTGGAGACAAGTAACCATGGACAGAGCTTCAGAAACTGTGGGCCAATAAACCTGTCCCTTAACTTGTGTGTGCCAGGCATTGTGTCTCAGTGACGAAAAGCTAACACAGCAGACTCTGAATTCAATGAGTTTTTCGGAAGGAGCAGAAAAGGACTCAGAGAGATACAGAGAGAAGGCGCTGTGAGAGTGAATGCAGACTGGAGTGATCTGACCACACACCAAGGAACACCAAGAATTGCTGGCAACCATCAGGAATCAGGAGACACCATGAAGCGGATGCTCCCACAGAGCTTTCTGAAAGGACTGGCTGTGTTGGCACCTTGATTTTAGACTTCTGGCTTCTGGAATGTGTGAGAATAAATGTGTGTTGTTTTAAGTTCCCCAGCAGGTGCCAGTTTGTTGTGGCAGCCATAGGACAATAAGGCACCTAAAGTGTTGGTCTTTTTTTTTTTTTGGTTTTTGGTGTTTTTCCGATACTGGGAATCGAACTCATGACCTTGCACTTGCCAGGCAGGTGCTGTGCCGCTGAGCTAAATCCCCAGCCCCTAGTGTTGGTCTTTTTAGTCCTTCTATAGTGGGGATTAAATCCAGGCCTTTTCAATGACATCTATCCCCAGCCCTTTTTTTTTTGTTTTTGTTTTGAGACAAGATCTTTCTTTGTGGCTATGTTTCTCAGGCTGGACTTGAACTTGCAATCTTCCTGCCTCAGTCTCCCAGAGTAGTGGGATTATATCATCTGGCCAGAACTATGACAACCAGAGGCATCCAAGGACTCCAGGGAAAATTAGGAGCACTGGCCAGTTGGCAGGTGTCAGGCACTGGGAGTCACACTTGTTTCTTTCTTGTGCTTCTCTGAATTATGTACTTTGCCCCCAGGGAGGCACACATGGTCTCTCTGCAGCCTTCACAGAGCCCTGAACTAGGAGTTGACCCGGTGTCCTGGCCCCATCCTCTCCCTGGGTATTGGCAGGCCCTGAGACCTGTGCCAGGGCCACCATGCCTGTGAGAATCATTACCATCACAGCGGGGGCTGGTCAGAGGCCAGATCAGATTTTACATCCTGAAGTCGCCTGGCCCCTGGACATGGTAACATGGACTCTGGGTGTGCAAACTGGGTCTGTTGAATCCACAAGCAGTGTCTCTGCCTTTACTTCTGTGGTTCCCTCCCAGGCCAGGCAGGGCTGTGGGCTGTCACCTGAGGAAAAGGGGGTGAGGGGGAGAGAGAAGGGAAAGAGAGGGGACAGGGGAGAGGAGGGAGAGGAGAAAGCTGCCATGTTTGGCCGGTGTAGTTGTGCAGAAACACCTCTCATTCTGGCCAGGTTGAATTTGGGAGGGTGGAGGTGATACTGTGCACCCAGCTGGCGAGCCCACCCAAGGAGCACAGGTCCCGCCACTGCCATTTAGGAGGCAAAGTGAAACGTAGGACTAAAGGAAAAGTCTTAGTCTGCAGTCCAGGGCTGGTGTTTCTGATTGTGATACATTTGGAGTAGGTTGTGCCTCAGGAGGTGGCAGCTTCTACGGTGAAACACAGTTGTCCACTCAGCATTCAGAAGCGCCAGGACAGGGAGCTGGAGCACAACCCTCAACAGGGCCAGAGTGGCTCTGCTCCAAGGCCTCCTGCTAAACTGACTCTGGGGAGTGGGAGTGAGGAGTAGGGGATGCAGGCCGGGATGTGTGTGTGACAGGCACCTGCAGGACAAATGCTGAGTATCATCTAGGCCTTTGGGGGAATGTTCTGATTACTCCAAAGAGCTGCAAGTAAAAATCACTCAGATGGAGGGGGCAGGTACTGCCAGAGCTAGGGAAGGAGCCACGCAGGGACCCAAGATGCGTCTCAGAGAAGAGTCATCTCAGGATCCCAAGCTGAACCTAATGGAGTCTCAGCTCTCACCATGACCCCAACTTTAAGTCCACCTCTAGCCCTGGCTTTTGCTGACTCCTAATTCTGCCTTTAACTTCAGCAGAATTAAGTGCACAGGCCCACAGGTGGGAATATAGCCTGTCCTTCCTTATCCCAACAGCCTCAGGAGCAGGCTGTGCCCCCCGCCCTCCTGCCCCCTGGCCTGGGTCTCAGCCCCAAGGTGCAGGCACAAGGTGTGGGGTATTGGTGTGCAGATTTCTCCTCTCTGTGGCCAGGCCACAGTCCTGTATGCGCTGACTGCCCTGCTTGACTTCCGTGGGGAAGAGAGGCTCCAAAGGGGAGCAGGGGGATTGCAGTGAGCTGAGAGCAGGCCTGGACAGGGAGCTCGTTGGGAAAAGTCCTGGGCACATCTCCTCAAGCTGCAGTTGGTCCACTAGGTGGGTGATGGTGTGTGGCTATTTTAATTCAAGCAGCTCTTCAGGAGCTGGTGAGTGTCGTGAGCAGAGGACAAGTGGACATTTCTCCTTATTAGCACAGCCTGAAGGCCTATGTGTTTGTTGGCCAGTGGTGTATGGATGGCACCGTCTCTCTGTCCTCCTCAGCGCAGGCATCCCGGACCACGCTGGGGTTAATGATCTGAGGCCTGTGAGATTGGCAAGCGTCTTGCCAAGTCAGCCTCTTGTCTCCCACACAGAGGGAGATGCTCACTGGAACCACATGGGTGTGGGGTCTTGCCGTGTTCCTACTTAGGGGTCCAGGTATGCATATGGCCTCATTCATAGCCAAAGAGCCACAGACGCAGGGAAGTTTCTACACCGTTGTTCTCAGCACCAGGGAGCAGGGCTGGAGGAGGCGGGAGCCCCCAGAGCCTCAGGCCCCAGTGGAGCCACTCAGTGCTGCAGTCGACCCCTGCCCTATGGGGCACCTGTCTGACCAAAGGCTGATTTCTGCTGGGTCCCACGAGCAGATGACTTCATGCTGCTGACTGCCCATCCCTGGTTCCTTTATATATTTTGATGTTCATGGAGAGGTTTTTATTGCTTTCATGTGGTGCCCAAATTACCTGCTTTTCCTCTCCCCACACCAGCCAGCATTGATGCACTGATCCAAAACTGAACACTGGGATTATTTGTATGGGGCTGTGAGGGCAAAACATTTCAAGTTAGGGAGAACATTCTGGTAACTGGGAGCACTTGTAATCCCCAGCCTAACCAACCTAACCATTCCTAAATTCATTTCAAAGAGAGAGGAAAAATTACTCTCCTTCAATATTCCTTAAAATTGCCTACCAGGGACTCTCTGGAGGGACATATGTGTGTGTCCCAAATTCAGAAGGAGGAGCTAAAGATTGGAATCCTCTGTTTTGTATCATGCAGACAGCATGAAGTCTGAAAAAACAGCAACAGGACACCATGTAGACAGCAGCACTAACTTCCAGACAGTGTCATTATTATTTGCCTGTATGCATAGACTTTAAAACACATTCATCTTGGAACAGGGTAGGGTACCAATCAATAAATCAGAGTATAGAATTTTCAGGACAAATGGATAAGCTCAGGGAAGCTTGCTGTGTTAGTCTGCTCAAGCTGTTGAACCAAAATGCCACAGGCTGAGTGGCTTAAATAACACTCATCGCTCACAGATCTGGAGGCTGGAAGTTGGAGGTCAAGATGCTGGCAGGGCTGACTTCCAGTGAGGCCTCTCTTGGCACAGACAGCCACCTTCTCGCAGTGTCCTCACATGACTTCCTCTGTTCACACACATTCCCAGAGGCTCTTCTTCTTTCTTTAAGGACACATATTGGATCAGGAACTCACCCTATGGACTCACTGAACCTTAGCAGCCTCCATAAAAGGCTCATCTCAAAATGCTCTCACCTTGTGGGAGAGAACTTCAACCTATGAATTGTAGGGTGTGAGGAACACAGAGTAGTCTGTAGCACTTGCCAACACATTCTCTCTGCTGGCTTGACTCTTGGTAATGTGCCCACTTGGGTCCAGTCATAGGTTTTAGATAGCCTAAAAGAGGAAGTTGCCATTTACTGCCCTGAAAGGGGCAGCCTGTGAGATACAGCCCTAGCGGTGGGGCCTGCTGTGTGCTGCCCATACTGTTAGGGCCTCCTTCCTTCCTCCGTGGTCTTCACCACACCTGCAAGACAGGGACAGCTGTCCCATTTACAGAGGGTGGAACTGGGGTACCAGGAGATGAGGTTGTTTGGCTAAAGGCCCCCAGCCTGTACGTTCAGGCCTTGGAGGCAGGTTGGCTGGAGAGCTTCCTCTTGTTGTCTAGCAGGAGCAGCAAAAGCTTGATGTGTTCATGGGTCCTGTGGATTGAGTTAAATGATCACATTTATAGTTAAATAGTCACATTGATAGGGATGAAGCCTAAACCTTGGACACCTGCTGTGAACATCCTAGGGTTCTGATGTGCACTGTTTTATTTGTATTTTTATAAGATATCTCCCAACTGTCATAGGATCAGTGTGAAAAGAAACACACTTCTAGTTACCTCCTACCTCTGTCCTTCATGGACACCTTGATGATCTCACTAGGAGCAAGCATTTCCAAAGAGAGAGAGATCTATAGTAAGTGTGCCCAACAGATCCCGCAGCGGTCACTTCCATACTCTGCTGGAGATGGCCACAGTCAGTGGACAGCCAGAGGGTGACAGGGGAATGGCCTCAAGGCTGGATGGGCCATGGACTCTCAGATTAGGCCCTGAGGAAACTCTGCCCTGTCTCTTTCTCTGGCTTCTCCTGTGAGGGTAGGAGCAGGTCCCAGTGGCCTCACAGACTTGGGGAGTGGGTGGCTGGGAGCCAAGCTGCTAAGCAGGCACCATGGGCCAGAGTGGGCTCCTATAGCAACCTCATCTGTTGGAAAGTAGAGGCCACCTCCATCTTGTTCTAACATGTATACACCTGCAGGATGATTTCCTGAGTGGGGAAGCAGTGATGGAGTAGGTATATTTGCGCACAAAGATGTTCTACTTTTTGATTCTCACAAGGGCACAATCTGGATTAAGGGCATCATGACCAGGACCCAAATGTCATGACCTCCACTTGCCCGGAGGAGGCAGCCACAGCCCTAGGGAAGCCTGTTCTGATGGGCAAATTGGAGCCCAGACTTAGGATCACAGTCCAGCTGACATATAAATCTACGGTCCAGCCTCTCAGTGGGATTTTTGCCCAGGTGTATGCTCTGGCTGGGCTGGGATGAGAGGAAGCAGACAATGAACCACATCAGGTGTCCTATAGACCCCACTCTGTGTATGGGAATCTTCAGCTCTGGGCCTGCCCAGCTCTGCACCCAGCTTGCAGGCCAGCCAGCCCTGGTGACGTGACATCTAGGAACAACTTAGGACCACTCCGTACAATTCCACAAAGTCAGGATTATACATTCATGTGATTGCTGTCTGCTTCTATGGCTAGGCAAATTTGCTTCAGAAATACAACTTAAATTTAGGGAAATTGGATTTTATGTCAAAATGCCAGAAACTTTAGGCATGAGTGGGTGTTAGGTGACCCACTTTCAAAGTGAGGCTGGGCTGAGATGGATGGTTGATGTGGTCCAAGAGGGAAGGCGTGTGCCTGGAGAGCTGAGGGTAGCACAGGTGAGTGTCATAGCCTGCCAGAGGGCTGCCCGCCAACATTCTGGGCCTTCATCACCTCATCCATCAAAGACAAATATGAACACCCGCCTCCTTATATAATGGGAAGGAGAAAAAAACCTATCCAGGCAGAAGGAGTTTGGTTCTGTTCTGACATACTTTAATGGTTGTTTCTCTAATCTCTGTTTTGCCAAAAAAGCCCCAAAGGCTTCTTCTCTGTGTGTTTGCAGATTTCATCTTTGATGAATGATCCTATGTGGTAATTCACTCATGGCGGAGATGACTCTGGCAGGAGGCGGGGTGGCCTCCTGGAACTGGATGGGGTAGAAGGGAGGACACAGATGCAGAAAACAGCATCTCACAGTTCGTTATCTAAGTGCACAACCGTTGAGTTGAGGGAGTAGAGATAGGACAGGCAGGGCCTGCCTTCTAGGATGAGAGCAGAATTTTCTGGGAGCCAGTGAAGCACAGGGACAGAGCAAGGACTTGGTGCCAGGTCACCCCCTGCCACTTAGGAAGGGCAAACAGATGGGCAGTGGTGAGGAACTGAGGGCTGAGCCGATGAAGCTCATGGTCTTCGGGTGGCTTCTGTGTTCACTTCCGGGAACTGCTATAACAAACTGCCGCATGCATGGGTGACTAAAACAGTAACAATGTACTCTCTCATGGTTCTGGAGGCCAGAAGTCCAAGATCAAGGTGTCTTCAGGGCTGTACTCTCTCTAGAGGCTCTGGCGGAGGCTCCTTCCTGCCTGCCTTGGGTTTTGGTGCTTGCTGGTGTTCTGTGGCATGCAGCTGCAGTACCCCATTCTCTGTCTCTGTCATCATAGCTGTCTTCCTATGTGTGCCCTCCTTTTTTCTCACAGAACACCCGCTATTAGAGTAAGAATCTGGAATGGCTCCCAAAGTCTCATGTGTTGAAGGCTTGCTCTGTGGCTGGCTGTGCTATGGGGAGGCAATGAAACTTTAAGAGGTGAGATCTAGTTGGGGGAGGTAGGTCCCTGGGGACATGACCTTGAAGGGCACATTTTGTCCCTGGCTCCTTCCTCTTTCTCGGTCTCTCTGTCTCTGTCTCTCTCTGTCTGTCTCTATCTCTATCTCTGTCTCTCTGCTTTTCTCTCTCCCTCTCTCTTCCCAGCTGCCATGAGGTGAGCACTTTTCTCTGCTGCACCCTTCCACCATGATGTTTTGCCTCACCACAGGCGCAGAAACAACGGAGAAAGCTAACCATAGACTTTAACCGGTGAAACCATGAACCAAAATAAACGCTTCCTCATTTAAATTGTTCTTTGCTGGTATTTTGTAACAGCAACAAAAAGCTGACCAGTCACTGGATTTCCCACCCTAAAGCAATAGAACCTCAATTACATCTACATAGTACCTGCATCAAATATCACATTCTGGGTGGGTATGATTTGGGGGGGACACTGCTCAACCCACGGTACTTTCTTCAAGAAGTTGGTTATACAGAGGAGCCCTGTTTGCCTCAGCCTGAAGTGACCTTGGTTTTCATCCCCTAAGTCAGCCCTGTAACACTTCAAAACATCATACAATATTGACAAAGGTCACAAGTGTTTTCTGAGGAAAACTGTCTGAGTGGGAGTTCCATGCAGGTTGATGGTGTCAGTGGGCATAGTTCCAGTTGGCCATGCCTCAGATTCCTGGGTACACAGTTCCCTTTTCTGGCTCAGCAGGTCTCCCTCCCCTCAGCTGGCAGCTTTCTTCCAGATGAGCGCTTCTGCCGTGAGCAGGGAAGGCACCAGCCCTGAGGGCGAACTAAGGCCCAGCAGAGGTAGGCTCTAGTCCCATAGGACCAAGGTGCCCTGGCTTCCTGGACTTTTTCTTCTGGCCATTTCATCCTGCCTGCACCCATTGCAACTTTCAACCACTGACTTAGATTGGATTTATTCAACAGGACTTAAAAGTATTCATTGCCTGCAAGTGGTATGAACAAAATTGGAGCTAACTAAAGGGGAAGAGGACTGACTGAGAAAACTTGGAGACGTCTCTCAGAGCCAACACGCTAAGCCAGGTTGCAAATGTGCAGGCCCTTCTGACCCCTCTGCCTTCGCACCCCTGGGCACATTGGTCATTAGCTTCCTGCACTTCAATTTCTTCCATGTGGCTTCCCCAAGCCCTCATCTGGGGGCTCAGCCAACAGAGCCTAACTCCCCTCAAGTTCCAAAACTTCAAAGCATCAACTCATTGGTCAGGTGCCTTCCAATCAGCAGGGGCCAGTGAGGGACAAGAAATCCCCAGGAGAAAGTGAAAGGCTGGGTGGACAGACCTTTAAGGTCATTCCATGATGCCATTATAGAGTCTGGCCCTGTGAACAGCATTTGGAAGCCACTAGACTAACGTTTGTCATTCGAAACTAGTTCCCTCTACAAGACCCCACAAGTGCTGAATCTGGAGCCAAATTCAGCTCTTACGGCCACTTGGCTAACACTTGCTGGGTTACAAGTGAGAGACTCTGGGAGCGGGTTCCATCACCTCCTCCTGGAACCTAGGGGTTGCAAGAACCAGGAAGAAGGTAGTGGAAACTTTCTGTATACTGGAAAGCCATGCACTTGGGGTGACTTCCTGCCTGTTCAGCCAGCTTGCCCTCAGCCGGCCAATAACCATCTCATTTCCTGGTCCACAAATAGACAGTGTGGCCCTCACAGCATGTCCACATATGCTCTTTAATGCAGGTGAGCTGGCAGCAACTCAGAACTGGTAAATAAGGGAGAGGGGAAGGAAAGGCACAGTTGAGAAAGGAACCCAGGTGTCAATGAGAGACCTGGGAGACCCTGGGCAAACTATGACCTTCAGGCCAGACCTGTTCTGCTGCTTATCAGGACATGACCACAGACATTTGTTTAAGTATTGTCTATGTCTGCTCTTACCCCTTGTGGCAGAGCCAAACGGGTGGCTAAGATCACTGGCTTACAAAGCATAAAATATTCATTATTTGGCCCTTTACACACAGGTTTTGTAATCTCTATCTGGAGCTGGCTGTCTGATATTGTAGCCACCAACCATAGGTGGCTCTTACCTGCTTGACACTTGAGATGTGTCTATTCTAAATGAAATGACATGGGCTACATGTAGTATGAACTATACTCCATATTTCAGACTTTATGCAGGAAAAGATGTACAGCAGCCATTAATAATATTTGCATATTGATGATATTAAGTTTTTAATATGTTGGGCTAAGTTAAACATTATATTAGAATTAATTTGCCTGCTTATTTTTATACCCTTAATGTGGCTCCTGCACATAATAACTGCAACCATAGCTCCCACCATATTTCTGCTAGTGCTCACTTAGAGATGATGTCATGTCTCTCTTCCATCTCCTGGATAGGCTCCTCTACAAGTGGACTTGATGATTTCAAGCACCTTCTTATTCAAATGGCAGGTCACAGACTATTAGTGACCAGGGAATCATTTGAGTAAGCCACGACCAGAGGTTTTAGAAAAGAAATAGTATAAAACAGAAAATGTTTAAAGCAAATTGCACACTGAAGATGAGCACTAGATTTTAAAACCTATCTCAGTTATGCCCTCTTTATAGCATCTACTTAACCATTGTAAGTTATAAGATACACCACGACCACATGCACAAAAGGAGAAAAAAACAGCCCTCTAAGCCATCATGCAAGATACTCACAACAGATATTCAAGATGTCAGAAGCTTGAGCTTTTTCTCTATTCCAGGGGCCTCACCTGTTCCTCCTGCTTCTCTTGCACTTAGGTGCACGAGGTAGCTCATCCTTTTACATGTGCACATGTCTCAGTGGCCAAACACAGCCCTACCTCGTGGACTCACGGGCACCATCACTTCTTAATGCCTAGACTGTTCTGCAAAAGGCAAATGGCCTCAGGATCCTCCTCCTAATGATGGATATTTGCTGTACTAATGTGAAACTTGCAGTCCCTACCTTTCTGCATAGCAACATCCTTTCATTTCGGTGAAACTCACAGTGAGTCTCTTGGAAGACATTTTTACAAAAATTAACTTGGACTCACATAGTACCAAAAACATGCACATATTGGTGATGAGGGTTTTCGTTATGGCCAACTCTCTACCAAGCCAGCTGTGACCTTCTGCCTAGGCAGATTGAATTTTTAGACAGAATGCATTTTCAGAGATGCTTCATAAGGTGACAAGATGTGCACCTATGACAATAAGTGAATATAAATCTGTGGGCACTGGTCCATGTAAAATGCATTTCTTAGCCTAGATTGTACTCAGAAATGTTAGGTGCTGCATGTGTTTAACAACTCCCATTGACAAATCCCAGTTTTCTGCAAAGGCTCTGGAACAAAGGACCTTGAATCCTCAGGAGACCAGAAGCTAAATCACTTACCAACTTTTAAGCTAATCCCTACGGTGAGCCCACAGATGCCAAATCAAGTACATATAGGAAGGGAGCAGAGCAGGCAGAACAGTAGCAGTGGGTACAACTGTGGCCAGGTGAATGCCTTCTGTGCGGTGAATCAAGTAGACTTTAAGACACCATTGCATTTACCATTTGCTCCCAATTAATCTTAACTGTCTGGGAAAAATGGTGGATGGTGTATTTTGGACTATCAGCTCATAAATTAGCTCATAGGCCATTATTCTCACTGGTCCTTGCAATCATTGAAGAATTATGTATCAAGCCTGTGCACAAGCCAGGCACAGGCAACACCAAGAAGAGGTATTGTTGGACACAGGGAGAGCCTAGAATCCCAAAGTGAATTAGCCAGTCTGGGGACAGTCATTTAGTGTGGAGGATAAGGTGAAGCATCATTCGGACGAAGGCAGGATGGTGAGATGAGTACAGTGCTCATGAACCTCCTGCTGCAAGTTGCTACCTGGTCTGGTGGGTGCTGACTCACATGTGGGGACCACAGGTCTTGACCAGCAGCCCACCCTTCTCTGCTCTAACTGAGGGAATCATGGAATCATGGGGCCTGGTCACAGAGGCTTACTTAGAGGGTGAAGCTGAGGAAGTCTTGGAAGTGGGCACCTAATTTCTCACAAAACAAACAAAGCTTTGTCTCTAGCTCTCATTCTATTCCTGACATCTTTCTTGTAGGCCCCTGTTATAGTTGTGGGATTTGCAAGGGGACAGTATAATACAGGACACATAGTTTATAAGATTATTTATAATAGCCACCCAAAGAATCGTGTACAAAAAGAGAATGCAGGAAATGTGTCCACACACTAAAGGCCAAAAGAATCAGGCTGAGGGCTGGATCCCACGATAATGTCCGGCATGAGTCTAGCTGAAGACCTAGAGCCCATAATAATGCCTCCCACAAGTCCAGCTGGAGGCCTAGAGCCCATGGAAATGTCTCATGCAGGCCTATTTCATGGATTGGTGCTGGGAAGGCCCAAAGGTCAGTGGTGGAAGCTAGAAAGTCTGTGCCAGCAGAATGAAGGATCTGTGCTAACAGGCTGAGGGATCTGTGCTGGAGCCAGGAAGTGATGCTCAAAGTAAGAACCAGGAAGTGATGCTCAAAGTAAGAACCAGGACTCCCCTGAAAAGTACCACAGCCATCCTCAGCAATAATGAGGTACCGAGTTTCTCCTATGATAAGGATAGCTGAGTTCCCATCAAGGAAGCCAATGCAACCTCTCCAGGAGACTGAGCTGTGCACCATCTTCCCTTCCAGAGCCAGCAAGCAATGCTCAAAGTGAGAACAGAGCTCCCCCAAAGTGAACCGTAGCCATTCTCAGTGATAATGAGGTGACAAGGTCCTCCTCTGATGAGAACAGCCAAGTTCATCAGGAAAGCCAGCATGACAAAATCCTCCAGCACAGTAGCCCAAGAAAACCAGCAGCTCTCTAACAGCTTCCCAAATAGATTTTACCAGCTCCAAACAGCCTCTCTACTTCTCCATTTCTGCCTGTTATGCAGCCAGCAACAGTCCTCAGGTGGGCCTCACCTAACCCAACACCACGCTGGTTCAATTGAGCTGGGTGTTACAAGTTGACCAACAGTTGTCAGTCCATCACAGCTCCACAGCCTGAATGGTGCAGCCTCAGGAACAGGTTGCAGTTATGGAAGTCTCTGGTGACAAGTGCTGCATACCTAGCTTTAGAATGAGGTTAGAAGCTGATGCTATGCAAGTAAGGGGTTTTGCATTAAGATATAATACAAATGTCATCACTTGGATTTCACAGTGCTGTTTAGAGCAGATTTTTAATACTTAATGAACTGACTATTTAGATGTGGTTATACACACGACATCTACACCAAAAAAGAGTTCTGGAGGCAGCAAGATCCTCTTGGAGCAGTGGTTTGGGGGTAATGCAGTGAAAAGTCCAGATGGTCTAGGGGTAGGGCATGATCCCCACAGAGATCTGTCCCTGTACTTGGCTCCATCACTGAACAGCAAGCTGGCTCTCTGAGCCTGGACAAATGGCCTCTGGCCTCTGCTGTTTGGAAAACTCTACAGGAGCCCTGCAAGTCACCCCTCTCTGTCACTTAAGCAGGCTGGTCCCACCATCCTTCCAGTTCCTTTAGAAGTAAGGCTGGGTGAGCTTTCCTTTCCAACAGAGATTGTTCTAGAAAGGCATCCCAACCCTGGCAGACTGAGTCAGGAAGTTAAAGCAAAGTTATGAATATTCGACAGCCTTCTATATATTATGATGCACAGTATGCTCCCTGGAACACTATAATGTGCTTATTATCGTTTGTTTCATAAGTAGATGCACCTTAAGAACAGTTTATTCAGATATTAATACCCCTTAAGGGAGACATCATCAGCCTGACTAAAAAACATTAGTATGGTAAAGTCCTAGGAAAATCTTGCATAGCAAGGCAACAAAATCAATAAAAACACATGGCACTAAAAGACAGGGAGACCCATAGTATTGATGAGTTGCTCCAGGTGGCTCATAGGGATGCTTGCAGGCAAGCCAGGCTCCTCCTTCCCTGGCCCCCTGGAGCCCCCAAGACCCCTGCCCAGGGGATCACCAGCCACCCTGACCAGCCCACAGAGACCAGAGCCTACCAGGACCAGCCCTGCAGCAGGACTGTCCTACTTCTCTGGAGATGCCTCTGGCTTCTGTGAGGAGGTGCATGCTGCTAAACACGCTTGACTGGACCTCAAGGTGAGGTCACAGAACAACCTGGAGGGTGCAGGAGGAGTTAGCGAGTGGTTCATCCTCACTGAAGGTCAGAGAACAGTGGCCTGGGGTAAGACATAGTGGCTTACCCATCAGTTGCAAGGCCTCAGGAGAATTTCTCAGTCTCTCTGTCCCTGCACTGATTTTCTCCCCTGTAAACATGGATAATACAATGCCCCACTGTAAGATTAAGTGGGTTAATAGTGGTGCAGTACTCAGAGCAGTCCCTGGTGCAGAACAGGCACCTAGAGGGGTTTCCTGTCAGTGCTGTTGTCATCATCATTAAGATCAATGAGCACTTGGATGAGTCATTTCCTTTCTCTGGGTTTCAGATCTTTCACCTGCAAAATAGAAGGAATGATGCTAGCATTGTCATAAGAAATAAATCTAGAGATGGGTCCAAGGCAAGCACTGGGACTCTGCTGGGAAGAGGCAGGCCAGCTGCAGCCCAGCTGAAAGGCTCATTTGGAAAATGGAAATGTGTATCATAACCCCATTTGTCACGCGATCATGCTCATGACAGCCACTCAGCACAATCCAAAGGAGAGATTTAGACCTAACAGGGAAAAAAATCAGTTAAAATTGACATATCCATTAGAAGATTTTAAACTGAAAGTATGTTCTTCACAGAGTGTTAGGATGACTTCCTAGGTGATGCTAAATCAATATCTCATACTTTGGATGAATTCATTATTTTGTTTTATAAAACTGTCTGGTTTCTAAATCCACTCCCATTCTGCTTTGCAAATGACCCCAGGAAGACTTCAGATGAATCTTTTGGATGCCAGCCATGGCCCCACCTGAAACCCCTCTGAAAGGATGAGCCATTAGGAGAGAGGGGAAGAAGGCTTCGCTGTAGGGGCTGAGCTTTTCTGTCAGCCACATTGTCCCCACACTCTAGTGCAGGACTCCTCCTGGCCCCTGGAGCCCTCCCGCTCACTCAGTCTTTATACTGTTTTCATTGCTGTCCTGTTTGAGAGACTCAGAGTAGAGCCTACTCACAGACAGGGTGTCCGTGTCCTCTGACACACGTGGAGACTAGAGGGAGGGCTGGCAGAAATCATTTGTATCTTCTTTTTGGCTTTTTTAAACAGTTCTTATTGAATGCCGAAATAATGTAAGTCATAGCTTACTTCAGTTATTCTTGTAATACAGAAATAAGACAGTGATACAATACAAAGTCCAAAGGAAAATCTCCCATCTTCTATTTCTCAGCAGAGGGACAGTGAAACAGTGGGGCAGAAGCCCCCAATAAGCCCCAGACTCTCACTCCCTGGCCAGGTGTCTCCTGGTCCTCAGCCCAACCACCTGGCCCCAGGGCTATGGTTGTGCCCTGAGCCCAGCTATTGTGCACAAATAAGGCCCTTGAAGAGAAAGTGGAGGTTTCCTATGTACTTTATGTCTCTGAAGCAATGCTTTCATTCATATCTAAGAGCACACCACATAATAGGAAAAACCTGAAATTGAGTATAAAATTTAAGCCTTTAAATGAACCACATTTATGTTGATAAGTACAAAATAATTCTCCCCTGGGAAGTGGCTCAGAATTGTGGCTGACAGTGTAGCTTCTGGAATCCATCTCCTGAGTTAAGTCACAACCTCAGTACCTTCCGGCTATGGCTGTGTGTGCCTTTACTCCTTTGTCTTTGAGGTGGGACAGGATCTTCCCACCTCAGAGCATTAGAGCGCTTCACAGTGTCACTGAATTTGGGCCATCAGTATCCTTTCTGCTGTTGCATGGAGCCCACAATGCAAGGAGAGTCTCCTAGGCTGGTCAGTGGCCTGCTGTTTGTAACAGCTGGCTGCTAAGGGAGAGTCACACAAGTGTCCCTGGTATCAGCACATTCTCCCCACTACTGCAGTTCTGCAGTGACCATGGGAAATTGCTCATCGTGTGCCCCTGGCTCTGAGTGCCACATGTCCCATGCAGGCTGAGAAATCTCAGCATTACTTTGCTTATGAACTTCCTCACTGGTGCTCAGAGTCTCCACAGGGCACTACTGGGCGGGTGGGAGTGGGAAGTTCGGGTAGATGGGTAGGTAGGCCCCATTCTTATCCTGGGTCTATTGGTCTATGCTGGTCATGCCAGAAACGCTCAACTAACCCACCTGCCTGGGGACTGGCCCTGCTGCTGTGGTCCCACTCTTCTGGGCTACAGCTCACCACAGCAACATCCCACAGTCATCCTGACAGTCAGCCAATGGGCTTCAAGATACCTCACAAACAGGACTTGTGAACCTCCTGAACATGTCCTGCTTCTGCTTTGGGGTGAATATTGGTGCTAAACATGGCAGGCAGGTGTTTTTGTCCCAACTCCAAAAGTCAGAGCAAATGCGGAAGCCCAGCTCTCAGCCAAGAGTGTACATTCTGACTCCAAATCAAACTTTCCTCCTTGAAGCCCATGATGGAAATGATCACACGGAAATAAGGCTACATTTCTAAAAATCTAACTCCCAGCCCTAACCCAGGCCACCTTTGTCAAAAATGAAGAAGCATATGAAGTGCTATTAATTTCTGCTCCAGTGATGCTCATCCTGCCAAAACCTACAAGTCATGATGATTCCAACCAGATGCCACAGAGCCCCATGTCTGAGTTCTCTGCTCAAAGAAAAGAAACGGTGCTTTGTGTCTCATCCATCTTTTAATTATCCTTCCTGAGGACAAGGTTTATATCAGCCCTTTTCAGAATGACGTGATTGATAGAGAATCCAGTTCAGGTTTTTAACAAATGGCTGCAGAGTCATCCAAAGGGTGAGTGTGCAGTATTTGCTTAGGAGAGTGTGTGTGTACAAGTACAAACGTATGTGTGTGTGTGTGTGTGTGTGTAGTTTTCATTCACACATGTATCTGCTGCTGTGCAGAGATTGTGCCTTCCCAGCCAGGCCAGCAGATGTGGAAGCTGAGCTGGCTCATGTGGGCATGCACTTTTTTAAAAAATCAGGAAGAAAATATCAGTGAATTCACAGAACATCAGGCCAGCAGAAATCATTTGTGTGTATCTTCAAGTCCTTACTGAGTCCCCAAGTAATATAAGTCATACCTTAATTATTCGTCTAATGCAGAAGTAAGACAGTGATGCAATACAAAGTCCAAAGGAAAATCCTCCATCTTCTTCTGTTACACCCCAGTCTTGCCCAGGAGCAAAAGCTCTTAGAAGGTCTATACCTGCACAAATATGCACAATTCTCTTTCTAAGCAGCTTCACTTTTAAAATTTTTTTCTGTCTTTTTGAGACAGGGTTTTGCTATGCAGTTCAGAGTGGCCTTGAGCTCACTTTGTAGCCCAGGCTGGTCTCGAACTTGCAATGATCCTCCTGTCTCAGCCTCCCATATGCTGGAATTACAGGTGTGTACCGCCATGCCCAGCACTAAGCAACTCATTGAATTACAGTTAACATGACAAGCATTTACCTATTCTGAGGTATACAATTCAGTGGCTTTAGTAAATTCACAGATCAGCATATAATCACCACAGCCAATTTCAGAGCTCTGTCAACATTTCAGAAAGAAACCTGGCACCCTTTAGCTATCACCCATTGATTCCAGAGCCCCTGATCCTTACGCAACCACTGATTTCCTTTCTGTCTCCATAGATTTCCCTGCTCAGAACATCTAAAAACAGGATCATGGCAGAATGTGTGCTCTCTGTTGTCTGGCTTCTGGCATTCAGCAGACTGTTATCCATATCATAGCACATATTGGCATTTTATCTCTTTATGGCTAAATAATTTTCCAAAGAATGGATACATCACTTTTTGTTAGGGCAGCTACATATGTACAAAGAAACAAATAGATTTTTCTACATATTCTGGCCTGCATGTGTGCTGTTTGTGAGCTCGTACGTTCCAGCAGTTTGGGATACCTGCCATGCTGGTCACCTGGTATTCTCTCTATGGCATCAACATCTCTGCAACACTGAAGTCCTATCCATATGTGCCATTCTACCTGTTCTGTGGTCAGACAGCACATAGATGCTGCATCCTGTCTTTTCTGGAAGTTAGGAGTGGAGGAGTCCACCCTGAAACACTCCTATACCACATGGCTGCTATGCAGCAGCTCTGAAGGGGCATGTCTGCCTGTCACCACAGTGGTGACATACCTGTTTGGACCTTAGACATGTACTCCTCCAATGATAGATGTATAGGTTGTTTCTATTGTTTGTTTAACTAGGCTAAGTTATTACAAACAACTCCCAAATCATAGTGGCTGAAAATAACTTAGTCCTTTCCAGCTCACTCTGTCATGCGTGCAGAGTAGAAAGCCAAGGGGCTGGATGGCAACACTGTGCCCCTTTAACTCTTTGCCCGGCAGTGACATGATACTTCTACAAGACCATGTTAAAGATCAAAGGGGTATGATGTCATTGGACAAAAGGACATGACCACATCTGAGCCTGAAGATTGTCAAATATCATGCTGCACTCCTTGGTGTACTATCTGGGTTGCAGTGACATCCTGGTATTTGTGCATTTGGGGGCCAACTCATATACATTTGACTTTCTTTCTACAGCTGACGACAGTACATTACCTTCTGTAGGGTATAAAGTTCCTTTGTGGCCTATTCTAAAAAAAAAGATACACTGGTTTTTAGATACACTGTGAACATCTTGAAACATCTGTCTGACTGTGTGCTTAATCTGTGCTTGCATCTTTCGTTAACTGGGGACATCCTGCTTCTACTGAGGACCAATGCTCTTAACCAGGTGGACCCCAGGAGCCATATTGGCTTCACCTGATCTATCTCCCAGGCCACAGTAACTTGCATGGGAAAGGAAGATGTAAAACTGCTCCAAGCCACTCCAGGATCTTCTCCCATCTTTCTTTTTGAAATGGAACCCTGCAGGTTCCAACAAGGACCCTGTTTCCCATAGACACTGACTCTTGGTAGCTCCCCTGGCAGCTGAGATAACTAGGATCAAGGCAACAGGAATGTGCCGAAGTGACAGTGTCACTCCTGAGCAAACTCCTTAAAGGCAAAGCAACTTACTCCAACTTCCTCTTCTCCCATTTGCTGGGCAAGAAACAGAAACATTGGTGGCAGTTTAGGACTGTTAAAGAAGTGAATCCATTTTCTATGGCTTTGTAACAAAGTACCGCAAACTGGTAGCTTATAATACACTTGTCCCTGCTTATCCATGGGGGATACATTCTATGGATACATCCATACATACATTCTAAGGTCCTCAATGGATGCCTGAAACTGTGGTAGTACCAACTTGTATATCAACTATTGGTTTACAAATTAGACACAGCAAGAAATTAATAAAAATAATTGATATTAAAATGGAACAATTATAACAATATATTTTAATAAAATTTGTACTTTGGTAGCATTGTTAAGTAAAATAAGATACTGCAGCACTATGACAGTTGGTCTGATGAACAAGACCACTGCCAAACTACTAATGGGTGAATATCATATACAGAGTGGATACACTGGACAAAGGGATGAGTTGTGTTCTGAGAAGGAAGGAGTGGACTACATAGAGATTTCATCATACTAGTAAGAATGGTGTGTAATTTAGAATTTCTTTTTCTTTTTTTTTTTTTTGGAGAAGGGTACCAGAAATGGGGACCTCACGCTTGCCAGGCAGGCAATGTGCCACTGAGATAAATCCACAGCCTTTTAATTTAGAATTCATAAGTGATTTATTTGTGGAATTTTCTGTGTAGTATTTTTAGATCAAGGTTTATCATGGGTGAGTCTGTGAAAATCAAAACTCCAGATGAGAGGGTACTACTGTAATGGAAATTTATTCCCTCACAGTTCTGGAGACAGAAATCCCAAATCAAAGCGTCAACAGGGCTGCACTCTATCTGAGGGTTCTTGAGACAGAATCCTGCCTTGTCTTTCTCCCAGCTCTTAGGGGCTCCTGGAGTTTCTCAATATTCTTTGTAAGGTAGCTGTGCACTGCAACCTGTCTGTCCATTGTCACATGACATTATCTCTGTGTGTCTGTCCATGCAGGCACTAGATTAGGGTACACTCTAATCTATTATAACCTCACCTTGTGTAATTACATCTCCAGAGACCTGGTATCCAAGGAAAGCCACATTCTGAGGGTCCAGGTGCGCATGACTTTCAGGGGACATTATCCAATCTAGTATAAAGACAGACACACAAATGTCAACTCATTTAGACTGCTGATTTTTAAAAAATATTTTTATTAGTGCCTATTAATTTTACAGAATTTTGGATTTCAATGTGGTATTTTCCTACATGCATATCATACATTTTGTATCATATACACATCCCTTATTTCCCTCATTTATACCTACATTCTCTCCTTCTCTCTTACTCCCTTCTTCTTGTCTAATCATAATCTCCCTTCTACTTTTATGTCATCTTTTTTAGACTCTACATTTTAGGGAAAATATGGGTACTTGTCTTTCTGAGTCTGGCTTATTTCACTTAACATAATAATCTCCATTTCCATCCATTCTACAAATCACAAAATTTTGTTCTTTTGTATACTGAATAATACGCCCTTATGTATATATATGTGCCACATTTTCTTTATCCATTCATCTGTTGATGAGCACCTAGGCTGCT
>NW_004955477.1:7563960-7589748 GCF_000276665.1 Chinchilla lanigera | reverse complement strand
CTTCTTCTTCTTCTTCTTCTTCTTCTTCTTCTTCTTCTTCTTCTTCTTCTTCTTCTTCTTCTTCTTCTTCTTCTTCTTCTTCTCTCTGACAAATGAACCCAAGGTCTTCCCATGGAGCTACATCCTCATGTCCTTTCTTAAAGTTTTATTTTGAGACAGGGTCTTGCTAAGTTACTAAGTTTCTTAGTAACTTAGTGTTATGGCTTGTATCTAGATATGCCCCCCATGCACACACACATAAAAGCCTCATGAGCTCATAGGTAGAATCTTTTGGAGGTGGCTAGATCTAGAGTATGTGAACATGGATTAAGGCTATGTGATAACCAAATTGGTTTAGCATAGTTCTGAGTGTGGATAATTGAAAATCCCACCCTCCGTGTGGGTGGTACCAACCAATAGGCTTGTAGCTTGGGTGGACTATAAAGGGAAAGGTGGACGCCACGCTGTTGCTACTGTTGTTTTATTACTTTCTGCCTGCCCTGCCATGGACTATTTCTTTTCTACCTTGCCACCCTACCTTGGAACCAGCCAAATATGAACTGAAACCTCCACAAACTATGAGCTGAAATGCACCCTTCTTTTAACTTGTGAGTATCAGATATTTTGTCCCAGCAACAAGAAAAGTAACTAAAACACCTGGGATGGAACTTGTGATCCTCGTGCTTCAGCCTCCCAGAGTGCTGAGATTACACATGCATGCGACCACATCCAGCTGTGTTAAAAATTTTAGGTTCTTTATATATTCTAGGTGTTAATCCTCTGTCCAAAAAATAGCTGGCAAAGATTTTCTCCCATTCTGTAGGTTGTCTCTACTAGCTGGTTCTTTTTCCCCCTTGCTGAGTAGAAATTTTTAACTTGATATAGTCTCATTTGTTGATTCTTGCTACTATTTACTGTGCTATTGGAGTCCTATTCAGCAAGTCTTTGCCTGTGTCTGTGGTTTCAAGTGTTTTTCCTATATTTCCATCTAGCATAAACTGTTGATCTTTTTAGTCAGTTTATGACAGCAGTGTGGCCTATACCCTAATGCACTGCCTAGAATGTACTCCCCCAGATTTGGCCCTGGGACAAACACCTCCGGGGAGGAGCTGATGTCTTGAACTGAGAATGTGCAAACTCAGAAAATGCGATCTCTACAAAGAAAGAAGGCACACGCTTGCAGTCCCTACCTGAGACCCTCAAGTCTGCCTTGTCCCACAGCAGTTGCTAGCTCAGAGTCTGCTGCACAGCCCTCCTGGGGAAGACTTTTTCCCTTCCATAATGGGCCCTGTGTCAGCCCCTCCTTGTTGATGTCCACTGTGGACCAGAAGGGCTATCTATGCTTCTCTGCCCTTAAGACATGTGTTGAGGGTTGGTCTCCCTGTGCCCAAAGGCCCAGAGCCCAGGAAAGGGGTGGGATGAATGCCCCTCTGCCTTCTGCACCTCTCCAATCTTTACACTCTGGACAGGTGCCCTGGTAAGACTGCCCTTCCCCACCCGGGCTCACAGCTATTCACTCCTTCCAATCCACTGAGGCAAACGGGCAACCTTCCCTTTACTTCCTGTCTTCCAAGGACTTGGTTTTGAGTAAAATCTCATGAGGTGACTCACCAACCCTAACTTGTAGGATATTAGAAGTTAAATCCAAAAGTCCTTCTCTCTTAACATCTGCCTGCTATAAAATCATGTTTGGAATGTCAGAACGTACTTATTTCTTCTGGGTGGGGATGCTCAGATGCATCTATCTTCCCACAAAGGTGTGTGGATATTTCAGAGGACTGGGAAGAGGAAGAAAAAAAGAACATGAATATCTTCTAAGCATTAGCCCATTACAGTTATCCATCTCACAAGGAATGGCACAGAGTTTATCCAAAAGCAAAGCAAAACAAAAAAGTGAACTTTTCATTATTCAGTATGAAAATGTTAATATGTGTTCATTTTTAGAAAAAAAGATAGAAAAGTCCAGACAAAGAATAATAAAGATAAAAATTAAAGTATCTGAAATTCCTTTATTCATTCATTTATCAAATACTAATTTCAGCTCCACTAGGTTGAGGGTTGGGTATACAGTTGCAGGTAAAATCGGTGGTCTAGAGCCTGTGGTCTAGTAAAGTGCTGTGGAGAATGTGAGCGCACTGCAAATTCTGACAAATGCTAGGTAGGAAGAAATGGACTCCTCCACACAGTCAAGAGATCCTGTTGAGGCACCTCACCTGTCCTGATACGGGTGGGTGTTCCATATAAGAACATCTGTAAGCACTGTAGAATATATCCTGCCAGGTGTATGTGAAAAAGCACATATAAACCACAACTGGATCATGCTATTATACCACATTTAGAGAACACCATGTGAGGATAAAGGCAGAGATCTGTGAGCCAAGAGCCACAGATTGCCAGCAACCCACCAGAAGCTAGGGAAGGGCAAAAAGAAAACATTCAACCCTGCTGACCCCTTGATCTCAGACTTCCAGCCCCGAGAACCATGAAAGAATACACTTCCATTGTTTAAATCTAGTTTTGGGTACTTTGCTACATCAGCCCTAGCCAAATATTTCCTTAACCCATATTCTTAGTGGGAAGCTGCTAGAATCATAGGCATCTTTTTTTAAAAGATTTTGTTCATGTTACCAGTTGCCTTGCAGAAGGCTAAGCTCCAACCGCAGAGCCTAGGGCTAGGTTGCACTCCATTTTATCTGTTTTTTCACTTCTTCCCTACTCCTACAATTGTATTAGATGTAAAAATATGAATCTGTTTTTTTAATGTTCTTCTTTGGTAACAGAGTTTATATCCTTTCTCTCTTTTCCGTGGAGGTATTTAGAAATTTTTCTTATTAATTTGAGAAAGTTTTTCTATATTAAGAATGTCAACCCCTTTGTCCTTCATATCTGTGTTAGATCTTTTTCCCCAGTTGAGGCAAACTTCTTTCAGGTGTGAAATTCTGGAAGTTTGCGGCATGAATCCTCATATAAGGGACATTAGGTGACATAATGGACATGAATGCCTTTTATTGCAGTTTTCAAACAGTACAGATATACTCTTCAGATGGCTATTTTTTATATTGACCCTCTATAAAGTCCAGTGGCATAATACTAAATCATAAATAAGTGAAGACATTTTTACAGGAAGCAAGGATATTGAAGTCTGTGTACATGGCTTTTTCCCCACATTTTTTAAAATTATAAAAGTAATAAACACACAAAGTAAAAATATTAAAGCAGTGTAGACTGATATTAAATGAAAAAGGAAAGTTTCCCGCCCCTAGACCAGCTCTCAGGAGAGAATCATTTTAACAGTTTATGTTTTCAGATCTTGTTGTTACCACCATAACTCTAAATAAAATGCTTTTACTTCTGTTTCTGGATTGATCAATTTTAGACAATTTCTACTTGATGTCCCAATATGAAAGGGAAGTTTAAGTCATTTCCACTTCCCACATGATCTCTTTAATTTTGTTAGCTGTATTATTTTTAGCTTTTCAGATTTTTATTAATAGCTTGGAATCGTGTGCAGAGACCTCCATTTCTGTGGGTCCAGGAAAGGACCATCTCATAATCCTTTCTGTGGCAGGTGAAGGGGTGAGGCTCTGCTCATAACTGTACCTCTTGCATCAGCCTTCCTCACACATCTTTCTCTTTACATCACTCAGGTGTTATCTACTCAGCGAAAAGAAGTGGGCACCTGTGACATCAGACGATAATGTGAGCAGCAAACAAAATGGGTAATACCCTCTTGCTCTATAGAGCTCATGTGCACACTTTTAGGAGACAGAAAGAAAAAAATCACTAAGTAAAAGATGCAGTCTATCAGGTCATGGTAAGAACTAAGGAGAAAATGAAGGCAGGCAATAAACAGAGGAGACGAATTGCAATTTGACAAATAGCCAAAAAAGATATATAACAGGGACTCTGTTCTGAATCTATAATGATGTCTCCCTTGAAATTGCCAGTGTGTTGAGTGTGTGATTCTAAAGCTAGTAAACGTGTATTATGATTTTGTAAATACAGATGCTCCTCAGCTTACAACAGGGTTATGTCCACAAACCTGTCATAAATTGAAAATAGGGTAAATCAAGAACACATCTGACACTATGTACCTAGTCCACCAAACATCACACCTTAACCTCACCTACTTTCAATGTGGCCAGAGAAATTACATTTGTCTGTAACTGGAGAAAAATCATCTGACATAAATACTGTTTATAATAAAATGTTGAATGTCTCCTATACTCATGCAGGATGGGATACAAAAACACAAAACACAATATCACAAAAAATGGTGGCAACAGAATAAACTGTAGAGTATAGCCCTTGTTTCCCTTTGTCACAATGTGGCTGACTGGGACCTGCAGCTCTCTGCCACTGATGAACATCATAAGAAAATACCTACCATATGCCACTAATCCAGGAAATGATCAAAATTCAAAATTCAGTGTACATTTTTTTGCTGAATGCTTTAAAGGAGTGGTGTGAAACCTATGGCACATGTGCAACAGCAGGCTGTTTGTATCATTGAAAGCTCTGAAAGGTTTGCTATCACTGCTATAAAGTCAAAAAATCATATATCAAACCATTATAAATTTAAAGCCTTCTCTTTTATTCCTTTTTGTACCCTGGAAATACCACTAAGCCCAGCAGTTATAAGGGATGATACAGGAACCATTCTTAGAGAACAGATATTTTAAACACTTTATCAGCTTAAAAATTAGGTCAGGATATTTAATATGGGTTCATGACACAGTTCTGATAACTGTTTGTTTTTCCTGGCCTTAATAATTGCTTTTATTTTTCCTTATTGATTGAAGAAACATGTGCCCCTCACCATGTGAGGTATATCAGCCAGCTTCTTCACTGTACTGTTCTAGTGGGTGATTTGTTCTGGCTGCTCTCAAGGATCTCAGACTAGAATTTTTTATATTGTACTCAGGGTAATGCAACTGTTTTTTGGATTCTGCTTCTCTCTCTTTTTTTTTTTTAATAATCCTTTAGTTGTCACTAACTTTACTGAAAAACATTCCCAAGCGAGATCTTTTCCAAAAGAGTACAAAAGAAGAAAAACTTTCACAAAACTTAAATATATGATCTGGTAATCTGAACAACTAATTTGAAGACAACAATTGGCAATATAACAACCATTGGTGAATTCCTACCATTTTGTCCAGTGAAATTCTGCATAATTTCTACTGATTTTTGTTTTGTTTTTATTTTTTATTCTCTTTAATGGATTGATCAATCTTGCATTCTTACATCTGGTAATCTGAGCAAGTTCGCTGCAGATAACAATGTGTAATACAACAACCACTGTTAATTTCTATCATTTTGTTTTGAAACCTTGAATCATTTTAATTGCTTTTGCTTTGTTTTGTTTTTGTCTATATTGTTGTGATTTTATTATTAGGTTTTTAAAAATTCTCTGTATAACAAAAAAAAATTACGTATCTGGAAAACCATCCCCAAACACAACTGGTGGTTTGGCTAGGCATACATTCTGAATTTAAAACGTTCTCCTTAGGTCTCTAAAGTTTGGCTCCATTGGTTTCTCACCCCCATGAAATGAAATTTCCTGAAAAGCATGTTACAGATGAGGTCATTTCTCTGCAGTTAATCTATTTTGTCTCTCTAGAATTGTTTGAGATCTTTCTTTAATTCTTGATATCCTGAAATTCCATAAGGCAAGGTCATTACCAGATTTGAGTCTCATTTCAGATAATGGAATCAGAACCTCCCATGACCAACAGGGTTAGGTGATACTGACACATGAGTAGAGTCATGTTTATGACTAATTCATTCTGAGTTGTGAGCAGCTGACAGGTTGACTATACCCAGGAGAGATGAAGAAGAGGCACTGTTTGTGGTAAAAAGAGACTTGTAAAGTCCAAGGGAACTGGAGACCTTCCTATCCTATCACCACAGTGTCCCACTCCCTCCCCACCCTCCAGCACTGACACACTCACCCATAGATGAGTCAGGAATCTAAAAATGTGCCAGCCTTGCCATGATTGGTCAGTGAAACTTTCTACACAGGAAGAGTTCAGAACCTTGACATCAGGCTTAGGACACCACACATTAGGCAGAGACATCAGTATCTCTGGAGCAAAGGCAAGGTATGTTACTCAGTAGGCACTGGCCAACACTGCCCTGCCTGGGTCCAGTGGGAAGCCACAACTCACACCAGCCCAGTCTTTATCCCCTGCTAGCTCCAGGAGCTGAGGCCTGTAATCCTGGCATCAACCAGGTGAAGGTAGAATAATCACTTATAGAAACTAGCCCTTACCAGTTTTAGTTTCTCTGAGATAACATTTCACAAGACCCCAAATCTTGTATTTGTCTATTTATTTTCATTTATGAATTTCCCCCTGAGCTGTCTACTCCAAGGCTTGAAGATAAACTGTAAGCTTGTTTCTGAAATGCTTGGGTGAGTATCTGATGGCAGTATCCTGACCTCTGTCTACAGCGTTCATGCTGACCCTTGGACAGCCAGCCACTGCCCCCTCCCGTGCATATCACTGTGGCTGGCTATTTGGTACTTGCTAGGGGTCTAAAGTAGCCTTCCGCTGACCCTTGTGGCTGCATTGCTATGACCCAGATATCATTTTCCTTTTGTCCCATCTCTTGGGAAGGCTCCCTCTGTCTGGGGAGTCTGCCCTGATGGGTCACTGCCCTGATGGGCCTAGATGGGTCACTCTCTGTAGCTAGGTACAAATTGGATATGTTGCCTCACTTTGGAAGCCCAAGTCCCCAGCCTGGCCAAAGGACAGCCAGGAACACTTGAGCAGAGGGTCATCCTCTAATGCTGTTTTTGCAGGCAGCTGGACTGACTGGCTTATGGCTGCCCACTGCAGGTGTCTGGAGGCCAGCCTTAGCCTCAGAATCCAGCCCCAGCAAGAAACTGTGAGCCAGGAACTGGCAGTGCCCAGCACGCCCAGCAGGACAGCATCAGCACCTGGCCCGCTTCCTGACCCAGAGTCTTCTCTGCAGAGGGCAGTCAGGCATAGAGCTGCTGTGACAAGCCCCACATCTTCATGTTCCCAGCTGAGACTTGTGGCCGCCATCCCATGGCAGGAAAGCTTCCAGATCCCTCCCCACACACACACTTGTGCTCAAAGGAAGGAGGAGTTTCTGCAGTAGGTCACAGGGAGAGGCTGTGCCTGCCTGAGAGAGAAGCCAGTTCCAGGCTTGAAAGACACTCATGTGTTCATAGTTTCTGGGGCAATGGACCATAACCATCATTCCTCCGTAGACCAGAGCAAGTGTCCTGTTTGGCCATGTGTTCATGGGTTATTTAATAGCTCTTGGCTCTGAACAAAACAAACCCTTCCTGAATCTTCCCAAGGGCAGGAGCCTGTGCGGACCACTAGTGGCAGGACATTTGCTGGGTGTGTATAAGGTCTGAGTTGAGTCCTCAAGAGGAAGAGGCAGGGAGAGGTGCAGAAAGGGTGGATGCTCAAGGAAAAAATGCCAGCCAGAAAAGGCCACACACAATAATGTATGGTTTTGTCTATATGACTTTCCTGGACAGGCAAATCCATAGCAACAGAAAGTGGGTTACCCGGGGCAAGGGTGTATGGGTGTTTGGGCAGCTGCTTAATGGATAGTAGGTTTCTTTTGGGGATGAGGAAGTGCTTTAGAACTAGGTAGAGCTGGTGGCCGCACGACTTTATGAATGTTATTGCTACTGAAGTGTATGTTTAAATAGTGAATGCAGTTAGTTTTACGTTATTTCACCTGGGTGACAAAAAGTGACAGCCAGTCAATGGGCCTCAGCTATGGACTTAGGGACAGGCCACATGGGAGACTTGCTGGACACTGGGGTAGCAGCTTGTGGAGAAGGCTGAGGTGGTCAGCAGACCTGGACCTTATAGCTTTTAAGACAGCCCTTAAGCATCAAAAGTCACTCTCCAGGAGTAAGGACCACCTAGGAAGCACAAGTCTCACTGTTAGAGTTGGGCCCAGGCTCCTTGTCTATGGGACATGCTGGGCCAGGTCCTCTGAGATGAACCTGAAAGGCCATACTGTGGTACACCAAGCACTAAGGCCCAGCAGAGACCCAGCCGGGAGTTCTCCTCTCTCCTGTGGAGACATACCAGCTTCCAGGCCAGAAGAAAGGACTGGCCCAGGGTGAGAGGGGTAGGGGTTCAAGGCATGACAGCCAGCTCTTGCTACCCCAAGCTGAGCCAGTGGATATGTTGCTACTGATATATACTCAGAACCCACTAGCCATCCTGACACACACCCCAGGGAACAAGCAGAGGTGCAACCAGTGACCCATAAGTAAAGTGCTCCTTATAGCTTGGGGGTACAGTATGGAAAATTAGGCACAGTCTGTGTGACTGAACATAGCACACTTATATAAGAAATTTGTGTAGCTATTAAAATATCAAGGTATTTTATTGATTGAAATGCACACAAAATATTAAATGAAATGAAAGAAGTGAGTTGACAGCTACTGCTATTTGCCTGCTGTGTGCTAGGCAATGACTTAGTCCAGTGATGGCGAAACTTTTGGAGCTTTCAATGATACTAACAGCCCGTGGTGGCATGCATGCCATAGGTTCGTCACCACTGCTTTATACTCTGGGGACCACCAGAGACGGAGTCACCTGTCTTCCCCAGCAGAGACAATAGACTAAAGAAACTGTAAACCAACAGAAAGCAGAGGAAGGGCTGGCATCTGTCAGAAATTACTTTCCAGAGCTTTAAATCTCAGCAAATGGAAGGAAAAGTGGGATTTGAAAGGGGTGCAGTGTCGAACTTAGGCCAAGTGACAGGTGACACCCAGAGTGAGAGACCTTTGGCCAATTTAGAACTTTGCCAAGACCTTAGGGTGACCATAGAGCAGAAGGCTGAGTCTTTGGAAGGGTCTCGACCGGGGGGGGGGCACCAGAGAAATTTGGGGGTGGCTACAGTTGTTTCCTGGGCAGGGCAGGGACAGGGTGTTATGGTTTGTGTCTGCATGTCCCCCCAAATCCTCATGCGGTCATGGGGCAGGCTTCTAGATTTTTGATTGATCCATAGTCCAATGCTGGGATTATGGGTGTGAGTGCTACCCCTGGGGCAGGTAGTTTGCATATGTAAGGGAGAGAAAGAGGCTGCTTGCCGCCACTCCCTCTTTTGCTCTTGTTGCCTTTGCTGTCTTCCACTGCCATGAACTGCTGCACTCTGCCATGTGCCACCCTGCCCTGGAGCCAGCTGAGTATGGACTGAAACCTCCACTGAAACCTTATGTGAGCTAAATAAACATTTCCTTCCTTAATTTTGGCCATTGGGTATTTTGTCTCAGTAACGAGAGAAAAGTAACCAAGACACAAGGTGAGGATCAGCAATGGAGGCCTGGGACCAGTGGCATTGCAGAGCTACTACCTGGGAGGTGTGACCTCTAGCTAAGAAGCCCTAGCATGAGGCTGAGGGCAGTGCCTGACCCATGGTTAACACTAGATAATTCTTGATCATAAGTGACTTTGAGTTCACTGAGTGTATCAGTATTTCTGGGCCAAAATGGATGGACCTGGGGCCCGCTCAGTGTGAGGAGGGAAGCGTGGGAGTTCTAGGGCAGCACAGGTTTGGTGAGAGGAAGGAACTGAGATCTAGGTGGAACTCACATCCTGAGGAGAAGGGATAAGCCTGGGCTGGAGCTGTGGACTGGGGCACAAAAGGGCTAAACGATGGCCATCCCCAGAGACAGCTGGCACTCATCCCTGGAACCTGTGATCGCCTTAGGGGAAAGAGCATGTGCAGGTGGACTTAAAGATCTGAGAAGGCGGAGATTACTCCGGATTATCCAATAAACCTTAAATGCCATCACAAGGCATTTCTAACTGGTGAATAAAGATAATATTTTGTTATTCTACTTCAAAAAACTTTTTTCAAGTTGTTTTATTTACAGTGCCAACTCTTAAAAGTCCATTAATGTTAACCAGACAATAAACTAGGCAGAAACTCAAAATATCACTTTCCACAGAGAACCCACAGCTCAGGTTTATTCAGAGTGAAGCAACTTTTGCTCATACTGGAAGGAACCCAGCCATAGGCTTGGAATCTTTACTCTAACCACACGTGCAATGGAAATACGTGTTAATATAATTGATTTGCTGCTGCATTTGTCTATAGTTTGTCTAATATTAACAGTACAAACTGAGAAGTTTGGCGATAATCTTTATAGTATTACAGTGTCAGGCACATTTCACTTCTCGGACGGTCAATGGTTCTCTTTGTGGACCTGGGTCTTCCACTCTTCAGTACAGTGACTTTTTTTTTTTAATGCTGAAGATCTTGCAAATCTCTTTAGCAGTTGTCCCTGGATCATATTGGAAATGGTCTTGCGTGGACAACAAGCAAACCTTTGAGGTCTAAGTAGTTGTTCAATATTCAGGAATTCTTTTCTCCAAGCAGAGACATTGTTTGCTTTCCTTTGTTCTCATCAACCTCAGGAGGAAGAGGAGAGTCATTCATATGTGCTGTGCACCACTGAACCTTTTTACATATTGCTGTGTTTAACACTTGGTAGAGGAACTGGATCATCATCTCCTCTATCACTTTTTTATTAGTACCTATTTATAGTACATAATGATTACATTCATGCTGGGTAGTTGGTATATGTACATAATCCATCTAAATTCTTTTCACTACCTTCCTCACTCCCCTTCTTCCCTCCTTTCTCCATCTCTGTAACCCCTTCCTAGTTGCTAAATGGCTAGGCCATTGCTTCTTATTATCAATCTCTTATTTTTCTCTTTACTTATACTTTGGGTTTTCCATATAAGGGAAACTATGCAACATTTAAGCTTGTGTGTTTGATTTATGTCACTTGACATGATGGCCTCAAGGTGCATCTGTTTTCCTACAAATGATTCAAATTTATCCTTCTTTATGCATAAGTAGTACTCTGTGTGTATCTATACTACATTTTCTTTTTCCATTTATCTGTTGATGGACATACAAGCCAATTCCAAGATTGAGCTATTACAAATTGTGATGCTATAAACATGGGTACACATACATGACTGTAGTATGATATTTTTAACTCAGGAAGATACCTAGAAGGGGAATAGCTGGGTGAATGCAATTTCTCTTTTTAGTTTTTATGAGGACTCTTCATACTGATTTCCATAGTGGTTATACTAACTTATTTTCTGACCAACACAGTGTGGAAGTGTTCATTTTCCCCCAAAACCTTGACAGGTTTTGTTATTATTCGATTTCTTGATGATAGTCATTCTTTTGGAGTAAGATGGAAGCTCAGTGTAGTTTGAATTTGCATTTTCTCTAACTGCCAGTGATGTTGAACATCTTTTCATGTATTTATTGGCCATCTGTACTTCTTCTGAGAATTTAGTTATCAGTTGTTTGATTGGGTCTTTTATTTAGGGGGATCTAATTTTTTAAATTCTTCCTATACTCTAGATATTAGTCCTATGTCCAAGGAGTAGCTGATAAAATTTTTCCCCATTTTTTATGTTGTCTCTTTACTCTGTTAATTGTTTCCTTTGCTGTGCAGAAGCAAATTTGATATGATCTCCTTTGTTGATTCTTTTAAAAATGATTTTATTTTATTAGTACATGTTTGCAAATCATGTAGTTTACAATCATCTGGGGGAGTGGTTATATGTACATATTACAGCTTTTTAAAAAAAATCCCCTTCCCCTTCCCTCCCCCTTGCCACTCTGCTCAGGTTCCCCTGTCCCCTTTTGCTGACTGGTTCTTTTTGTTTTGTTTTGTTTTGTTTTGTACCAGGAATTGAACTCAGGACCTCACACTTGCCAGGCAGGTGCTTGTGCTGCTGAGCTATATCCCCGGCCCAGACTTGTTAATATTATTTGCCTTAGCTCATGTTATGGCATATAGTGTTTACATTAATTGGGGTCATTAGGTTCCTGTACATGGCACAACTTTATTCCTCTCATTTGCCCTTCCCCTCCTCCTCACTCGTCACCCTTGGACCACTTCCCTATTGCAAGAGATCTGTCTCCTTGTCCCTTTCTGTCCATCCTTTATCATTTTCTTATTTCATATTTTGCCTCAGTCAAATGATAGATACCATATGGTATTCAAGCTTCTGTGTCTGGCTTATTTCACTGAATATTATATTTTCTGGCTGTATCCGCTTTCCTATAATTGTATCAAATTTGTCATTTTTATAGCTGAGTAGTATACCATTATATATGAATACCATATTTCCTTTATCCAATCATCTGTTCATGGCTATACAGGCTGCTTCCGGGATTTAGCTATTATAAATTGTGTGGCTATAAACATTGGTATATATTGTTTTTTATTTTAAAAACTAAAAGAAGGAAAACATATTAAGAGACAGATGTCGATGTACAAAATAGCATAAGAACAATACAAACAAAACAGAGTTACAGACAAAGTTGTAGGAAATTAACCATGGTTGTTGTATTACTTATTGATATCTTCAAAGTGGTTTCTCAGGAAAACAAATAGAGACATACAAGATTGATCAAACAAGTAATCATTAACTGTTCTTTTCTGTAGAGCAATGGAAGACAGTGGTACAACTATGTTAACTATCCTGTATATACATACTTACATAACTTCCCCTTCTTTCACTTCTCTTTTTCCACACCCCAGTCGCCCTTTACTTTTGAGCATTTTCCTTTCATTTCACAACGTCTATCATACCTCCTAGTTTTTATTCACTCTTTCAGGTCTTACACTAGTGAGACAGTCCGATGCTTACACATGCAGATGGTATATATGTTTGTAGTATGATGACTTGAGCTTTTGGGGGAAGACATCTACCAGTTGAAGAGCTGGGTCTTATGGAGTTTCTAATTTCTGTTCTTTGGTAATTCTCCATACTGATTTCCATAATGGTTATATTAGTTTGCATTCCCATGAAAAATGCAAGGTTCCTTTTTCACCACAGCCATGCCAGCATTTGTTATTGTTTGATTTCCTGAAGTTTGCTATTCTTTCCAGAGTAAGATGTTCTCTTGCATTTCTCTAATGGCCAGAGATGTTGAATTTTTTTTCATATATTTATTTCCATTTGTATTTCTTCTTCTATGCAGTGTCTATTCATTTCTTTAGCCTATTTGTTGACTGGGTCTTTAATTTTAGATGGTTTAGTGGGTTTTTTTGAGTTATTTGTATATTCTAGATATTAGTCCTCTGTCTGAGGAGCAGCTGACAAAACTTTTTTCCCATTCTATAGGTTGTCTCTTCACTCTACTGATTCATTCCTCTGCTGTACAGAAGATTTTTAGTCTGATATAATCCCATTTGTTGATTCTTACTGCCATTTTATGTGTGACTGAGGTTCTGTTTAGAAAATCCTTTCCTACACCTATATCTTTGAGTGTTTTGTCTATTTTATTTTCCAGAATGTTTAATGTTTCTGTTTCAATGTTTAGATCTTTGATCCATTTTGATTTTAAGTTAGTGTATAGTGAGAGATAAGGGTCCAGTTTAATTCTTCTGCAAGCAGGTAACCAGTTTACCCAACACCACAGGGCATCACAATATCTAACTGAAAGCTATACGACAAAGCAATAGTAATAAAATACGGCATGGTACTGGAACAAAAACAGATATGTGGATCAATGGAATAGAATTGAGGATATAGAAACTTCCCCAGACTCATTCAAATATCTGACCTTTGGCAAAGGGTCCAAAAGCATATTTTGGAGGAAAGACAGCCTACTTAACAAGTTATTTCTTGTACAGTTGGGATTCTGTTCAGAAAGTCCTTGTTTATACTTATATCTTCAAGAGTTTCTGTACTTTATCTCCCAGCAGACTATTTCTATTCTAGTAACTAGGTCTGTGATCTATTTTTATTTTATTTTAGTACATGGTGAGAGATAGAGGTCTAGGTTCAATCTTCCGCATAGGTATATCCAGTTTTCTCACGCCATTTGTTAGAAAGGCTCTCTCACCTCTAGTGTATGCTTTGGGTCCCTGTGTCAAACATTAGATGACTGGATATGCCTGGCATTGTTTCTGCATCCTCTATTCTGTTCCATTGACTCACAGAGCAGGTACCATGCTGTTTTTAGTACTGCAGCTTCACAATATAACTTGAAATCTGGGCTTATGCTGCCTCCTGCTTTGCTCTTATTGCTCAGGATTGCTTTTGCTATTCTGGGTCTCTTTTGCTTCTATATAAATTTAAGCACTTTTTTTTAGTTCTGTAAAGAATGCTGTTGGTATTTTGACTGAAATTGCATTAAATCTATATATCACTTTTGCCACTTGGTGTCATCTATTCCCACATCTTCCAAAATGGCTTTGATTTTTCCACATGGTTGACAACTTCAACATCAATTGTTCTTTCTTGCAGGGCAGGGGGAGTGCTGGGGATTGAGCTATGTCCCACGCCCTTTAAAATTTGCTTTTTCTTTAGAGACAGGGTCTCACAAAGTCACTAAGTTGCCCCAAGCTGGGCTCAAAATTTATGGTCCTCTGCATCAGTCTTCCAGAGCGCTGGGATTGCAGGTATGTACCACCACACCCACTAGAACTCTGCAATCTAAGTGAAGGCATGGAGTTGGTCTCAAGAAGACTTTGGGCTGCAGACTGATAGGAGTGAGGCAATGTCTGCACAAGAAGAAAAAAGCCAAACACAAGGCTGCTCTGCATTTTTTTCCCCCACAAGAACTCTTCTTTGACTCATTGGAATAAGTTTCCAAGTATCTGAAGATTTTTGTTATTGAATACGTGTTTAATTCCATTGTGGTCAGAGAACACATTCTGTTTGATTTTGAATCTTTTAACTTTGTTGAGGTCTGTTTTATGGCCTAGATTATTTGGTCTAATTCATGTGTTTCCATGGATACTTGGGAAGAATATGTATAATGCTATTGTTAAGTGGAATTTTCTATAATATCAGTTAGGTTCTCATTGCATCAAATTATTGGCTCAATTTTGATTCCATATTTTCCTGTAATTCTCATATTGCATATTATAAGTAGGTACTACTTAGAATTTAAAAATTTTTTAAATTTTCCACACAAAAAAATAAGCTGCTGCACATTGAGCCAGGGCCATGAGGTTCCTCAGGGAAACTTCCTTTTACACGGGGTGGATTGGGACATCCATATAGGTGAAGGGTCCTTCCAGATGCAAAACAGCCTGTACAGGGTTTCAATGCAGAACTTTCTGGCTTAGGAAGCACATCCTTCTCTAGGCCATTTAGGGCTGATCACCATGAGCATGACATTTGTTGCTATAAACAATCTCCAACATTGCAGTGGCTAAAAACAGAAGTTTACTGTTTACTCACATAATGGTCCAAAGCAGGTTTGCTTAGCAGGTGGCGCTCCTCCATATGGTGACCAAAGTCTGGGTGCCATCTGGGGCTTTGCTTTCTTCTGGGCTTTGGACTTTAGAGACCTCACTCTCCAGTATAAGACACAGAATTGGTGGAGAAGGCATACATGGGCTTAAAAGCCCAGCCCAGGTGAGATGTGTACCACTTCCCCTCACACTCCATGGAAGGGCTGCCTACACCAGAATGCAGGGGGATCTGTCCCAGAAATACAAACCAAAGAACTACCTGCAGCAGTGTCTTGGTTATTTTTTTTTTCGTTGCTGAGACAAAATACCCAACGCCCAAAATGAAGGAAGGAAAGGTTTATTTAGCTTACAGTTTGTGGAGGTTTTAGTCCATACTTGGCTGGCTCCGAGGCAAAAGGTAGCAAAGCAACAAGAGCAAAGCGGGGAATGGCAGCTGAACAGCAAACAGCCAGAGCAAAACTGGGGGAATGGCGGCAAGCAGCTTCTTTCCCTGCCTTACTTTGTAAACAGGCTACCCGCACCTAAGGGGCGTGTAGCTCTCACATAATCTCCATGCCCTCCTCTTCCACAGGCTCAGGATGTATACAAAGTAAGCACCCTGGCTTTCTGCTGAGTCACTTAGCCAAACCTCTAGACTCCCCAAGTTGACACAATGTATCAACCATAACAAGCAGCTTCTGGAACAAAATTAAATAACAAATTACAGTGTTGAAAGTAGACTGAGACCCACCCAAAGGTGGGCCCTTCCACTTTACAGATAAGAAAATAAGCTCCCAAAAGGACAATGGCTTTTCCAAATCACTTGGTAAACTACTGTAGTGGATACATTTTATCATCCACATTTTTTTCCTTTGGGGACCACTCTTCACCGGATCAGTTCAAGAGGGATGCTGGCCCAGCCTGTCTTGCTGGGGCCACCACACCTGGTTCCTGGCTGGTCTTGTGACCAAAAGAGACCAATCTGAGTTCTCCCTTGGGTTTTTATGTAAGACAAGCATTGCTAAATTGGAACTGAGAATGTCAGGTGCTAGGGTGGAGGCAGGATACCGAGGGCCTGTCAAGAGTGGCTTTCCAGATAGCCGGAGAGACAGCAGAAGGGTGAGTTGCCCTGACCACAGCCCTATGACAGCTATTCCTCACCCACAGAGTCCTCAGGGGGCTGATGTGTGTCTTCTCCCACTGTAAGGCCTAGAAACCAACTTACCTTCTTTCTGGGCACTGATGATCCTAACCTGGCTTGCACTACCCCAGGAGACAATTTAGTCTACCCAGAAATGCTGGGACAGTCCATAGCTCCTGCCTAGATTCTGTCAGGAGAGGGGCCTGATAGCTGGAGCCACTGTTCATTTCATTAATTCCCAAGTGCAGCAGTTAGTAGTCAGCCCTGCTTGTGAGGACACGGCGCGGTTCCCGTTTGCTGGTTCTTCTACTCATGTGCCTGACTCTCCTTGGAGAAGTCACCCTCTGCATGCTCATTCCTGTGGTTTGGGGGGTTAGTGACATTCCCAGATCCAGGTTGTTTCCCTGTGGGTTCACAGTTTAGTCTCAGTCACGGACTCAGAGCCCTATTGGAGAGGAGAAGACCTCTCTTACCTGGAAGCTGCCAAGGAGTCACATAGAAGACATTTATATATTTTTTTCAAGTGATGTCTTTCTTCCTCAGTAGAATTCATGGTATGAAAATATATTGTTTTAAGCAAGGCATGGTGGTGCACACCTGTAATCCCAGCACTCAGGAGACTGAAGTAGGAGGATCATTGCAAGTTGAAGACCAGCCTGGGCTACAAAGTGAGCTGAAGGCCAGCCTGAACTGCATAGTGAGACTCTGTCTCAAAAAGACAAAAAAGAAAAAAAAACAAGAAAAAAGAAAATATATTATTTTAAATTGAGGAAACACTCTTAATAGGGAAGCAAAAAATAGATTTGATATATACATAGGAAATATTCTTCACAGTACCATTGCTTTGTGTTTCTTATGCTCACATTTAGGAACTTCCATGGCTTGTGTCCTCCATGGCTGGTGAGGAAGTTTTGCAATTTGGACTTGCTCAGTTACAAGCAGGCAGCTGTCATAATTCTTCTTGCGCTCTTGGTTACATGATACATTGCCTTCTTACCCCTCTGCTGTACTTTCCAAGGCTTCTGAGATGCAGGAGCTCATGTTATACCTCCTGGATACTAGTGAGGAGACAGCTACTGTTTGAGTTTCTAGCCACCTGAATCTTTTACTAAAAAGTAAACCTTCTTACCAGAAAGACCAGCCACTTCCCTTCAGTGTCAGCCAGAGTGGCTTGTCCTATCTCTTTATACTTAGTGTGCATGAGGCTGGGGACATTGTGTGACACCTAGATCCCCCAATAAGTGCATGATCACTGAAAGCTAGAAATGATTTTGTTCCCCAGGTATGTTAGCTTTTTGTTACTGTGATAAAATAACTGAGAATAACATAAATAAGGAAAGGTTAGTTTTGGGTTATTGTTTCAGAGACACCAGTTCATGGTCAGCTGGCTCCATCATTTTTAGCCCTGTAGTGAGGCAGAAACATCCTGGCGGAAAGGTATAGTAGAGCAAAGCTGTTCACCTCATGGCAAACAAGAAGAGGAGGGTGGGAGAAGGGGCTGGGGACAAGATATCCTGTTCAGGACATACTCCCAGTAACTTACTTCCTCAACTAGATCCCTCTCCTACAATTTTTACTACTTCCCAATAGTCTATTCAATTATGAGTTTAATCCATTGATGAGGTCGGAGTTCTCATGATCCAATCACTTCCCATAAGCTCCGCCCCCAACATTGCTGCATTGGGAACCAAACCTTCAACACTTGAGGCTTTGGGGGAAAACTTCTAGAACCAAACCGTAACAGCAGGCCTTGCATATCTGAGTTTCTTTAGTAAGTAGACTTTGTAATATATTCCAAATCACATAAACAACAGGAAGCTTTCTTCATGTTGCATATCTTTTATTCTTAATTAAACACATAGACAATTCACATTATGCACAATTTTATTATTAGAAAAAAGCATACAGATGCCCTGTCTACACTCATTACATACACTTTTGGTGGGCAGTCCCAGCTTTGATGTTAAGTGACAGTAGATGCTATGCAGGCTCCCTAAATCCCTCCCCATGTTGGGGTACTCTCTCTGGCTTCAGTGCACTTGTGCCTCCAGTGGTCAGCACCTGTGATGTCTAGAGATCAGCTCTGCACTGCTGGAGCCACTTTGCCACCAGCAGTAAGCTCTGGAAGTGTCTGGGAAGTTTTGTCTCCCAGGGTAGCCCTTCAGTCAGAGATTACTGGGTCAGGAAGCTGAAAGCTCAGCTCCCTGGCCTCATGCTGGGTAACATACACCCCAAGCTCCCCAGGGGATTATGCTGAAGCCAACTGTATCAGCTATTTACGCCACAGGAATGTAAACAACTCACCCCATGCAACAGGGATGGGTAACTTTCTTGTTTTGAGCTGGGCTCACTCACACAGCCAGTGGAAGGTGGGCTGGAAGGCTCTGCTGGTGTTGGCAGGCTCTCTCGTGTATTGTGGGTCAGCTGGCTACAGTTGGGCCAGGATGACCTTGATATGGATCCCAGGCCACTCTGCCCTGTGGTCCTTGTGTTCATTTCCCCACCCAAGGCTAGTGGCAATATTCAGTAGCTCCTGGAAGCCTCTACATTCTACATAAGAGCTAACACTCAGTGGTCAAAACAAGTCACACAGCCCAAGTCAAAATCAAAGCTGAAGTTGCCTCTACCTTTCTATGGTAGGACCTACAAAGTCACAAAGTGGGGCTATCCTCTACAGGACTCCTGCCTTGAATCACACCCATGCTCAGCATCTACCCAGATCCTAGGTGCCCTCTCCCTTCCTAGCCACACTGGGAAACTGTACACCCACCTGCATGCAGACCCTGGTGTTTGGGCCAGTGTTTACTGCACTGTATGTTGTACTCATAGTAAAGAATTTCCTCTCTGAAGTAGGTGCCTCATATTCAGAAGAGTTGATGTCTAAGACTTTAGATACATACAGGGATGAGGAAGAAAATAGAGAGCTACACTTAAAAAATGAGAAAGATACCCATATAGTGAAAACAAACCTCAGCAAATCTTAGATGTGTCTCTTACTCACCATAGGCATCTCATCTTTCTATCTTTCATCTTATGTCTCATGAGCTGAGGACACAGCCAGGACTTTCTGCTGTGACTTACTGGAAGATAGACTTGGCCACTGTATTCCTTTAAACCCAGCCAGTGGAGGCCCAAGGAGGACAGGGGTAACTCAGAAGGAGGTAATGCTGATCATCCCCTTCCCATGTGGAAAGCTGTCTTCACAATCCATTGAAGCTAGTGTTGAAGTCTTTCTGGAACTCATCTCACAAGTCAGAGGAGTGGGTCTCATCCAGACAACACTAGGCCAAGAATAACATTGGGAATCCGGTGCCTCCATCAAGGCCATCCTTGGCCTTGATGTCAAATGTGGGCTGCTGCTTACTAGTGCCAGTCTGGAAGCCCATGCTTTTTACTTTCTGCTCCCATTCTCCCAGAGCAGCTATTCTCCCGGCTGCCGGCTATCTTTGTGAATAATGGTCGTTTTTTGTGTATGTATAACTGGTCCAGGTGCCACCCTTTGGTGCAAAGAAATACAAGGCACAAGGTGAATTTTACCCCATTAACTGCCATTTGAATGAAAGTGATTCCTTTTCTTGCAAGACGGGAGAACAGAAGAGCAGTTTCCTTCTGTCCCATTTGAGGGACACCCCCCTTTCCATCAATCCTCCTCCACAGTCTCCAGTTATAGGGGAGCAGGTTCTCCCAGAAAAGGTATACCCTAGTCCAAATCCTCTGCCCAGGCCTCTTCAGCTACCCCTTAACCTCCTGAATCCCAGAACTTGAACTTGGAGCAGTCTTCCCTGTTCACCGTGGTAGGAGAAGGGAGTCATCCCTGTACTGGTGCAGGGATGCTGTTTCTGCTGGGCTATAAAGCAAGAAGGAACATTAGTCCCAGAACAGTGGCTGTCTTCTGTCTTGTGTTGTCTCTGCTCCTGCCTCTAGGCAGCTTCTTTTCCTCCCTCTACCCAGTTCACAGGAAAATGCCTGGAACAAGTGCAGAAGCGAAGGTCCGAATGATTCATCATAGATCTCTTGGTCAGGTTCACCAAGGACCCGGATAACATACTGAGGAACTTTGCAGCTCCACCAGTGGGCCTGTCTTACTCTGTCCTAGGACATTTTCCTATAATAGGAAGGGGAGCCATAGACCCTCAAGAGGGGGTAAGGAACATTGGATAGGGAGAGACTGAGTCACATGGATTCATAAATATAGAACAGGGAGTGAGATCCTCCTGAGAACTGCTTGGAAGGTTAACTGCTTCCTCCCTTTTTTCCCCTCCCTCATTTTCTGCTCTTTTTCTTTCTTCCTTTTTCGTTTTTAAATTAAAAAAAAAACTTCATTTTCTTTTTCCTTGATTACAAAGGAAATTCATGCTTACTGTATAAATTCAAATAATGCCCCAGGAAAAGAAAACAGTGGTAACTGCCTTTACACCTTCCAAGCAGAGTCCCAAAACTGTAGTGTCTTTCCAGCACTCACATTCATGGCCATTTTTTTTCCCACAAAAATGTCTTTATAAACTTCTGCCCACTCAGAGCACATGGATCTTGCGTGGAGCTCTGTGGAACACAGCATCACCACATGAAGTGGGTCTGGGCTGAAAAGGGCCATGTTCTGGTGTCCTTTAACCTCCCTGCCAAATGCTTGCTTCAAATTTCTCACCATGGGCAAGTCCACCGGCAGTCAAGTCTGTTCTGGATTTCTACCTCCCTGGAAACTATGGCCTTGGTCAGTAGCCCTTGGAAAGCCTGTGTTTGGGGAAGTGTGACCAAGGCCTCCTGTTCTCTCTGGTTTCATTCCTTGGAGACATTATCCATGAAACACATCCCTGATGCTGCTACAGGGAACATGCTGTCCTGTATGCAGAGTGGGTTGAAATGTATGTGTGGATGGGTTGTTACCCAGGGAGAAGTGATGCAGGTGACAAGCTACACAGGTGCCAGGAAAGAGGAATTGCTTTTGGAAGAGCTAGAAGGCTAGAAGAAGCTGGGCAGGGACTTCCCTGGACCAAGGACCCAGGTGAGATTCCCCGGAAGCCAAGTGAAGCCAGTCTTTACCTGGTATCCTTCTTTGCTGATGTGGAATATGCCTATTGAGGTGGAAAGGTAATTTTGGGGATGACTTTTGGGTTCAAGAAAAGTGCATTTCATTTATAGCTTTGTATACTGCAAGTATAAAAATACACTTCCTAAGAATACAATTAGTATGGGAGTAAGATGATAAAATGTTGAGAATTACTGAGGGTGGTGACTGGTAAGACAAGGTTTGCTAAGCCATTCTATCAACTTTTGTGTGTTTGAAGTTTGCCATAGCACGGTACATTTTAAAAACTGAATTATATGTTTATTAACTCAGCAAGTATTTGCTTAGCCCCGCATTACGCCTGATTGTGCTGAGACCTCAAGAAGCCAGGTAAGGGGATACCTCCATAGCGAGTCGCTAACTCCAGAGCGAGGGGCACCTAGCAGCCTGAATACAATTGATTTCTGAGTCTTTGTCCCCGGAAAGAACCCATGATGATGTTCCAACTTCTGGATTAGGTGGTACTGTCTTACCTCTGCATCTCCATGGTGGGCCCTCTGTGCCCCTGGCCTAGTGTGTGCCATTGCTGGGCACTAAGTTGCCACCTGGTCTCGTACTTCACATCTTTGCCACTAGTGGTGGCCATGAGGCGTGCTTTTTCTTGTGGATAAAGAGGTAAAAGTAAATATTTGAACAGGTTTGAATATTGATGCTTGAGAGTGTACATTTCTAGGTACAGTGGCCAGTGACAAAGCACACGTGAGGACAATGGTAGATGAAAGGGATATTAATTTTTGTGTGCCTGAGAGAACTGGGTTTAACCTGCCAGATCCCTCTAAGCCCTTCCCAATGTAAATGTCACCAAAGCTGTTTCCATTTATTCTCGAGTGTCTCCAAGTGAGGACTTCTTCTGGTAAGAGGCAAGATTCATGAGGGCAAGGCCTTGCTTGCTCAGGACTCGCAGGGTCTAACAGCCTACATGAACATTCATGGGAGAAACAATCCCTGGATCGTTTTACTGAGGAACTGAGGCACAGAGAGTGATTATTTCTAATTAGATTACCCCTCTGTTGTTACTTATAAATAAATGTGGGTCCATGGTCTCCTATCAGTAGGCCTAGGGTTCTCCCTCGTGCACCCACTTGACCAAGACCATTGTCCAGGACCCTGAGGCAGGGATCATTATCTTCATGGATCATTATCTTTGTTCATACTCCTTCCTGCATGAAGTATTCCTTGAGGACTCACCACAGGTAAGGCTGGGGCTCCTTTTATTTTTTCTGAGGGCAAAGCAGGGGGCTGGGACAAGTTTGGAGGAAAAGGACCCAGTGAATGGAGCTTTGGAGGGAGGGGAGCAGGAAAGACACAACAAAGGAGTGGTTTGGGAACGTGTTGGGTGGAGCACCAAGAAGGCTGGAGAATGAAGGTGCACCCAACTTAGAAGAGGGATTGTTCGTGCTAATATTGTTTGGACAGTTAAATGCTGATATCTTATTGTAAGTAACTAATTTAAAGATAACAATATGCAATGTATTCACCATTGTTACCCCACTATTGTACTGTTTTGGAATTTTGTTTTGGGGTTTTTTTTTTCCTCTTTAAAATTAAAAATAAGAAGAAGCAGAGGAATTGACCTCAGCCATGCCATTCTACACCAACTGGTCACATGTACTAAGCAAAGGCCATTTAAACATGCAAAGTGATTTCAAGGCCCTGAAATTGCCCTCTCCTTCCTATGGCTTCTCAAGCCACATGCTATGGGACCATATCATCATCAGAGTCTGGCCAGATCATGTTTTTTAACTTTTCTGAGCTTGTGTCTCTCTCAAGTGCCTGGCACAAAACATTTAATACATGTTAGCTGCTATTAAAAACATGAGTATTTTTATGTCTTAAAATACTGTATATTGCCTAAATGGTTTCATGCTGGCTCACATTAAAAATGATTCCCAAGTGAAGATGACAAAGGGGAAATATTCGTTATTTAGTTCTCTTCTTACATTAAGCTATCATAATAAGGTACACTTCTGGGTTGCATTCTCTAGGGTGCTTTTTACTAAATAAATGGCCAAAAATATCTTTTCCCTTCCAGTAAGATTTCATGATTCAGCACATTCAACTTTCACTATAAAAGGTTGAAATAAAGAGTACAAAACAAATCTAGGAGCAAGAAGCAGGCAAGGAAAAGCAATGGATGCACGAGCTTGAGCTCCCATTCCAACACACAAGTGGGTTCTGTTTTCAGAAATAAACTTTTGCAGCAGGCAAGTTTTATTTATTTAGGTATCTGTATTGCACTTAGGTTTGGAAAGAACAGAGAGATAAGAATTAGTAAGACAAGGTCTCAGACTCTTTGTAAAAGAATATATTAAAGAGAAAATGGCAGCAAGTAGAGGCCAGAAGTAGGAGCCTGGAGCCTGGGGTCTCAGCTGTCAGCTCCTTGCAAACCCAGGGGACCCAGAGATGCCCTCTCCCATACGCTGCCCCACCCCCATCCCTTTTCTTGCCGACTGCAGCAGCTCAGATGTTTAAGGGACAGGAGCCACCTCTGTCCTTTGCTGGGTGACACCAAAGGTCTGGAGTGGAAGGGTCAAAGTTGCCCAGCTTCCAGGGAGCAGCTGAAGCACGTCAGCTGAGTGGGCCATAACAGCAAAGCTGTGTCTGAGCAGGCCAGGTATTTTTCTTTCGTAATGACTTTACTGGCTCCTCTCTTTTTTGTGGGCGACCTCTTGCCTCTCCTCCTTACATTCCAACTGCCACAGGGCCCACCAGAGTGCTTTTAATTAGAAGAACTTTCCAGGAAATGCTCCTATCACCCACATTACCTAAAAGAGTTAGGGGACCTGAGTCATCCCCTCCTCCAGGGAGTGCGCGGGTCTTACACCGACGGCTTCGACGTGCCAGGGTCCCGTGATCCCTTCTCAGTGACTGTGGGCAGCGGTGTCCACAGCCACCGCGCCTGCTCCGGCCCCGACGTGCTCTCTGGGCGAAGAAGGGTTACCAACACCCTCGAACCTTCGTGGAAGGACCTGGGACCAGGCCCTTCCAAAGGGGTCTCCCCTGGGAAGGGCCCCGAGGCTTGGGACTGCGGAGGCTCTGGTGAGCGCGCTAGGCGCAGCTGCGGCCCCGGGGCACTGCGGCGGGGCGGGGGCTACCGCCGGGCCGCCTGCAGGCACCTTCTCGAGCCCGGCTGGGCCCCTGCCCGCCGAGCCGCCGCCAGCGGTGGAAAGCAGCGCGGCGCGTGCGCACTGGCGCGCTCACGGCCGGGCCCGTGGGCTCTCCCGGGAGCGCGGGAGGTAGAAACGTGGGAAGGCGCCGGGCCACACACCCTCCCGGCCCGCCGCCCGCGCCCGACACCTCGCGCCCAGGGCGCCCCGCGATGCCCGTCGAATGAACACCGCAGGTAAGCACAGGAGGCTGCTCGCGATCCCGTCGGGAGCTCGGCTCCCCAGTCCGCAGCCCCTCGGTGGCCTCGGCGCGGGCAAAGTTGAACTTCGCGCGTCGTCGGCCGGCGCTGAGCGAAGGACCGGGCTGCCGCACGGTTCAGAGCCCGAGCGCGCTTTTCGTCCCCGCAGGGCTGCGGCGGGGCGCGGGGGCAGGGGGTGCCCGGGGCGCGCTCCAGGCCTGGCCTCGCAGCGAACTTTTCCCGCAGCATGCAGTGCCGCGGCGGCCGGCGAGCACGGCCCCGGCTGCCTGTCTGGCCCGGGTGGCCTCTCCCGGTGGCCTTCCTGGCCGGACTGAGTGGAGGTGAGGCAGTATCCGCGTCGCGGGGAGGCGCGTTCAGGCGCGGGCGGAGATTTAGAGTTCCGGGGATTTAGCTGAAGCACCCGGTATTTCGATCCCCGCCCTCCCTCCAGTGCGTAAGTGAGACCCTTGGAGGGAGGGAAGGAGAGAGGTCGAAGCGCCAAGGTGCCTGGACGAGAACGCAGGAAGCAATTAAAACTCCTCCTTTCGGATTAACAACCAAAAATTGATCGATGTGTCAGGAATACCATTGATTTATGAAAGGTGCTTATTTCTCTGGTATGGAGAATTTTATGTTCTCCAGGTGAAACCGAGTTCACCCAGTTCCAGCGTAGATTGATGTTTTAATAAAAATAAATAAAGGGGGGAAAGCTCTCCTGGTCTTTGGGGACATCAAGTCTCAAATCGCAGAGTTAGACTAACAAATCAAATTGCATTATCTTTACATTTCGTCTCTTTTAATTTTACGCCTAAAAATTGCAGGCAGGAGAGCGCCTTCATTTGGAAAGTTTTAATATAGTGCCTAGAAGTTCGCATAACTAGCAATCAATGTTTCATAAGCAAAAAGGCACGGGGCGCGTCGGGTAATTGTGATAAGTGGCGGGCCTCGCGGTGCGGGTGCGGCGGCGGCGGCGGCGGAGGGAGGAGGAGCGGGCTCTGCCGCAAGGGCAGCGGCGGCCCGAG
>NW_004955477.1:7551190-7563818 GCF_000276665.1 Chinchilla lanigera | reverse complement strand
GCGGTTCATTCCAACCTGGGTAGCCCCGCTAAGCAGAAAAAAATTATGCTTGTCATTTCTAGTTGAAGGCCTGGGCAGTCGTTAGGGGCTAGTGAGGTCTGTGAGTCTCGGGGGTCAGTAGGATTCCCCCGGGAGAACTTCTTGGGACAGCGGCCTTGGCTGGGGGCTCTGGCGTAACCCCAGTTCACGCTCTCGGGGCGCGCGGCCCGAGCGGGGCACTGGTGTGCAGATACGCGTGGGTATGGGTAAGGGTCGGCGGACTGGCGACCAGGACACCAAGTTCAAAGCTGCCAAGAGATCGCCCCCGAGGGTGTACGGGACTGCTGGAGGCCGCCCCCGCCCCCGCGCTCGGTGCACCGCTCGGGCCGGCGCGGGCCTCGCCGCCGCAGCAGCCGGCGCGCTTCGCTTTGCAATGTAAATTTCAGCGGGACAAATTGCTTATTAATAGTCTAGAAGAGAAGCCGGTTTCTTTCTTTCTTCTTTTCTTTATCTGTTTTTATTTCTGCATGGCCCCTAGCTATGCCCTGGGCAGCCTCGCCGCCCAGCAGTTTTCTCTTCATTTCAATATCCTAAAGAAAATGCAAATTTCCACAGTGTGGGCCTTTTAAAAAAGTTAAATTAGCAACAGCTTTAAGTGACTCCATTAGTATGGAAAACATACACAGGTTTAATATGGGAATAGCTTCCTTTTAACAGGACTCATTCTGTTCAGTAAATTTAGTAGACCTTCCGACTTGGTACACAATCAAGACGCGACTGAACGTGTAGCCAAAGGCGTACCCCCTGCGCGCCCCTCCTGCCGTTGTGCGCCGCTCCTCTGGTCCCCCGGCTGGAATCCCAGAGACACCCTGCGATCGTGGGAGAAAGGGTTTGTGCAGGAAGGAGGGGAGGAGGACGTGACATATTTCTGTCCAGGAGCGATAGGCCTCCCTTCTCTTCCGGCATCGTCTTCGCAGTCCGGGCAGCTGAGCTGGTTACCTGGCGGACCGATTTGGCCCGGCCACAGGCGCCAGACGCTCCACTTCAGCGCACCGGGTTGGTTGTGTGCACGCCCTAACGCTGCCGCAGAAGAGCGGGAGAAGGTAGCGAAGGACATCAACGTCCTGGTGGCCTGGCCACCCTCCCTTGCCTGTCTACACCCCGAGGCTCTCTACTACCCCAGCTCCTTGACCCGTGTTGGCAAACTGGTGTTTCATAGTGGAATTTCACTGGCAAACTTTTGCGGGTCTTTGACTTCCACATGAGAATATCTATCCTGGAATCTGGTTGCTCCCTTTCTTTCCTTTCACGCCAGTGGGATGGCACTCTAGTCCCGTCCAGGAAAGAGTTAAGATTTATGGTGTGCTGGAGAGGTCTTGTTAGGATGTAATCTGCATTTTTAAACTACTGCGTAATAAAAAGTGAGAAGTTTTGAGACACCTTTCTTGATTATACCTTTGGCGATACTTTAGGTTTTACATTTAATTTGCATTTTGTTCTTAGTGAATATTGAAGTCTTGAGTGGAGGATTGAATTTTATTAGGACATCTGGACTGACAATATCAAATCAGACACCAGTGTCCCAAAGCATGCTAAAATTTCAGAGTTAATTAGAACGCAGTGTGTTTAATTAAAGCCAATTATAATATTTGAAATTATCTGATCGATCCGTGTTTGTACAGTTTGGGTCTGTTTAAGTGTTGATTGGCGCACTTTGCGCGCCGTTCGATCTAGAAACTTCTCTGGGGAAAGTTTGCTTTGCAAACTGGTGGGGGCAGGCGGCGCAGAATCGGCATCCCAAGTGCGATTCTGGCATATCGTAACCTATCGTCTTCGGGGCGCCGCTGAACGCAGTTTGGGAAATCCCATCTCGTTTCTAAACAGCGGAGCTTTTTCAGGTCCGCGGGACCCTATCACGCGCCAGCTGTCTTTTCCCAGCTTGGTTGCTCCTCCTGAACATTTTTGCGGAGAAGCAATCTTTTAGGTTGTAATGTGCGTTGAGAAAAGTCCAGGCTCGCCTGTGTTTGATTTGGGACTCTTGCTATGGCTAAAGAGCCCCCAAGGCTGACTCAGAACAGTGGGTCAGCCCAGGTGACCAAAGGAACCTCAGAAAAGTAAGGACAAGAGACAGTTAACCGTTTCCCTTCTAATTTCTTACGCTGCAGGAGCCGAGGCGCCCCTGGCGTTTTCACCCCCACTTGAAGAGCCCTGAGTTTTCCAGGGAAGTGGTTGAGCAAGTTCACGGTCATGTCCGTTTCCTTCCTGCGGGGCCACTCCCTTGAAGCATACATTTCACTCTTGCTCGGGCTTGCGCGTAGCGCTCAGCGCCCGGGCCTGGTGCCGGGTGCCCAGCGCGACCCAACTCTTGGAAACACGCACGTGGGCAGCAGTTAGGACTAGGCGGCGCGTGGCAGTTTCTACTTGTCCCTGGGGTTGTTATGGGTTCCGCGAGGCCTAGGAGCGCTGGACGCGCAGGAGCCGGGACCCAGGTGCTGGGGTCCGGCAAGAGAAGGAGCAGCCACCTGCCCCCCGGGAGGGTGGGACTCCGGGCACGGCTCGGGGCTGCTCGGCGGCACTCCACTCTCCCCACCCCAGGAGGCGCTGTTTGTCAAACTTGGCCGCCTTGGCAGGAAGCGTTTGCACGCTCTCATTTGGAGAATTGAGCTTTCTTCGGTACTCGGGGGTCTAGCTTCAAGACCTTAACTATATAGAATAAATATGGGGGGGGAGCGGTGCAGAAATCAGGAGCCTGAGACCCTTCGGATTTCGCTTTTTTACCAATGAACTCAAGCTGGGCTTCCAGCCTTTTAGCACAGGGGAGAGGTGCCGGTTTATGTACGCCGTGTGCCAGGGGCCAGGTGCCCAGTTATTTTCCTTCAAGGGCAGGCGGGGCGCACGGCCTGGTTAGGGTTCTGTCACCAGATGCCTTTTGAGGGCCCCGCAGCTTCCGTTTCCTCGCGGAAAGAGCGAAGGCGAGCTCTTTGAGCTCAGAAAACTCCCCCGAACCTGGCCAGCTCCCCTTTGCGCGCATTTCAAGTCCGGGGTGGCTGTGCAAGGAGCCCTTGAGTCCCCTGCTTCCCTGGCCTACGGGCCAGTGTGACCCTGCGGTACAAAACAGCGACCCGGGCGAACTCAGGCCGCGGCTCCTACTAGCAGAGACGGCTTACCAGTGTGTGGTAATACCTCCCTGTTCCACAGCTCCTGACATTTTCTAGGCGCTTGTCCCCCCAACCCCTCCGATCTCCTCGGGACTCAGAGTCAGTCTGCCTTTACCTTTTCAAGTTCCTTCCCTACCCCTGCTTGCGCTCTGAGCCTGAACAAGGTTGGAGGCTGGGCCGCCCAGTCGGTCTGAGCGTGACCCCGGGGCGCAGAGGACGTGGGGGGCGGGCCGCGCCTGCAACTCAGCGCTGGCGGCGGGACGCAAACCTCGGACGTCTGGTGTACTGGCTCTCATCCTTTCCTGAACGCTAGTGTGACATGGGCAGGCGGCCTGGGCCTGTGGCCATGGCCCTCTGAGGACGCCATGCCTGGCCAAACCCGCGCATTCTCTGGTACTCCAGGGGGGCTGCCCTTCCAGGAAACTCCCGGCTGAGGCTTCTCCACGCTAGAAATGAAGTTTACTACTTCTTGGGAGGATGGAAGGGAGGTTAGCGGGCGCTCTAGACTCTGCAGCAAGAAAGGGGCATTCTCAGTGTGTACTGGACCCTGGGCCGGCTCCGGCTCTGCGGCGGACCTCGCGTCCCGGGACCCCAACTTGGCCGAAGTTTCTGGTAGGGGGCTCAGAGGCCGATATGAGCCCAGCTCCCTGTGTCTAGGCTTAGCATCACACAGGACTGGAGGGCCTGGGACTGGAGGGGTGTGTGTGTGTGTGTGTGTGTGTGTGTGTGTGTGTGTGTGTTGGGGGGAGGCACTCTTGGCAGGCGCTGAACAGCCCTCCTTCGGCGAGTGAGCAGGCGGAGAGCCCAGGCGCGTGCGACCGCCGGGGCACAGGGCCCTGGGTGGCTGAACAGGGATGCCGGTGGGCCTGGTTGCGGCCCTTGGGAGGTTGGACCGCTACACCAGGCTTTGAGTGTTGCCGCGCGTCAGCGGCGCCAGCGTTGCCTCAGCAATGCGCCCTGCGCTCCGAACGCCACTCCCGGAGCCGGGCGCCAGGGGCGGCGGGCTCTGTCTCTTTAAGGTCACTGCATGCTCCGGCACGACGTGGGGAGGACAGCTGGGCACTGGCCATCTGACTGACTCCGGCTTGACATCTGGGAGCCCACTGGTGTGTGGCACGCGAAGCGCTTGATGCCGCTATTTAAATGCAAATGTGAGGGGGCTCATTGAAGCCTCTCCCCGTAAATCCGCACAAAAGGAATACTTCCCACCCTCCTAGGAGGAGGCGGCGGTGGCAGTGCGAAGGCCACCCGTGCAAATCGCGTTGGGCGCGGGGCCCGAAGCGGTCGCCATCGCCGTCGTGGCCCGCAGGGTCTCCAGCAAAGGTCAGGTTCCACCCGGCCCGGCCCCTAGACGCCCGTCTGGCCCCTGGGAGCGCTCTGGGCGAGGAGGTTAGATCGCCCGCCGCCGCTGGCCTGAGCAACTTCCAAAGTACCAGCCGGTTCCTCCCTCTGCTCCCCACTCCAGGGTTGCCCGCGCCCAACGTTCCCCAGAAAGGGGGAGAGGCGGGGCGGGGCTCCCGGGGGAGTTGGCGGCCGCAGGGACCTGCTCCCAGCATCTTTAAGGGCACTAAGGAATTGACCCGCAGTCCCCTCCCCCATCTCCGGGCTGGGCGCTCTGTATCTAGCTCCCTATCAAATAGAAAATCTGGGAGTGGCGTGGGGGCTGGGGGTTGCCTTCTAGGCCCCTCTGCAGCAGGCCAGGATGGAGACCCAGACCGGCCGGAGAGTCCTTGTGCCCACAGATCGGGAGCCAGCAGTGGAGTGACAAAAAAGATAAAGTTGGTGAATGATAAAGACCGTATTTTCCACGCTTTGGGTGCGGGACCAGATGATCTAGAAAATGAGCTGAAATGGATTCAGCCTCCGAGCCTGTTGTGAGAGCAGCTGATTCCCCCATTTCGGGCCAGATGGCTGCTGAACACAGATTTGCATTCATTTTCGCTTAATATCGTCCAAAATAGTGGGGCAGCTGCATTTGTTGTCAAAAAGGTTTAAAACCCCTTTTCTTTCTGGGGCAGGATCGTTACCTTATGCGATGGGCTTATAGAACTTTTTTTTCCCTCTTTAGTCAACAGTATCAGATTTAGAAGGATTTGTTTTTAAACCTTCTAATTTGGTAATCAGATTTAAATCGCTTTGGCGCGTGTAATCTGAATTAAAGATACTGTAAATGATTTTAAGCATGATACTTTCCTTAGCTCAAGGAAGGGGCATCTCCAGCCCAGGCTGGACATTTTAGGAAGTGTGCTACAAAAGAAGCTTTGTTTCCTATTTCCAACTTCATCTTTCCCTAAAAGGCACTTTGCATATTCTGACAATAACACTCGTGGGCCGCTGGCCCTGCGTGAGCCCTGAAGCTTCTAAACATGCAGAGACAAAGCATTTCTCAACCGCACCTTCCACTGATGGCCAACTTTATTCTGTGTTGTTTCTCCACAGAGAAAGTGTTCCCTCCTACACACCGGTATGGTGTGAGTGGAAAGCCTGGGCTTATTAGGAATACAGAAATTTTCTTTTAATTTATCGTGAATAGTTTCCATACACTTTGATTTAAGGTTATTAACATTCTATAGACAGTGGCATCTTTAATATGTGGCGATCGCTTCTAAAGACTAATCTCATTACCCTCAAATAGTCATAAAATATGATTTTATTATACTTACGTATTTAATTAGACGGCCAGCCCCGTAATGGATTTTGAGATGGGACTGGCGCAACAGCTTTGATAATTCACTTATCTTTGGCAATAGTCATTAACCCCCAACACCAGCAAAATAGATTGCTTTCCAGCACATCTTTTCTCTCACCCCTTCCAAGAGGCGTGTGGGGGTCCCCAGATAACGTAAATCGGACTTCGATTTTCCCGATTAATTAAAATATTAACGTACACACACTGCCAATTCACAAAAAAAGGGGAGTGCTTCCCCAGGCCTGGCGGGAAGAGGCTGCCCTACGACACTTGCATCCTGAAACCTTTTTTTTTTTTTTTAAATCAGAAGGACCTGATTTCTCTCGGCAGGAAAGTGCCCGGGACAGCTAGCTCCTGGTCGTCCCTTGGGTCTCTGCTTCGCCTCGCGCAGACATCCTTTGGGCTGGTTGCGCGCCTGGGCTCCTGAGTCCCAGCCGCAGGAACTGGGCCGCGGGACCCACGCGTTGCCGGCACCTGGCTATCCCACGGATTCCTCGAAACCAGGTCGGGAAACCGCGAGTCGCGAACTCTCTCGGGGCCCGGCGGCTCCGAGGAGGGCAGGGCACAGGCGCCTGCGGCGTCCACTCAGCTTTTAAAGCGGTTGGCGCCAAGCAGGTTTGGCTACCTCGCAGGTCGCGTGGCCGGACACTAGGTCTGTGTCGCCGGGGTGGCCGAACGCTCTTCCCGTCGGCCCAGAGGCCCGAGCCTTCTTTGTCACTCGCTGCGCCTGAGGAGAACCCGGAGACTCGGGACTCCCGCCGCCACCCGGCGAGAGGGAGCATCTGGCAGAACCTGCCTCCGACGTGGATCCCCGGCCCAGCCCTCGGCTGCCTCCGCCGGGGTAGGAAGCAAGGGGCGCCTGGCAGGGCTCAGACGGGGTCATACCAGCCCCGCAGCAGCCTTAGGTTTGCTTAGAAATCAGGCTGAACTGCGCATCCCGCCTTAGCGGGGAAGCCGCAGACACCATTACCCCCTCCCCCTAATTCGTGGTCCGCCCCAACTCTGTAGTCACCTTCAGAGGTCGGCCAAATACTTCCCACATTTCCCTTTGGGACGCCCCAGGGTGAGTTGCAGCCCTTTGCATTTATTGCATGCATTCGGGCTACTTAGGGCGCCTTGCGCGCGCACACACCCCTCCTTTGGGCCCAGTGTGTTTTGACAGTGTGGCTGGTTTTGCGGGGAGGTATTAGGGGTCCAAACCGCATTGTGCACTGGCTGCGTTTGTTTCTTCTCAGGATTTATTTGGGAGGCTAGTAACTTCCTTGGCTGAGGTTGGGCTGGAGGAGCTGCGGCGCGTGGCCGGGGGAGGCGGAGGCAGCAGCGGCGCTCGGCAGTGGCGGGGCTCGCGGGGCTCGCGGGGCTCGGGCCGGCTCGCGGCGCCGTCAGGCAGTCAGTCGGCGAGCTCGGTGGCGGCGAGGGGCGCGGCGAGGGGCGGCCGCTCCCATATATGGCGCAGGCGCCGCCCCCCGACGTCACCCTCTGACAGCGCCGCTCCCGGGGGCTTCGAGTTTTGGCTCCCGGGAAAGGGTCCATTCCTCGGGGAGAGAGGGCTGAGTTTTGTGCGCCTCCGTCCGCTGCGCGCGCCGCTCCAGGCCCCGCCGCGCCCCGCCTGCGCCCGGGACTGCGCCGAGGCACTCACTGCCCCGTTTATTTGTCTTTGGAGCAGGCGGGCCGCGCCAGAAGCGGGCGATCCCGCAGTGTCCTGCAGCCGCGGACGCCGCCTGGCTAGGATGACACCACGTTGAGCGCGCCTGCAAACAACAACAACAACAACGCCACCGCGGCCACCGGTCCTGCTCTACCGAAGCGCCGCGCCGCCGCAGCCGGTGTCGCCATCTCCGCGCCCCCGGCTGTCCGGAGCGCCCGGCCGCTGGTGTATGTCGCGCCTGCCCGGGACGGGCTGAAGCCGGCGGCGGGCCGGACCGCAGGCTCCGAGCAGGGCGAGGAAGCGCTTTCGGCCGGGAGCTGCGGCCGCCGCCAGCAGTTTTCATGTTTGGGATTCAGGAGAATATTCCGCGCGGGGGGACGACCATGAAGGAGGAGCCGCTGGGCAGCGGCATGAACCCGGTGCGCTCCTGGATGCACACGGCGGGCGTGGTGGACGCCAACACGGCAGCCCAGAGGTACGTACCGGCCGCCCCCGCGCGCCCCGGCCCCGACCCGGCCCGGCCCCCGCGGCCAGCCGGCGCCACGCTCCTCACCGGGCCGCTGTCTCTTTCCTCCCGCAGTGGCGTGGGGCTGGCGCGGGCGCACTTCGAGAAGCAGCCACCTTCCAACCTCCGGAAATCCAATTTCTTCCACTTCGTGCTGGCGCTCTACGACAGGCAGGGGCAGCCGGTGGAGATTGAAAGGACCGCTTTTGTGGACTTTGTGGAGAAAGAGAAAGTAAGTGCACACATAATCACACCCTCCCTCTCTCTAGAAATGGGAGGCAGGCGGTGCCCGCGCACGGGGCCTGGAGTGCCCCCTCGGCGGTGGGACCGCTCCGCCAGGCGACCCCGCCGCCGCTGCCACGTGCGGCCGCCCGGGCCATGCCGAGGGCCGGGCAACTTCTCTGCGCCCTCGGACTCACTCCGGGCGAGGAGAACGCTAGGCTTCCAGCAGGAAAGTGACATCACCGCACTACTCCGAGCGAGGAATCCTGCCTGCCCTGTGTGAGGCCGAGGGGCCTCGGTCGTGGAGGGGGACCGAGCGCGGTGGCCACGCCTGACACCACCACACTAAATGCAATTATTTATCGTTGCTTTCAGGAGCCAAACAACGAGAAAACTAACAACGGCATCCACTATAAGCTCCAGCTACTGTACAGTAACGGTGAGTACCCGCTGCCTGCTTCCTGCCCCCTCGCCCTGCGCACTGGCGCTCCCTTCCCGCGATGGCTACAGAACATAAAGATTTTGAGATTAAAATGACATGGATGTAAACACGAAATCTTCTCATGGCATAGAAGGAAAACAAAACATAAACGATCGATAAGTCGATGGCACTTCACATGATTAACCGGTGGGGCTTGAAGTAGAAAGTAAAAAGGGGATCGATATAGGCTCCAGCAGAACATCACTTTTAAGTGACTTTTTTCAATTTTGCAAATTAATGTTAATTATTGGGATGGGGGTAGGTCTGTAGACGGCGCATAACTTACTTCCTGCGCACGTTTTTTAAAAAAAATTCTCGAGAGGTATTGGAAAGAGTTGGAACTCTCACTCAGTTTCTATTAGGTGCTTCCCCCCCACACACACACTAAAAATAAATGACCACCTGGGCCCACAAGCCCTGCAAGCAGGCCTGCTCGCAGCCAGGCAAATTTCTTGCAGCTTCAAATGCAAACTCTAAGAGTCCTAGGGCTCTTAAGAAAAAAAATAAAGTGAAAAGTGCATCTTCAAATGCAAACTCTAAGAGTCCTAAAGCTCTTAAGAAAAGAAAAATAAAGTGAGAAGTGATTGGGGTTCCCTTTCTCCCTCTGGAAAGGATAGCGTATGTTTGCTGTATCTCGGAGGCAGCAGTCCTGAGGCACCGATTTCCTGTGGCCTCCGTGTCCTTCTTCCCCAGTTGCAGCGCTAAAACCTTGTTGAGAATTTCTCTCTGTTTTTTGCAGGAGTCAGAACAGAGCAGGATCTGTATGTTCGCCTCATAGATTCAATGACCAAACAGGTGAGAAAGTTTACGCCTCTGCACTCGTTTTTGCTGCTGCGCTGGGGTCGTTCTTGGGTTGGGAGAGAGAGGACTGACAAATGGATCTCCTGTATTTGTTTTTCATTTAGCTTCCTTGACATGCTAATGAGAATTTCATATTTATTGGAATAAATGAAGCGATTGGTAAAATAGTTTGTTGTCATTAGAACAGCACATATATGCTTTATTAAACGACTTGTGATTGGAATCAAATTCTGTCTTAATTAATTATGGTAATTAATATTTGACAGAAAATTTTCAAGATCCCTCCTTGTTTATTTTTAAATGTTTCTCTTTCTGCTTGGAATCATTTCATTGATTTTTTTCCCCTCTAACAAAGGCAACTAACTCTTTTCCAAAGCTCATCTAGTTGGGCTTGATTAGTTCATTTTTTTCTCCTTTCCAGTGTGATGGTCTAGTAACAGGAGACGTTTATTTAGATTTAAAAGTTAAATGTGTTGGGGTGAAAAGTCACCTTGTTCTCCTCTAGCCCATCTTCACCTCTCAGCCCCCCATCTCCATAATTCAAACTCTGAGCTCCAGGGGTCACTCAAACCCGTCCACTGCTCTGCTCCCTCTCCCACCCTCTGTCATTCCTTGTAAATAACATAATTACAAGCAGTTCCTTATTAAATTATTTAACCTGTCTTGGTCAACTTTTCCGATGATAACTATTGGCTATCAGTAATGTGATTAAGTGCAGAAAAGCGCTCCGTTGCTTTTTGACATTGTGCAGTGTCTGGCTGCTGGTTTTGTACTGGATGGTGTGTTGTTTTTGTTGTTTTTAAAGGCTTTTTTCCCCATTTTCTTAGAGTGTTGGGGGACAGGTCCAATTTGTAAATTAAATTCACTCGGCACAGATTGATTTTGAATATACTTGTAAGCTGGACTTCCTGCTTACAAATGAAAGTAGCTGCTTCATGTTTGATGCTAACTTTAAGAATTGTGAGCCAAGTAGAAAAGAGCCCCTGGGTGCTTCCTGGAGCCCAGCACACATGCTTTCCACCCTCTCCGTGCAATTAGTTTGTGTGTTTCATTTCCCTTGAAAAAAGTTTGTCCTTACCTAGGCAACCTAGGGGTGTTAGGTATGAATGGCTGCAGCGGTAAAACTGTGTGGTTTTCTCGTAGAGTAAAACAGATCTGACAGGTAAAACCCAGTCTTTCTGACAAAGACACTGCGGTGTCCTTCAGTGATTATTTCACTCGATTCAGAGAAGCCTCTGGAACTCGCTGCTGTTTGTCAGGCTGCTTTTATTTCCTTTGTATACAGGGCTGAATGTTTTTGGAAATCGCGGTAGTCTCATTAGGAGGTTTAAGCAGACAGTGCTAAGTTTCTCTGCTCTGCATTGAGGAGAGGCTTCTTTTTGAGTACACGTTTATTGTTCATTTAGCCTTGTACCTTTGCGGTATAAACAGTGCACAAAATAAAGGCATTTAATCTCCTCTCACTGACAGAGATGGGGGGAAAAAGGAAAGAAATAGCCCAGTAACTGATCAAAGAGTCAATGGCGCTGAACCGACAGTTTATGGATTTCTGTTTGTGCTACAAAATAAAAAATAAATCAAATATAAATACGGGGATCCATCGGAAGACAAGTCATTCTCTCAGCGTGGTGGTGCCCGATGAGGCCACGCGCCTGGCCGCCCCAGGCGCTCGTTGGCCTGCTGTGACACCCATCACTTCTGTAGGTCCAAGTGAGCGGGCGTGCGTGAAGCTAGTGGAGAGAGGCTCGCAGGGACCCTTCCCTCTTCCCGGGAGGACAGCCCCGGGCATCCTAAGAAAGGGCTTTGTCTGCCTGGAAGTGGAGGAAAGTGTCCAAAGTGCCCGAAGAGGTTGGGAGTAATTTCCAGGGTGGGGGGCGGGAACTGGAGACAGGGCAACCCTCCCCCTTCTTGGAGGTTTCCGCGGAGAATTTGCAGCTCCGGGCCCCCGCCTCCTGCCCCTCCCCCAGTGGCCTTTTCTCCTCTTCTGCCTCTGCTAGTCAGGCGGTGGAGGCCGGGCCGGGCGGGCTGCTGCGTGGGCGGCGGGGCCTGTGTTCCGGCGGTGGAGCCGGGCTGGGCTCCTCCGTGAGCGCACCTAGGGCTTCGCACCATCTGGCAGAGCCTCTGCTCAAAACCCATCCGAGCGTGCGCCTTTTTACCCGAGAAAAATCATTGTTAGCAGTTTCAAAATAAACACCAGATTGGCCATTAGCACTTTCTTTGCAAATATCATCCGGCGAGGAGCACGTGGCTGCGCTGCCCGGCCCTCCTGCGGGGAGCCGGGTACTCCTGGACCGGCCCGGCGCGACCTCGTGCGGAGGCAGCACCCGGCCTCTTGCCCGCGGGGAAGCCCGCGGCGCGCAGCCTAGGCCGCAGCCCCCAGGTGCGGGCGCCCGGACGCGCGCTGGGCTCGGAGGTGGGGAGCGGCTGGAGGCTTTCGCCGCGCGCTAGGCAAGACAGGCGCGGCTCTCGGAGCGAAACGAGCTGCCTCTGCGCCCGCGGACCTCCCCACTTCTGTAGTTGCAGAGCGTTCTGATCGGATTTTTCTAATATGCAGATTAGAACTCAGGGTAGACCTCCGCAGGAAGACCGGGTTGGGAGTGGCGAGGGCAACCAAAGGGTCTGGTTGTCGGTTGGGCTCGGCCTCGGCCTCCTCTGCCCTCCCTGCAGCCCTAGCCAGCTGAGGCATGGTGCAGGCCAGGGGCGCGGGGAGGGGGTGCCCAAGGGAGGAAGTCTCGAGGTGGCGTGGCCTTTCCCCGCTCCTGGTGGGACCAGTCAGGAAGGTGGCCGGCTGGGGCGCGACGCCCTCCCGCCTGCCCCCCACCTGCCGCCCGTGAGGCCTGCAGTGCCAGGGGCGATTTGGCGCCAAAGCCGGTGGCGCAGCGTAACCCTGGCCTCTACTTGTCCCCTTTGCAGGCCATCGTCTACGAGGGCCAGGACAAGAACCCGGAGATGTGCCGTGTGCTGCTGACCCACGAGATCATGTGCAGGTGAGCCGAGGGCGGCGGGCAGCCCCGGCGCCAGCTGCGTCTACAAAGAACGCCGCGGCCAGGCGCCGCCACCCCGCCCAACTTCAGGAAGGGCATCGATTGAAATGTAATCGGCCCGAGGCTGCTCGCCCGGCCACCGAAGAGCCGGGGCCTCGTTT
>NW_004955477.1:7528690-7548690 GCF_000276665.1 Chinchilla lanigera | reverse complement strand
TCTTTTGATCATGAACTTTGCTGTCCAGTGTCTGAAAAATTAAACCCGGAAAACTCCATGAGTTAAGCCTAAAGAAATATGCGGCACTGGTGGAGAGCAATGCTAATGTTTAACTAGCTGGAATAGCTGTTTGCTTAGTGGAGAATGTTCGGTATCTGACAGAAGGGACAGCTCTCTTATTAGTAATCAAATAGGGTTGACCAGTTGTGGCCGTCACTCAGGCAATTGAGAACAAGTTCAACACTTTATAGAACTTGAACTACAAAAATCAATATAATTATGTTTGTCTTCAGTGTTGTGGCTATGGAAATTATACTACCTTGGGTTGTTGTCTTGTAACTGAACTTATTTTTTTGGGCTGGCTAAAAGTGTTTGAGCAGCTATTTCAATCTTGTTTGAGTTGAAGACAAGGCAGCATACATTAGCTTTTAATGCAGAACTGTGAACGTGTTTCACCTTTTGAGTGAATTTATAAATTCTTAGAGATGATTTGTTTTTAAATTGTGAGATTCTTTGCATGCTACAGTAATGAAGTGGCCATGTTGATTCAGCTCACATTTTCGATGTTGTCTTTTCCCTCCAAAATCACTTTGGATTTGTGCAACATTCAATCATTTATTGACTATTAATACTGAATAACTCTAGAGACTCAGTTTTTATCACATGATAGGAAGTATCTTCCCGGGATATACAAAATTCACTCTACTTCTTGTCTGAGGGAATGCTGTCTTATATTTGGTTAATTAAAGTGTGTGCTAAGATTACTCATATCTCTATAACGTAAGAGAAGTATGTGATCATTTGATATTCTAGAAGCATGAGAGGAGGGGAAAAATGTGAAAACATTTGGTTAATGGGTTTACCATGTTTATTTGAATAAGGAGGATTGAAGCTCCATTTACGGTTGGCATAAATGCTTTGGAGGTCTTAATTATTGATGAAAAATCTGCTGTGCTTCTAAATTCAAAGATATGACAATTTTATAGGAATTGTAATCACCTTCCATGTTAGAGATTTTAAGGTAAGGATAGTTTTACGTAATGATAAATATAATGTACGATTTTAGCATTCTTAAGAGAGCTGTCACTTAAAATGACAAAATACTATTAGTGTTTTGTTGCTTGCTGTAATTCCCTGTGAAATGACTGTGGTGTTGGCACTATCTCCAGCTTAAGGCATATTTCTGGGAGAAAAAATGAAATTAGTGTTCACTAGGGCAAGTTCTGTTAATCAGAGAAAGAAAAACACCAAAGAGAAAGAATCTCTTTGGAGTGATACAGGCTTTTGCAACTGAGATGCGTTTCAGTTTCATAATGATAATCATTTCTGTGGGGCGTGTGTTACCTCTGAAAATTAGTTGCTTATGTTGAGTTTCTGGCCCATGTTGCCTCTCGAGTATTATAGAATAAAATGTCCCATCAGATTGGTGAGTCAGTTTACAGGTCTTCACAGCCGTGTCGTCACTTGGTTAGTTGGCTTAAAAAAGAATTATATACAGTGCTCTTTGCCAGCTCCTTGTGGCCTTTGGATACATTTAGCAGGTTCTGACCAGATAAGGCAGATTTGTCCTGAGGATATAAACCAATAATTCCAACCTGAATTGAGATCAATGGGCCCACATTGTTCCAACCCACACTGAGCCTCTTCCGCAAGTCGAGACTGCTTTTCTGTGTTATGAGAGCAGAGAAGTGAGCTCCTTGCTTGGCAGAGTAATCACATTCTATAGACCCTCATGCCTTAAGTCAATTAATTACACAATTTAGTTTAGTTATCTTTCAGAAGCATTAAATACTTGTGAATGGCATGAAAGACCCTTCAGTGTATAAAAGGGTAGAACAGTGAGGATGTTTTCCATTACAAAACCGTTTTCACTTATTGTGAGGGTTTGGCTTATGATAACTGTTTTCTTCTTTATAAAACACCACTACAGAAACAATTATTTATAGCTTCATGGATATAATTATAGTACAGTGTATTTAAAGTAATGTAACGACTTTGGAGTAAAGTAGAAGCCTAACATTGTGAAAGAAAAGGTATGGTCTGTCAAGAGATGACCCAGGAACAAGTATCTGTGTAAACTGTATTGATCTGGAGAGAGCCAAATGCAAGGAAGGACAGGGTGCATGCCTAGCCACACATGCATGTTGGAGTATATGTGTGAGTATGTAAATACACACCCACATAGATATGCATGAATTTTTATGATATTGCTGAAAAGGATGGGAGTATCATTTTCCTCGTGGAATAATGTTTTCTGGGAAAACACAAAAGCAGATGGTCTTCATTAGGAACACCCATTGTCCACATATCCCAACTATGAGCAGATAAATCTCTCCTGTTTCACCCGTACATTCCAAAGGCTGCAAATGATTACAGGATGTCGGTGTAGCTGCTAAACCAAAACCACACTTGGGTTCACATCACTCGCCCATGCCATCCTGGTGTTTCCTCAGGAGCTCTGCAAATGCCTGGGAAGACGCATCCTCTTTGCCCTGCCATTCCTCACTGGCCTGGGGGAAACCAAAGGGCAGGGTCCAACTGTTGCAGCCTGGGCAGGCCAGCCGTGGAGGGCACAGGATCAGGGTGATATGGCTGCCCACAGGGGTTGGCCGCACACAGTGGACTGCGTACAGCACCGGGAGCAGGCTCAGCGGGTGGTTCCAGATGGCACCGTCTCTGGCGTCCTGCTCGCTGGCATCTCTGTGGCAAGCAGAACCCCCTCCCCAATAAATCTGGCATTAGTCTATAGAGTTTGGGAGACTTATCATTCCAAGTCTGTCCTACTTTCCTGTCTGGAAGCCAGACATCTGTTTATCCCATTTTCTTTCATACAGAGTTTGGAATAGCTTTAGTTTTTCATGGGGGGGGGGGCATGTGAAGTTTTGTCATATTTAACAGCTGTTACAGAATTTCAGCTCTGTGGGCTCTGAACATACTTTTCAGCTGACCTCAGATTTTTATACATAATTGGCGTTGGGTTATAGAAAAATATTATTTGCTTAACCTTTCATTGTCTGCAATTTCACATGGTCTTTAGTTCGAGGACCTAAACTACCAGCAGATTTTAACTCTGTTCTCTCCCCACCCTTCAGCCCTCCAAAGCCTTACTTTGATTCATTTGTGCGTTTTAAGTTTACACCTTTAAAGTGGTTGCAGAACGGTAGCCCAAGACCGATTGGAGACTTTCTTTTTCTTTCTTTTTTTTTCCTTTTCTTTCTTTCTTTTTTTTTTTTTTTTAGTCAACAGTGTTTCCTTTCACTTCCTGTCACAAAGGTCAAAGAGAGCCGACCTTTGCTGGCAGTCCTGCTCGCTGAATTATTCATGGGATTGACTTTTTGTCAGCACACACAGTTGTGCTCTGGGACATTTTATTCATTTACCTCATTTAAAGCGCCTTTCTGCACCTGTTCAAGTATTAATATCATGTAATTTGGGCCTAATGCCGATTTTGCTGAACACTCATTATATTTTTTATTAGCTATATTTCCAAACGATTATGTATGATTATTACCAAGCCTTACAAACAGCACCGGGTTATTCCCTAGCCCTTTACATCTTCTTGTCAGGTTGTTTTCAGAAGCAGGGAGGATAAACATTTGACCAGTCCCAATGTTTTTATTCCTACTCCATCTCCAAGCAGAGAACTTAAAGCTTCCTCCCTCATGGCTTTGCACGAGCGTGATTAAATCCAACTCCGCCGAAGCTGTACAAATGCCAGCATTTATAAGGTCAACGCTTTTGTTAAAAATGCTATGTAAATGAGGATCTGCAAAAAGGGACATTAAATAAAATTAAATTCATTGTCTTCTTTAATGTCATTTACATTTTGGCTAAGCCTCGGCCTGTCAAGGAGGATTTTAAAAATAATTTTAATTACACATCATTTAGGGATCCAAGGTTTTCTATTCAGTAGCATTTGGATAACCTGCAAAACGGAGACTGTTTATTAACTTCTTAAATGACAACTTGTCATTTCATCTGCATAATGCAATGAAAACAGTATAGTTTGGTGTTAATTTTTCCTTCTCAGTTTTCTTGAAGATGTGAATGTAATTATTATCGAATAGGCCTCTGGGTCCCAGAGTTATCCTCTTGGCCTTAGCTGTGCATTTGAGATACTCTTTGGTTCTAGGTCCATTTTAATACATGGGGACTTCAGAAAAGGGTAGTATTGGCTAGAAATTTGGCAAGATTAAAGCGCACTTTGGATGAATGGACATGGCTACAAAGAGTCCAATTCTGGCTGGCATCAGCCCCGTTTGGCTCCATCAGACTCAGGTGTGAATGGCTGTTTTATTCCCTGGCACGTCAGTGGAGAGAGGCAAAAAGTTCACTGAATTCATTCATCCTTTACATTTTTTTATAAAGTTCAGAAAATAAACAGAAAAGGAAGAGCAGCTTTATTGAGTCACAATGATGTGCTTTCATTTAAATAGGGAAGCAGTAGGAATAGTGCCCACTTTGTGTCTTTGCTTCTGCCCATAACCAGGAGATTAGTGTGCCTCACTCCTGCCACATCTGTGTGCAGACTGCCACCGTGTGCTACAGTGAGCAGGGGGTCAGAGCCACCGCCAGGCCCAGGGCCTGAATCCCTTATGGAGGGTGAGGAAGCCTGTGGAGATTTATGGCTGCCTGGCCTGGGTAAGGGCTCCATGGCCAGGGCAGTTGAGGGCCAGGTTTGAAAGCAAGCCATGTGCCCACAGTGACTTCCGCAACACTCTTAACCAGCTCAGATTCTTGTTGGCTCATGCAAGGGCAAAAGCTCTGCAGTGCTGCCTGCACAGGGCCGGCAGCAGCAGGCAGCGCTTATGGAAATCCAGTGGGGAGGGAGGGGTGGAAGCAGGGCTGTCAGAAGCTATACTCCAGGAGGGATGTTGACACAAACCATCCTGTGCCTCTGCGGCAGCCTTATCAGGTGAAGAGCAAAGATATAGCCAGTGCCTGTAATTGTGTTAGGATGGCATGGATGAATTGGATTACCTTATGGAAAGCCGTCCAAACTCAGAGTTCTGTTACGCATGCTTACAGGAAGCAAATAATTACGCTCTGTGCACCAGAAGATAATTGGAGCTGGCCAGAGGCCTTCTTGTGACGCTGGAGAAAGCAGGAGAAGCTGGCCCTGTGGAGGCACTGGGAGACACTCCGGGAGAAGGGTGATGTTTGCTAGATATAGGTGGCTCAAGTTGATGCGGTAATTTTTGGTTACTTTTCAAAGATGGTGAATAATTTATCAGAATTCAAACTCACAGTGGCAACAGGAGGCACGTTGGAAGAGATAAAAATTCCAGGCTCTAATGATGGAAATTGTCGTTGCAGACAGGAAGTGATTGACAAGTAGGGGTACAGGAAGTGAAAACTCAAGGAGCTTAACCTGTACTTGGCAAAGCTTCTGCTGCTTGCACTCTGAGAAAATGAAAACCATTCACTCCCGTCAGCTTGCCAGCACACAAGTCCTCTTGTTTGTTTATCTTAGTAGCAAATCTCCCCAAAATGTTTGTGGTTAAAACGCTTTATAATGAGACGTTATTCTGGCATGATTAATGTTTGAAAATAAAAAATATGGTTATCATTTAGAAAAATAAGTTGAGAAATTTTATGGGTGAGGGGTTTTCTTGTGTTTTATGTGCTTCTTAGAACTTTGGGGTAACTAGCATTCATTAAATTGTAGAAGCTTGAGAAAACTGTTTTTAAAACATTTTCATTCAGAAAACAGTCCTATCTGTCAAAATAGTAAATGTAAATTTGCCAACCATTCGATGAAGAGCACTGTGAATAGAGGAGGCATAGGGAAACTGATTTTTAGCTGTTTCTGAATCACTTGTTTCCCCTGCCCTTTAAAAACAAAACAAAACAAACAAAAAAGATCCCCGTCCTATGCCTTCAGTGGAAGTTGCTCAGCTAGAATATACTGGAAATCCATGTGGGCCGTGGTACCCTATGGATGGAGCGCATCCTCTGAAAACAGCCAAGGGGCCATGCTTTGCGCCTTCCCGGTAATTCACTAGGAAATGAGTTTACCATGTGCGGAAAGGAAGAGGCTAGGGTGGTGTTTTTGCAGGACACAGAGCCCAGGCCTGCTAGCGGAAGGAGTCGGCTCCAGTCTGTCTCTGCTGGAAGGCCCGGAGAGCTGCTGCACATCTGGGAGGAGGCCGCCTTGCCCAGACAGGCAGCTCCAGCCGCGCCCCTGCCTCCGCCCCCCTCCTGCCCCCTCCCTGTAGCTCCCCATCCCCCTCTTTCAGCAGAAAGTACTAGGGGCAGGGTTCCATGTTAAGACAACACAACCAAACAAAACTTTGGCAGCATTCAAGGCCCTCAGAACATTTGCCCTTGTGATGGCAAGTTTGCAAAGAGGGACGACCAAGCTTGACCTTGGAGGCCTGTGCGCTAAGTAGAGGCTTTCAGGAAGATTTTCACACAAAGCTGCACAACGTTGCACAGGGTCACCCTTGCTGGAGGTTTTCACTGAATGGAAAGTTGCATAGAGGTGGCCAATCTGGATGTTAAAGAGTTGCAGAAAACCAGGTCGGGTGCCTGTGTCTGCTTGGGGCACCCGAGGGTGACACGTGCAGCACAAGTCTGGGATTTGATTACCAGCATAGGTAGGCAGTGTGCCATTCCCAGGCATGCGTGTGAGGTTGGGCTAGTGAGTTATTCCAGGTCTGGGCAGGGGCAGGTTCTCCCCAAATTCCATCATTGGAGTAGGGTTATTATATAGCCCAACGAGGAGGGTGTCCCTTTGATTTTAAATAACAACAGCAAAATCTTTTAGCAAATGGTCTTTTAGGTGGTAGGGGTCAGGATATGTTCAGAACCACACGTACAGCTCTGTAGAATGAAATCCCATTGCCAGAAGGGAAGACTGAGGAATGCAAGATGGGTCTAGGAAAGTTGTGACCGTGAAGCAGGGATGTTGGAGCTGTACCAGTGACAAACTACTCCTAACTTGATGTTGTCTTCCTCTACAGCTGATGATAGCTCTTGTGACACTTTACAAACCAATTAGTAAGCTTTATTTTTCGAGAATAGTTTTAGGTTTACAGGAAAATGATTAGTCCCCCTGGTATGAATATCTTGCATTGGTGCGAGACCCTAGTTACGACTGAACCAGTATTAATGCACTGCTAATAAAGTCCATGGTTTACATGAAGGCTCACTCTGCTTGTGCATTTTGTGGGTTGTGACAAATGCTAATGACGTATCCACTATCATAGTATCATACATACAGAACAGTGTCACTGCTGTAAACCCTCCAGTGCACTACCTACTCATCTCTCCACCCCTTTTGCAACCCCTATCTTCTTGCGGTATGGCTTTCTTTTCCTGGGTGATTATAGTTGGGCTCATACTTTGTGTCGCCTTTTCTGACAGGCTTCTTTCACTAAGTTGGATACATGTTTGTTTGCAATATATCTTTTTGTAGCTTTGTAGCTCACTGACAATACTTTTCTGAATTTTAATATTTTACTTTCTAAAGGTTTTTGGATAGTGTTTTTCCCTTCTCTTAATAATGTCTTGGTGCTTTTGTAGTAAACTCCTGTGCTCTGAGCTAATGGGCAATATATCATGTTTGGGTGTGTAGAGGTTCTCTTGGCTTTTGGAAGTTCATCCTCCCAAACTTCATACTATGAATTTAGTTTAGTGGTACGGCTCGCTTATTTCACTTATTGTCAGTGGCTTATTTCCTAAATAATACTATGTTGGAATATTTAAACAGTATTGGCTATTGAAGGAGACTGCTTAAATTACCGGGAAGGCGAATACACTACACCATGACATAAAAACAGGATGAATTTGGCATTTAGTGTCATTGTTGGCTTTTTTGGTTTAATACATTAAACTACAAATTTTCCTAATTGCCAAACAAAATGTTAGGCTGGCTTTAGCCATTGCTGACAGTAAAACACAACATAAAACCTGCTGAGAGTTATATGTGGTATTTAATACGAGAGCGAGTAATGCAAGGGTTTTTATGGTTAAGTATGAATTCACACCCACAGCATTTGTTTCACATTAGGAAAGGTTTGTAAATCAGATCAGTGTGCCGGGATGGGGTGGCCTGGTGGCCTCTCTTCCTTGATATTTGGTTATTGGACATGCTGCCAAAGGGAGCTCCCCCGGCCACTTCTACGTTCTCAATGAAGCGATAAGTCCTCTGACACAAGGAAGATTGGGTCAGGAAACAAGTGGGGGATTGGATTGGATGGGCTGCTCATCCCCACTGTCTGAGGTCACCAGCCTGATGCAGCCACTGGGCAGCAGCTATCAGTTACCAGGACATGGACTGCTGTGGGTCTCCAGCCAGCAGAGGCCCCAGGGAGAGGTGCAGGGACCTGGGAAAGTGCTTTCAGGGGGGAAATGGCAGTTACTATCATTTATTAAATTTGACAACAGGTTTCTAAATATAACAGCCCTTTCTCCAAAGATCATTACTTCGAACAAATAATGAGTTATGCAAGTTAATACATGACGAGGCTTCCCATTCAGAGCTGGGCCTTTGTGAGGCTCAGAAATAGATCTTGCCCTCTTTCGCATCTCAACTAATGACAGATGCTTTCCTACTTCTGGTGGTCACCAAGGGTCTCGTCTTGGATGTTTGGCATGCTTCTCAGGGAGCGTAGCTTGGTGCAGTGGTAATGCCAGAAAAAGGTTTAAAATAAAAACACACCTTGGTGTACAGTATTATGACACATAGATATCTCACATAGTTTTAGAAATACTTTATACACGCTTATATGAATAAATGTAGGTATGTAAGTACATTTAACTTTAAGGGAAAATGTTTGACTGATACAAATCCTGAGGTCGAAAACATTTGCTCGGTTAAGGGATATTTGTCATGACAAGTGACTACTGCTTATGTTTCCTAAGACCCTATTATAATTATTCCCAGCAATTAGAGCATCCAGAACCCCTTTCCAGCCCCAAACACATTTGTTCCCATTTATTAGACTGTGAGCAGTAACTAATTTACATTGTTTCAGAGTTGTGTGTTATGGTAATTTATTGCGTGTTCCGGGGGGTCAAACAGAGTTGACCAGTCCGCAGGGCAGATCCCTGTAAGGCGAGGAGAGAGAAATCTAGAAACAAGAAGCAGAGAAGCCACGGGCATGTGATTTTAAAACTGCTACGGTCTTTTTAATCACGTTTTGATTTATTCCCTGTGACGTTACTGGCTTTACTCTTAACCACTACCCCCCCTTTTCTTTTTAACAAATCAGAGCTGGGAACTGGGTCTTTCTTCGTTGTTGTTGAAGGAAATGGTAGCGATATGTTCTAAATATGTTCTAACGAGTGGAAACTTTTACTAATGCCTTGAATAAAATATTTGTCAGCGGCCTCCACTAAACGCAGAAGCACTCCACAGAGGAAACAATGTCTTAACTGCTCCCTGCTTCTTGTAGCAGGTTTCGTTATCAAGTTGAGGAAAAAGGCTTGTTTAGGCGAAAATAATGATCATAAATAGAGCTGTATAGTGGGGCTGGAAGGCAGTGGTGACAGTGCCTGCTATCAAGACCTGCAATTCCAAGGAAATATGAGTGTTCTGATCCAGGGAAGCAGTAATTATCTTTTTGTGAAGAATGTACAATGGTGTCGGATGATGAATTGATCGCAGATTGGAAGCGTGGTTTAACTGTCATGTTACAGAGATAAGAGAGAGCCCCGGGATTGCTCATAGCTTCTGCTAGTTCACAGCCAGCCAGTTTATTAGCACAAATCCCAAATGTTTAGTAAACTCATTAGGTTCCATCTAATGCTAATTTATCATCATGGATGGAACCCTAGCAGTGGAGGCCGGAGGATTGTACCACATCCACATGATTTACAGAGCTTTCTGATCAATCACCTTCTTCGCACTGGCCATTTTTCTTCAAATGCTTTAAACGGGCCTGAGTGATCCATAGGATTAGACCATGGCAATCGGTTAGGGTTCTCGGAGTTATCTTCCTGGGGATGGTTATCGGAAAGGTTAAGAAATCCTATACAGACTGATGTGGGGAGGAGAGCTTTGGTTTAGGATTGCTGCACAATTCCTCCCCCTCCTCTCTCCCTCCTCTTTCTCCCCCCTCCTCCCCCTCTCCTTTCCCCTCCCATCTTTCCTTTTCCTTTTACAATCCAGTCAGAGAGTTGAATTCAAAGAATTTCCTTGCAAAATCAGTTTACCTAGAAATGCATCATGGTACATAAATGTCAAGTGCAGTTTATTCTAAACTTCAGACAGTGTTTTTCTTTTAAAAAATCAAGCTTTAAATGCCCAGTTCTCCTGACATTTTCGTACATATTCTATAGTGTTTTCGAAGAGGATAATAACCTTTGCTTGATCCTAGGCAACAGCTGCAAAGATAATGAAATTCTTATGATATTTCACCAGGTAAAATGTGAATTGCAGAAGAAAAGCTATTGAATTTTTATGGATCTTAATCGCATAAAATGAGATTCATGGGGCATACGTATAACTATACTCGGTGGACCAGCTGGCTGCAGTTGCGGTGAGGATTCACCGCGCGGTGTGAGGGGCGCTCCAGCCTCTACTAAGAAAATGCTCCCCAAACGCTGCCTTCAGCAGCCCTAAGAGTGATAATGAAATATGACAGAAATTTCCTTGTGCTGGATCAGTGGCAAGAGAGGTCCTACACCGCCGATATTAATTCATCTGACTTATGTTCCAGGTCTTGATTTACCTTATGATTAAAAACTTCTGCAGGTTTGCTCACCAATTGAAATCAGATCTCATCTGCAGCCCAGTGGTATTGATCCCTATTTAACATCAAGGCTCAGAATTGATTGGCATTGATTAACAATAAAAATGCTCTCCTCCATGTCCAGCCGCCAGGCCGATATTCTGAAAGAAGGGCACTGTGGTGTCTCTTCATTGACCAATCTGAAAAGAGAAATGGCCCCACCCGCAAATAAACAGTATATTTTAATGTTATTGTAACTGGATGCTGGACCAGCAGTGCAAATTGATTTTATTCTTGTTGTATAAGATAAATATCTTTAATAAAATTCTCATTTTATTTAGGATTTTACAGGAATAACTTGATTACTAGAATAGTGATATTTTTCTTTTCCCACAGTGTAAAAAATGGATTAAAACATAAAGGCTATAATAACATAACACTAGCGATGAAATGTTAATCAACTCAGAAATCACGCACAGGGCGGGAAAGTCTAGAGAGATATTTTACCCATGGAGACACGCGCGATACCTCAAGTGCGGCTGGTTTTACCGAGCGTTTTACGGTTTCGGCTGGGGCTGTACGGGGCTAAGCTGGCACATGACTGTCATGCGCTCCGCGGCCAGCTTCTCTGCATAACGTTGTGAGAACATATGGTTCCAGAGAGCTCAGCACAGCAAAACTGTTCAACAGCAGCGAGCCCAACAGCCTTACAGAGACTGTATCTTTGTTTCTGTTTTGTTTTCACTGGCTCAAGTAGTTGCAGTCTGTGAAAGGAATCCTTGACAATTCTTTTAATTAATAGCAGAGATTTAAAAAAGAATATGAGGGAAAGTAAATAAGCAAAGACACACACACTAAAACTTTTGATGTGCATGCTGGGGAAATCTGTCCTCCTCTTAAGCCCAACTTGTAACTCCTGGCAGTGCATTAGGGCTCATCTTTAGCATCGAAGAACGCTGGAGGCCAGGTCCAGCTGAAAGAAATTATCCAATCTCTAACATCCAGAAGTTTACAGTTATATAATGATGGAGAAAACCACAAATCCCAAGGGATGTCAAATTTTAGAGATACTTTTAAAATGAAATTATCCAGCCAAGCCTATAAGACAACCTTCTTGTACTTAAGACAATAACTACAATCTGGAATTAATTCTCTTTTTTTTGTGATAGGGCAAATCCAATTTGCTTCTTTAACTGTTGATTAAGGAATCAGTCCTACAAGGCTGTCCCCTGTAAGTATTTGCTGTTTATTTGTCTGTGGAGAGCTGCCGGAATCCCCTCCAACTGGGAAGGCTGGGTCAGGCATGGCCATAATGAAGAGCCGCCTGGCAGCTTTCGGCTCTCTGACTGGCCTTGTTTGTGTGGAAGAAATAGTTGGCTTTTTGAGCCGCCGGTGGAGTTATCCAGTCACTTCCCATCACGCAGGCAAAGCTGTTTAGAGTAAAAAATCTGTCTTCTCTGCAGCTTTTCTTTAAGAATCTAGAGAAAAACATCCATTAGAAAGCAATAAATAAGTAAATACCTTAAATTAGAATGCTTCTTACTCCAAGGTCCACTGAATTAGTGTCAATATGTGATCTGACATCATGAAATCTGAGGCAGCTGCCTTTACAACACAGGCTTGTGCCTGAGCATTCTGCAAGGAATCCCAGCCCCACTTTAACGCTGTATGTTGTTGTTGTTTTTTTTTTTTTACAATCTGTTGTTCCATTGATTTCATTTAAAAAATAAGATCTCATCAATATACATTCAAATGTAGTCACCAGATTTGCAAATGGGCATCCGTTAGTTAGCAGTAATAATCATTATCTCTACATGCATTAAACAGCAGAGATGCCATCTCTAAATGTTCCTATGTGGACAAAGCCGGCTTCAGTTTCCTTCATCCTCCCAGGGCCCAAGTGGCCTGCTTTGCTGGTTGGGTTCCGCCTGCTTTGTGGGTGCCTGAAGGTGTCTCTACAGCATGGGGGGTGCTCAGTTAGGCAGGCACCCCGCCCTGGCAAGGTAGACATAGGGGTAGCTTAGGCTTGTTTTTGTTTTGTTTGGCATTTACTTACTGAAAGCTATTTCCCCCAGGGTCAGTATGAAATACTGTTTCTGTTTTTGTGATTTTAGGGAACATTTTTTGTGCATGCATCCTACGTTGCTGTCCTGGAAAGGAGACCATAGGGCTGCTGGAGAGTCATTGACCACCCAAGAGAGTGTTGCCCCATAGAGGAATGTTCTAAAGTCACTCAAAATCTGCAGTGACGCATCTCCCCAAAAACTCAAGTATGATTTTTTTCCTTCCTGAAAGTTACGATATAATTTTTTTTCATACATTAAAAATAGTCAAAGCGGGGCTGGGGATTTAGCTCAGTGGCAAAGCACCTGCCTGGCAAGCGCAAGGTCGTGAGTTCAATTCCCGGTGCCAGAAGAAAAAACTACAAAAACAAAAACAAAAAATAGTCAAAGCATCAAAACCTGTAGAGGCCCAGCTAAGCTCACTGAGTGGGTGAAGCAGGCTCCTTGAGATTCAAGGCACTTCTGGCTGTAGGGACACTGAAGCTGATAGCTTTGTCCAGAACTTGGTTCTCCGGTTTTCAGCTGGTGGCCTGTCTCCCTAAGTCACTGCCAGGACCTTATACACCTGCCTGGCATTACTTCTACCCCTTGCTGTACTGCTTGATGAATCTGGGTGGGGTCCCACCTGTATTACCCTGTGATGATCCAGCCGGCAAATGCTCTCTGCCTGTAGTAGTAATGACTTCTGCAGAGCCTTTTATCAGTACCTCTACCTGGGCCCCACCGCCTTTCAACACAGCTGTTGCAACAATACCTACAACTCCTTCCAGAAGGGTAGCCTGGCCTCTTCCTCTGGGACATTGCCCCCACCCTCTAACCTCCAGGCCCTCAGATGGAGCACTGCTCCTTTTTCACTTTTCTCTACTTGTCCTCATGATTGCCACCATCAGAAGTACCTGGAAGGCCCTCTCCCTTCCTACTGTCTGTACTCTGGGTATCCAGGGCCTCAGAGCTGTGGACTGAGGGTCGGCTCCTGTAGCACTCACCTCTGTGTCCCATCTTGGTGCCGATCCTGGGTGGTAGATTTCCTGCAAATAGGTTCTGGGCCTGTGGCCTCAGGAAGGGTAGCTGGGCCATCCTCTCTGGGCAGTCTGCACCGCAGCCCATTTTTAGTGACCGAGGCAAAGTAGAAGTGAGAGTTATCCTTGACACATGTTTTTGTGCTTTTGATGCATTGCATCTCTGAGTGAGGGCCCTCTGTCCTGACCTGACCTCTTGATGCCTTGTGAAGTGACATTCCTGCTAAACCTCACTAAGACCCTCATGGGTGTCTTTTTCCCTTGAACCTGGTGCCTGCAGCAGGCTGAGTTTGGTGGTGGTTGATGTAAGCCTACCTGTTGAGGTTGGATGTTTTACTTTCCCAACTTAAATTGTGAAAGTTTCCCATGATTTGTTATTGAGTTTCTATGAGGGACTTAGGAGCAGGCCAGCTCCTTCCCTGACTTGATCTGGAAACCTGGGAAAGTGTAAGAGCAGTGTGGTAGGACCTGCTCCATGCCTGGGGCATTCTAAACCCCAGGGGGCCACTTGATCATAACTTCCAGGGAGGAACAAGTGCTAGGGTCCTGAGGCAGCCCTGGTGATGACATTCCAGGGTAGATAGCACCCTTCATCTCCACATGCCCAGCCCCCTGCAGCTCCTCCAGCCCATTTGTCTACCTTTGATGGGGAGGTGCCTTTTGATGGGTGAACTTCCAGGGTGCTGGGCTGAGGGGTGAAGCCATTCCTCTTATTCCTCTATACCCCGCTTCCCAGCAGGTGTAAGAAGAGGTATAGGGTACTAGCCTAGAGGCAGCAGCCCCATCATAATACATAACACCTACAATAAAGGTAATGTAGTTCACAGCTATTAAGTACTTACTAAGCCAAGGGCTTTTGGTAAGAGATTCCTCCAACAATCCTAGTTCTGCAGTTACTATAATGTCATCAAATCTGGGGTTATAAGACGCTTCTGAGATCTCTTAGCTGGGGAGGGGTATAGCTGGGATTTGAATTCAGGCCACTGGGGCTCTGAGTTCATTTGCCTCTCCATGCCAGGTGCCGGCCAAGGACCTCACTGTAAAGGGCCTTGAGGAAGGCAAAGGGTTCATATTGGACCAGGTGCCAAGGACCTCACATGGTCCGGGGCTCCACACTTGGGGTCTTGGTGAGGTCTGGGTGACCCCTTCTCTTTCGCCTTCCTTGAAATGCCAAAAGGTGTTTAGTGTTGATGTCTTGCAGGACAGGTTGAAGGCTGTTTGGGGTGTGCCCTCACACAGGATAATGAGGGGTCTGTGCAGGAGGTGGGCAGTTCGTGCAAGTAAAGCCACAGGTGTGAACCTGGGCTAGCTTTATGGCTGGCAAATGAATGTGCGGGAGCACTGGTGTCCCTGTGATGGGCCAGAGGGTCTTCAGAGCTGTGAGTTTAGAAGAGACACAGAACATTTTGATCAAAGGGGGAACCACTGAAATGCTACAGTTTGGAAGGGATTTAGGCCAGAGGGGCACAGAGGCCTGCACAGGCAGGGGTTGGCATAATTCTTCAAGTCCTTAGATTACAGTATTTAGAAATAATGCTCACAAGTGCAATTGTGAATTTGGTATCATTTGTTTGCCCTGTAAAATAATTCAGATATTGTCTAGTTTCAGCTAGTGTGTGACAGAAGTCTGCCACTGACTCTAGAATCTCCAGTTCCATGTGGGAATTCTAATTCCATTTATCAATGAGAAGTGCTGAAAGGGTTTCAATCTGATTAAGCTCTATGACGGGAAAATCCAGAGGGGCAAAATCATAATACCACGGATTCTTCAGTAGAAAACGCAAATACTGCCATGGCGTGGGCCGGCTCTCATCCGGATCTCTCTCAAACTGTTTACTCACCAAGTTTAGCTAAACAAACAAGCAAGAGCAAAACAAAGCAAAAACACATGTTCTTAAACAAAACCTGCACAGCAAAACTAGAATCAGTCACACGCTTTGGCTGACGAAAACTTTTAATATGATGTAGTTACCCTGATCGTTGGTGAAGTCTAGAATTGCCTACATAGGCTTACATCATTATACTGTTTGCAGATTTTACCTGTCTTTAGCACATTGTCAGCCACTTGTGAGGGGGCAGGGGACTTTTGATTAAGGGAAGGGAGAATGGAAGGCGATGAGTGAGGGCGACTGGTAACAGTGACGTCTTTACCCAGAAAGCCAGCTTAAAAATAGCTCTGCTGCTCTTCCTCTGTGCAGCGGGTCATAGAGACTGAGGCTGGCAGTGCTGTTGCTGCAGGGCACATCTTCTGGTTGGCTAGGGTTATTTCAAAGATGTCACAGCCTTGAGCTTCTGGAATCACTTTGTGCAGTAGAGTGGTTTTGGTGTTACCTAGGAAGAATAAAAATACAGAGACACTTGGAAAGCGTGTGATGACTAAACTATCAGATGCCAGCCCATACTTCTGTGAGCCCACATCATCACCTTCAGATGCTCTTGGGTTTTAAGAGGTTGGCTGGTGGGTTTTCCTGGGTTCTGACCCCAAGTTCTCCCCTTCTGCTTCCCTAACTTGACTTAATGGGCCATGAAGGCACTAAATAACCTCTACTGTATTGACTCACTGGTCCACATTGCTTGGAACACAAGTCGGACCCCGGGATGCATAAGACCCCCTACAGCTGCATTTGTCTCTTCCTTTGGACAGCAATGGAGGATGACAATGAAGACAGTCCTGCTTTACTTGTCCTGCTGCTATTCTGAGAGCATTGAATTGTTTTTCTCTTTTTTCTTGGGAAGTTTCAGAATTGCTGGTTTTCTTCCTAGGACAGAACATTCTATTTCCTAAAGGGGGTCGCTGACAAAGCCCATGTGGGAAACCAGGGCATCCTCTGAGATAGCCGTGACCAAGAACTCAGCAGCCATCAGAGAAATGGCTCTTGCCAGGTGTTCCTGGGGATGTTCTAATCTCTTTACAGTTTTTGTGATTGGGGTAGGATTGTGTATGTGATGTGATTGAGATACCAGAAAATAGCTGTGCCACTTCAAAGTATTTTGGCCACTGTATTTTATAAATAAGTACCTGTGTTCATACTCAAAAGAAGATACCATTACTTAGGGAGGGGGTGGCTTTTCTTCCCTTTTTTATTGGTACGAGTTTGAAGTATATAATATTTACATTCCTTGTGTGGAGTTGGTACATGTATATGACACATTTTTTTTTAAGCAAAACAGAATATTTATTGAGTCATTTTGCCATGCATAAAGTAAATTTCCTATGTTCTTAGCTTAAAGCATTTTCTAAATGACACATTTTAATTCCTTTTTCCATCTCCTTTCTCTCCACCTCTTGATTCCCTTCCCATCTGAGAAAGATGTATCTTCCTACTTGCTTTTTTGTCTTTTATTTGTTTTTTATTTTGCTCTTTGTTTATAATTTTGGTTTCTCATAGAAAAATCATGTAATATTTAAGATTATGTGTCTGATTTATTTCACTTAACATTATGGTCTCATAGTGTAACCATTTTCCTACAAATGATTCAAATTTATCTTTCTTTATGGCAGAGTAGTATTCCATTGTGTGTAAATTTCACAATTTCTTTTTTTTTGTTTTGTTTTTTTTTTGTTTGTTTGTTTGTTTTCTCTGGTACCGGGAACCGAACTCACGACCTTGCGCTTGCCAGGCAGGCGCTTTTGCCGCTGAGCTAAATCCTCAGCCCCTAAATTTCACAATTTCTGTTAATGGACATATAGACTGCTTCCAAGGTTTAGCTATTATGAATTATGCTGCTATAAATGTGGGTATGAATATATCACTGTAATATGATGTCTTTAATTCTTGAAGGAAGATACCTAGAAGGGGAATAGCTGGGTCAAATGGAATTTCTAGTTTTAGTTTTTTGAGGAATTTCCATAATGATTTCCATAGTAGTTGTACTAGTTTACATTCTTATCAACAGTGTAGAAGGGTTCTTTTCCCCTATAGCCTCACCAGCATTTGTTATCACTCTGGTATTTGATTTTTTGATGATGACCATTCTTTCTGGAGTAAGACACAATCTCAGTGTTGTTTTAATTTGCTTTTCTCTCATGGCCAGCAATGTTGAGCATTTTTCCATGTATTTATTGGCTGGTTGTACTTCTGTGAAATGTGTATTCATTTCACTTGGCCATTTTATACTGGGTCTTTTATTTTGGGGTGGTTGAATTTTTTTTGAATTCTTATATATTCTAGATATTAGTCATCTGAGGACCAGCTGGAAAAACTTTTTCCTCATTCTGTATATTTTCTTTGCACTCTGTTGATTGTTTCTTGTGCTGTGCAGAAGATTTTTAATCAGATATGATCCCATTTGTTGATTCTCAATGTTATTTCCTATGCAACTGGGGTTGTGTCAGAACCTATGCCTGTGTTCTCAAGAGTTTTACCTATTCTATATTTCAGCAAGTTGAGTGTTTCTGTTTTAACATTTAATTCTTTGATCCATTTTGATTTTAGTTTAGTGCATGGTAAGAAGTATGGGCCTACATTCAATCTTCAGCATGTGGAGAGCCATTTTTACCAACACCATTTATTAAAGATGCTCTCTTTCCTCCAGTGTATGTTTTTGGCCTTCTTGACAAAGATCAAATATTTGAATGTGCTTGGTGTTGTTTCTGTATTTTCTTTTTTTTTTTTTTTTGGTTTTTCTCCGGTACCGGGAACCGAACTCACGACCTTGCGCTTGCCAGGCAGGCACTTTGCCGCTGAGCTAAGTCCCCAGCCCGTTTCTGTATTTTCTGTTCTGTTCCATTGATCCTCATGTCTTGTTTTTGTTCCAGTACCATGCTGTTTTTATCACTGTAATTTTGTAATATAACTTCAAGTCCAAGACTGTATGCCTCCTGCTTTGCTCTTGTTACCCAGGATTGCTTTTGCTATTCTGGGTCTCTTCCGGTTCCATATGACTGTTAGGATTGTTTTCTCTAGTTCTGAGAAGAATAGTGCTGGTATTTTGACTGGGATTGTGTTAAATCTGTATATCAATTTTTGAAGTATGGCCATTTTCACTATATTGGAAAAGAGAGCGATTTTTTTCATTGTGCTTCTCTTGTTCATTGAGGTGAAATATTAGAAGATGCTGGAATGAAATGCTCATTTTGAGACTTCCTCAGGAGCCATCATGTTCAACGAGGTTCTGATGAAAGTTGGGTCAGGGAGAGGCTCTGTACTCCTTAGGACAATTCCTTGGCTACAGGATGACAGCCCCAGGATGAGCTGGCTGTAGATGGGCAGGGGAAGGAGAGTGGGGAAAGTTGTCTGCTATACCCCAGCTGTGATCCAGGGTGCCCCAGAAGTGTCCCTGATTGCCAAGTAGGTATGAAGGGTGATGGTTATTCTCCTTCAAAGTACCCCAGTGGGAGACTAGGACAGACCTGTGGGAAACCCCTTTGATCCAGGTGTATCTACCTGAATGAGTGTGTGTTGGCGGACACATGGGCCCATGCACGCCAGCAGGCAGCTGGGGAGCAGTTTTGCAGTGGGGCTGGAGGGTCATTGGGATTGGGAGAAATGGGACAGAAATCTCACTTTGTTCTTCTTACCATTGTCTGTTAGCCTTTTCCACCAAGGGTCTCAGGGGCCTCTCTGTTCTTAGGGAGAAGGCCTCTTTGGATCTTTATGGAGGCCCAGCCTTCTGTCCTTCAGCCTTGCACTGCCCTCTAAACCACCCCACCCTCTGTACCCTGCGAATCACAGACCCCATCTTGTGTGGGGTGAGCCCTCTTCTGTCCACAGAGGCCACTGATTGCAGTGAAGATACAGGATACCTGTACCTCGGAGGTAGTGCTATGGGTCTGAATTGGGCTGCCCTCATAGCAGCCTTTCCAGTTAGGTGTGACCAAATTTTATGTGTACAAATTGAACTGTAGGTAGTCCAGTACTTAAAGGAAATCAAGGGCAAAACCTCCCATGAAATTAAGAGCTCTTTCTGCCAAGCAATCATCCTCCTAGGGGACTTGGATGTAACAGTGTTTCTTTGCCTATGGGTCTCTCTGCACAGGCCAGCCCTGCTCCCACCAGGCTGCTTCTGCCCCTACTGAAGCCAGCTCCTGCCTGGACTCTGAGTACTCTTCTGTACTCTTGGCTGTTGATATGGTAGATCAAGAGATGCCACCTTGCCTTCCATGCCCCTTGGGATAGCTTCTTTTTTTTTTTTTTTAATTTTAAAGATAAAAGGAGGGAAACATTAACAGACATACAACATTTTACAACATATCACAAGCACAATACAGACAATACAGAGTTACAAACAAAGTGGTA
>NW_004955477.1:7495482-7528590 GCF_000276665.1 Chinchilla lanigera | reverse complement strand
TTTGTTTGTTTGTTTTTGTTTTTCTCCGGTGCTGGGAACCGAACTCACGACCTTGCGCTTGCCAGGCACCCTTGGGATAGCTTCTGAGCTGTGCAGGAACAGGAAAGGTGGTGGCCTGAGCTGGGAGCACAACCTGGCCCCATCTGGAAGTAATGTGAGATCTTGGGCTGGTCCTTACCATCCCTGGGCCTAGATTGTACAGCTCTGGGACCCCTGGGATAAAGGGAAGGGACTTTGAAACTGTCAGGGGGTGTGAGTCAGTTGGTGATGTTTTCTATAATTCCATAAATAGAATTCTATATAATTCTGTAATTTAATAACTCTAGTAATTGTAATTGATGTTGCTGTGCTGCACAGTACCCTGTAACTCTCTGCACCTGCTGCCTTGTCTAGCCAGCCATGGGCACCAGCTGCATGGTTGGGGGAGTAACTTCCTGGAGCCTCTCCTAGTGGGGGTGGAAGAGGAGGGGTCCCTAGTGCTCTAGGGTTGCATGAGCTCCACCTGCCATGTAGGTCCTTGTCTGCCGTTGTGGCTGATCATGGTATGGTCCCTTTTGCTGTCCCAGCGTTTCCCAGTATCCATCCACGTTCTGTGTCCTTTGCTCTGTTGAAGTCATCTGCTGCCAGCTCAGTGTGGCAGGGGCCAGGCTCTCAGCCAGACAGACCTCAGTCTGTTTCCCTGTGATTCAGTGACCCATGGTGTGGGTTGAGCTGGCCTCTGGACTTATCTGGACTGACCACTTGACTGCCACCCTTCTAGGCTGTGGTTAGAAAGGGTGTCTTGGATTGTCCATATCCCTGGGCTCTGGGTGAGTGACCTTCTCAGGAGGCATCACCACTTGTTACCCACTTCCTCGACTTCTTATGCAAGTGGTATGCAGTGCTTGTTGGTACCAGGTTGTAAAGCCAGTTTTCAGGAGATCTGGGTCACATGGCACTGGTGGTTATTTTGTCCTAGAGGAGGTCTCTCTTGTCAGGGGTTTGCAGCACAAGGTAAATCTGTTAGCTTATGGTCAGTGTTTTAGGATAAGTGTGTCTTGTGTAACATTTGGGACACACCCTAGAACATTAATTTTTGTGTAACAGGTTACATCACTGTCAGGCACATAGAAGGCTCAACTACAGGTGACCTTATCGTCCTCCTGATCCAGATGATCCAGAACCCCAGGTTCCAGAGTATACCCCAAAGTTCTAGAAAGTTCTAGAGGCCTGACTTTGCTTGGAGAACAAATTCAGCCTTCTTTGAGGGTTGACCAGTGCCTGCATGTCCTGATGATCTCAGATCTGACTATAGGAGGAATCCTAAGATCTGAACGTGGAAACTGAGACTTAGTCTTGTGGCTGTTTGGCACTCATGGAGTATTGGTCTTTGTTTACAGTCTCCAGAATTTCTTTCTTTCAACCAGAGCAGAAAGAGCATGTGAGGGAAGGGAAAGGAGGGGGAGTGAATTTAGGAACTCCCAACCCCACCGTTAAGCTGGCCCCTTAATAGTTTGCAGGTGAGCAGACAGTTACTCAGAACAACTCATCTGCACTGGCTTTGAGATAAAATAGCAGGGAGGGAGGAAGAGGGAGACCACATCCAGGCAGGAGAATCCAGAGACCCCTGTATATTGTGAGGGCCCCACTTAGAGCACATGTTATTTAATGAGCATCTACTATGGATGTGGAACAGAATCAATTCATAAGGTATCACCTGTTCCCCAGGAATTAGGGAAGATGAACTGGACCTCCTTGGTACCCACTGGACCCATAGCCAATGCCAGATGTGGTGCTTACTCCAGGCCTCTTCAGACCTTCAACGTTGTATGTGTGTGTTTGAGGGTGGGTAGGGAACTGCCTTCAGGAACAGTCATATCAGAGATGGAGAGGTTGGTGAGGGGAAGGTACTCAGCCTCAAGAGGCTATGTTTAGTTGGGGCTAAGATTGCCTGACAAGATACAGGATGTTCAGTTAAATTTGACTCTCACATAAACAGTGGCCAACTTTTAAGATAAGTATGCTGTGTTCACTATTTGGGATGTATTTACCTTAAAACATTAACCATAATTTATCTGAAATTCAGATTTAACTGAGTGGTCCTATATTTTTACCTGGTGAACCTGGCAGCCCCTGTCCAGGGAGGGCACAGGAGCAGAAGGCCTTGGTGTGTGTCCCTGGAGAGTTCAGTCTGGAACGTGAAACCACTTGAGAGGAAATTGAGAGAGTGGAGGTGAGGTGACAAGGGATGAGAGAGGCAGATGTGGGCCCTAGTTAGAGGGCGCCTGAGGGCCTGTATACCCAGGGGTTGCACTGTGGAGGGAAGGTCCCTGGGAGCAGGCAGGGATGTCACCTGATCACTCTTTCCTGGCCAAGTTCTAACCAAAACGTAAGACAAAGCAGAGAGCCTTTGGGGTATGGTTGATGAAGTAGAGAGAAGCAATGGGGAGCACCCATATTGGGACCATTAGAGAAATGTTCAGATGTGCCCAGACGACCCTGGCATCTCCCTGAAGAGGTTGCTGGGGCTGGAGTAGGATTCCCATCCAGCTTGAGTCCTCTTGAGGCCTTGCAGCTTCCGAGGGCTTCAAGATTCTTTTTCCTCTCTTTGTGTTTGAAGGAATCGCTTTAATTCTCTAATCGAATGCCATCCACAGCACTGTATAGGCTGACTCCAGCCCTTGAGATATTTCTAAGCACTGCCAGCGTGGGCGTTCAGGGAGCTTCTGTTTGGAACGGGCTCCTTCCCACAATCAGCCACTGTGTCCCAGCTCACCTGGTGCCCAATTAGCTCCATGAACCCATTCTCAGCAGCTGCTATTCCAAGCCTTCCTTAGGATGCTGAATCGCCATGATTCTCTGTCTGTGGACCTCCTGGTGCCCATATGTGTATATGTGTGTGCATGTGCACACATACGTGTGCTTAGAAGTGGCTGCTGAGAGGAGGATAATGATCACCATGGCGGAATCAGGACTCACCTCCCCCGCATCCATGAATCAGGCTGATTCCAGGCGAATGAGATTTTAATCACCTGTCACTGCCGCCCGCACTTTCTCTATATTTATGATAATTTTTTTGGTCTTTTTATTGAAATCAGTGTTGACTGAATCAAGTAATCCTGATTAGCAATCTCACTGTACCCAGTCAAGAGTGAAATACATCCCAACCCCGTTGGTACGCTGAGCATTCTGAAATTGGAAAAAAAAAAGGAAAAAGGAAAAGAAAGAAATAGACAAAGTTTATCTTGGTTATAGGCAAAGGCTGGGGTATTTGAGGACAGCGGCTATTTTTAAGTGGTCCACAGCTCAACCTGCTCCTGGCACAGTAACTTCCTGGCTTGATACACACTTACACATTCTATTAACTTCATGGCATTGGACAACTAACAGCTGACCCAATTTTAGTTCGTTTCTGTGGTTCAAAATATGAAATTTATAAAAAAAAAATGTTCAGCAAGAGGTGTTTTTCCCAGGAAGGTGTCACAGTAATGCTGAGATGCGCTATTTATTCACAGCCCTGTTGAACATACTTCCCTCTGAAATGGTGACGTATTGATCTTTTAGGCAATGGGAATAAACTGTGAAGGTGACAAATAAACATAAGCTTTGAAAGCAGTCCTTGCATTTCTCCAAGAGGAGCCATCGATCCTAGAGTGGCACTATCAGATCAGTGGCAGCTCTGGCACATGAAGGGGCATCTCTTCTCTCCATGACAAGCAAGTGGCCCTCATGGCCTTGTTCAGGGAGAGGTGGGATACTGGGCCAGGAAATGCTTGAGGATTGCCTTCCAAGCCACGGGACTTTTTTCCTTGCAGTTGTTATCCCATCTTCTTTAGCAGTGAATGCCCCAAAGTAAAAAGCAGGTTATCCACTAAGGCCTTTGTCTCAGTGTCTATCCATTTTAGTTATGAAAGCCACAATAATGCCTTTTCCAAGAGATTGCTTAGAAAGTCAGTGACTTCATGGGTTCTGGCGGAATGCTCCTACTTTTATTCCACACCACCTCTCCTCTGCCTCTCATGGTCTTGACAAAGACCAGCTTTGCATTCCTCTGGCATCAGCAGAGTGGGACAAAGGCTTCATCCCTGAGCACAACTGCACATCCTGGGAGTATGTAGAGAGACATCTGAGCCTCAGCATCCCAAACACTCCAAGGAACCATCCAGGTCCTGCTGGGGATGTGTAGGTGCAGGTTAGGAGAAGAGGGTCAAGAGCTGTCCCTCTTCCATCACCTGGCAGGTCAGGAAAAATAGGGCACAGAGCCATTCAGGAGCAGTGGTCAGCAGAAGTGACAGTGAATTCAGTTTGCCTTGAGAGAGTCAGAGGGCCTGGACTGGCTCCTTCACCCAGGCTGGGAAAGCAGGAATGAGAAGACTTTATTTTTAGTAGTTCGGAGTCCCTCTGGTGATCTGACCTATGGTTGGGGATTTGCATTAGACATTAGAAGCAAGGTAGGATCAGACTGTGGTCCCTGCACTCAGAGAGCTCACAGTCTCAGCCCTGACAGGTAAATTAAAGCTGGGGATGTTTGGTAAACTATTAGATTTAGGAGCCCAGTTCACAAAGAGGATACCTGAGTGGAGTCACCACTTCTAGGACACATGATTGCATGGTACTGAGGTCTGCTGTGGCCATGCAAATCTGTGGTATGCGTGGCAGAGTCACACAGTGACTCTCGGGCCCTTGCTTCCATTTCAGGGGTTCAGTACTAAAATACTTGGATCCAGAAGAGCGTGAGGGGCCTGTGTTGTCCCCTGGGTGATGTATCCACAAAATATTAGGGTTGTCACTGCTTTTCAGCTTCTTTTAAAATGCCGTTCTACCCAGGCCAAAGAGAACACAAACCAATGGTTCTAACTTTTGTGACATTCTAGTAGTTCTCAGAGTTGAATAATGCCTTTTTGTCTAGAATAAAATCAGTCCGCATTTGTGTCTTAAGGAGGCCATACTGAACATAATTGTGTTTTGTGACCCTCACTTGTGGGACAAAATTTGGCACTCTTACCTAGTTTGATGGCCTTTGTGGAATGGGTCTAGGGTCCAACACCCAGGTATGTTACTGATTTGAATGTCTGTTTCAAATTCAATTCCTATTAATGACTCATCAGCAAGCTTCGATGATGCATTGTTAAGAAGGCTGCTTGCCTGCAAATGTTTGCATAGCATGCAAAGTGTCTATGTTCGCACCTCTCTACCCCAGTGGGGTTCATACTGAATAGAATACTTTCAAGAAATGAACCTTGTCTTTCTCATGTGCTGAGTGTCATGGGGTCCAGTGGGGCACACACAGAAGCTGCCAGGCGTGGATGACAGTCTGTGAGAACTCCTCAGACTCCACACTTTTTAGGTTCTGTGGTAGTATTTAGCACAAATTTGACAAAATTAATGTTAATGGTTGAAAAAATGAGCCACAGACATATAAAAGTCCGCAGAAGCAGTCAAAATGGCTAAATCAAGCTGCACTCATCTGATAGTGAATCAAAGAATCACCACTTGAAACAATGAATGTCGTTTGTGCAGATCTAAATAGTAAATGTTAAACTGATGCATGGGGCAGGAAGGATGCTATGAACCAGCTGTCTCTACCCTTAGGGAAAGGAAGAGGGCCCCAGGCCTCCCAGGAGGGAGCCTCAGTGTTCCTACAAGGACTCCACGTTCTCTGAGAATCTCTCCTGAGGACACAGAAATGTAGATGAAGATCAATAATTGAAAAATTCATTGTATACTTATCATAATAAAAAACAGGAAGCGTTTCATCCCCAAACAGGGAGTGGTGAAATAAATTAGGGAAGGAGTGTTAGCAAAGCCAGATTGGTCATTATGTTAGAAACATTCTTACTACATATAATGAAATGAAAAAAGAAATAAAATGTATGTACTGTAATCCAATTGTTTTTAAATACACAAAAATTACTTTAAGGAAATAATCAAAGGAGTAATTTTGGCTCAGTTTGGGTGGTTAGTTTACAGGTAATTTTTGTTTACAGGTAATTTCATCCCCCCACCCCTTACATATCTTAGGCATTTTCAAAAATTCCTACGAGGATTGATTATTCATGTGAACATGTGAACTTTTTCTCACAATCTGCTGCTTTACAGTGATTCAAATTGTCCACTATGAGGATTCTAAATTTATATCTCAACTTGACCCCATTCATTTTGCACTATGGAGGACATGGAGTGTTCCCAAACTGGGTGTGTTTCTGACTGGGACTCATTTCTGTTAGGACTCATTTGCCCCCACTGCTGTTCCCATTTCTGGTCATGGAGTAAGGAGGCTGGGAAAGCTGGCCTGAGGGAGTCCTGGGCTGCAAATCTCAAGCTTTCTAAAAAGTACTTGCTAACATACAGATCATGGAGCAGAGATGGAGTTCACAGTGCAAAAACTCAACCGCCCCATTTCTGCTTTTTTCCTGAGCAGTGTGTCATGCACAGATGCAGGACGGGCTGCAACATAATCCCCCCACGGGCTCACGAGGCGAGCCCTGTGACAGACAAAGAGTAAATGACTCTTCTCAGACACCAGAGAAAACATCTCGGGGTAGACATGAAGTGCAGAAAGCTGGAAGATACAGAAAGAGAGATGCCAAATCCCCAAATTTCAAAGGGTGCTGGCTCATGGTGAGGGCCACTAGCATAGGTAGTGTGGCTGCCCCAGAGGTGTGAAGCCCCATCATTGCCATAATGCATTTGTTAGCTGGGCAGACACCAAAGTTGCAAGGTAGCAAGGTAGAATGGCTCCAGAATGGCTTCAGGTTGGCATAATAGGGTGGACCTCATGACCTTGGCCTCAAGGCCCTGTGTGTGCTTCTCGTCAAGGGAGATTATGGTTGATTAAAGTTGTATGAAGAATGCTATGCAGGTTTTGTACCTCTAACTCTCACAGTATTATGGGAAAACCAAACATTTTTACATTCCATCATTTAATGGCATGTAAGAATATGCTGAATCCACTTTTCTTTAAAATTTGGGAAGCCAGAAGGTCCACATTGTGGCCCAAGCACGCATTGAGGCCATGTTAGTTCTTCCAGGAAATGTACTAATTTGTGCAGCTGAGAGCAGAGGCATGTGTGAGGCACAGGTGTTTTTATTTATCCCTACCACCCATGGAGCCAGCTTGGTTAGGATGCTTCTCAGGAAATGTGTATCTGAATTCACTGTCCTTGATTGCTCAGGCTTTATGCTCTGTTAAGGATAAAACCAAAAAAGATGTTCTTGGCTTCCTCTTATCACTAGTGGCATCGCCCCAGAGGACAGAAGTCCCAGGAACTCTTGTCTCTTCAGAGCTCCAAGAAATCTCGCATGGGGGCACCTTTTTCTGCCTGGAACTCCATCCTCCTGGAGTTGGCTCTTGAGCTCCCCCTAGGGAGCATCATCCAACACCGTGTTACTCCACAAGGCAAGGCTGGGCTGTGCTGGCCCTGGTCCTGCTCTGGGTCCCCATGTCTTTCAAGGCCTTGACTATGTCCGTCAGTGAGGCTTCTTCTCCTCCAACCAAGATGGCCTTATTTTCCCCTGAAGTACCCCATTTCCCATCTCCTTTCCATTATTCATACAGCTTCTGGAGGTGGGGGAGGTATATTTATTTTTTGTCTGTTCCATGACTCTTAGTTTTATGCATGCCCCTGTCTTCTCTTTCATAGGCAGTGTCCCATGGTCTTTCAGTGCTGAGCTTCCTTCTTGACCATCTGACTGTGGGCTCTGTCCCGCTTCAGTCTTTGTGAGTTTCTCAGATGAGTTTGGGCAGGACATGTAGCTTTACTGCACTGGACTGCAGGTGCACTCACATCCTGGAACCTAGACCAGGGTTTGTTTTACCACCTCTCCAGCTCCATCTAAAATCCCAGCCATCTAGCACCTCCTCAGTCTCTTGCACCCTCGCCTCTTGCCCACCCCACATTCTCTACATTGTTTTCTAGACTGTCCCTTTGCAGTGTGTCTAGTTCCATGGTCCTCCTTTTCCTAACCAGAGTCCACACTCTTTGCAGACAGGTTGAGGAGTGTGCGTTCCCTTGTTCTCCTTTTGACCAGCACATGACTTGACCTCTCAGGTGTCAGGTGCTCACAGTCTTTAGAATGAATGAATGAATGAATGAACGAATGAATAAACAAGCAAATAATTGCAGCATGCAAGGCAGCAGGGAAGTGTCTACACAAGGCACTGAAATTCTTCCCAGCTAAAAGCCCCTCATCCCCCCAGTTTTACCACTGTCCTTTGATTGTCTCTCAGTGACCAAGTGCTGTTACTATACTTCTCTGCTTTTCTTAGTCAGAATGTTTTATTTATTTACTTAGCTCTGCGGGGAATAGAACCCAGGACCTTGTTCCTAGGTCCAGTTTTTGTAGGCAGCTGCTGCCTCCAGCCCTCAAAATACTCTCAACAACAAATTCCAGCATCATTCTAAAGTATCACTAGTGTTTAATGACAGGCACAGGCTGCTTTCTTTATACATCCCTGACTCTTAAAGGAGCTGCAGGGTAAAGTGGGGGATACGTGTAGGATATTCACCTCCTGGAAACATCTATTTAAAGGGTGACTGGAACATGCTCTTGGTTTTTATTTTTTCCCAAATTTTTATTATGGTGAAATATACGTAATGTGAAAGTTGCAATCTTAAGTATTTATAAAGGTACAGTTGCATGTATTGAGTACATTCAAAGTGTTATACCATCACCAATGCCATCTCTAGAACTCCTTTCATCTTATAAAAGTGAAACTTTGTCCCTGCTGCACACTGACTCCCCTTCCCTCCAGCCCCTGTCAGCCACCATTCTGCTTTCTGTCTCTGTGACTTTGATTACTCTAGGACTGGGTGGGAGTGGAATGAAGACATATAGCATGTGTCATTTTGTGACTGGCTTATTTCACTTAAGGTCTTCAAGTTCCTTCCTTGCTGAGGCATGTGTGCTAATTTGCTCAGTTAAGGCTGTATAACGTTCCACTGTTTGGGCAGGTTTTACTTATCCACTGATCTATTGATGGATACTTGGGGTTGCTTCCACCTTTTGGCTGTTGTGAATGATGCTGCGGGGAACACAGGTGTACAAATACCTCTCCAAAACCCTGCTTTCAATTTTTGGTATATATGCATTACCATGAAGTTTGATTACTGGACCATAAGAATGTTTTATTTTTAATGATTTGAGAAACCACTGTACTATTTTCCACAGTGGCTGTACCATTTTAGTCTCACCAGCAGTGCATAAACGTTCCAACTACTCTACATTGTCACTGATAGCTTCTGTTTTTCGTAGCCATCCTCATAGGTGAGAGATTGTGTTTCGTTGTAATTTTGATTTGCATTTCTCTAATGACTAGCAATGTTGAGCATCTTTTCATGTGCGTATTGGCCATTTGTATATATTCTGAGCAGAAATAGTCACTCCAGTCAGTTGCCCATTTTAAAATGTGGCTGTTTGTTTTGTTGTTGCTGTTGTTGAGATCCATGAGTTTTCTGTATGTTCTGGTTATTAATCCAGAGTTAGACATGTGATTTGCAAACACTGTTTTCTGATCTGGGCTACCCTTGTATTCTTTTGATAGGTGCTATAATTTGAATGAGTGTTCCTCAAAGGTTCATGTGTTAAAGACGTGGTCAGGGTGGTCCTGTTGAGAAGCGGGGACTTCTTGGGGCTCCTTAGGTCTCTGAGGAGGGCATGTTCTTGGAGGGGATTGTGGGACCCCAGTATCTCAGGCTCACTCTGCTTCCTGGCTCATGATGTAAGTGTTTCCCTCTGCCACGTGTTCCTGCCATGATGTGCTGCTCTGTTCTCACAAGAATTCCAAAGAATGAGACTGGAACCTCCAGAACTGTGGGCCAAAATAAACCTTTTCTCTTTATGAGTTCATTCCTTCAGGTATTTTGTTATAGAAATATGAATCTAATTAAATGGTGTATTTTGACATAGAAAAGTTTTTAATTTTCACGAAGTCCAGTTTTTGTGTATTTTCTCTTTCCACCAATGTCTATGATGTCGTATCCAAGAAATCACTTTCAGTTTCATTGTCATGAAGCTTTTACTGTATGTTTTCTTTCAGGAGTGAACTTTACAGTTTCAGGTCTTACATTTAGATTTTTGGTCCATTTTGAATTAGTTTTTGTATATGCTGTTAGGTACGGATTCACCTTCATTCTTTAGTGTTTGGTTGTCCAGTTTTCCCAGCACCACCCGTCGAAAAGGTGGTTCTTTCTCCATTTAGTGGTCCCTTGTTGAAATCATTTGACCATATATTCAGTGGGATATTTTGGGCTCTCTGCTCTATCTCATTGATCTGTATATTTGCCTTTATATCACTACCATACTGTTTTGATTTCTATAGCATTGTAATAAGCTTTGAAGTTGGGAAGGGTGAGGTCTCCCACTTTGTACTTTTTCAAGATGGTTTCCATGATGAAATGTGTTTATTGAGCACCTGTGTTGCCCCACATGCACTAATTAGATGTGAAGGAAGGTAGTTATACTTTCTCTATTGGGAAAAGTTCTGCTATTGATGCTGTCCATCACCCATTGCTGCCTTGTGGTCCCTTCAAGAAGTTACAACAGAGAACATGGGCACACATGGTTTATAGGCCATGGGCTGAGCTGTGGTCCTGCCTGAGAGCTGTTGGCTCTGACCAGCTTGCATTTAGAGCCCTAAAATTGGCCTGTATATCCACAGGGTAAGATGTAGCCCCTCCCAGGATCAGCTGACTTTGCTTGTGTGGTGACTAACCATCCTGGTCTGGTGGGCCAGTCTGTGTGGTCCCAGAGAAGGATCCAGAGGCCCAGAAGATAAATGTGCTATCATTACCAGCTACGTGATTTGGGGCAATGAAATTCTGAGTCTGCATTTTGTTCCCTGTAAAATGGGAATAACATAAGCGAACTGTGTGGTTTATTTGCTACTTGTGGAATGGAGTGGCACAGGGACCTCTGCATAGAGTTGAACCTGGCCAGGGATGCTGGTGCTGCTCTCATACAAAACAATAACAGCAGGAATTATGACACATTGCTCTTGCTCCTGTTCTATCAACTGGATGTACTTGGACCATTCACTCTAATCTAGCCCTGCAAATTTGGGCCAAGGGGGGAGACATCCAGGTAACTTATCCAGTCTGTTGGAGAGACACTGAGATCAGAGAGGACAGGGACACAGCTGCCTGCAGATCCCAGGAAGCTGGGGAAGGTCTGCTGGCCAGGCAGCTCTGGTGGGTCCTACTGTAGAGGTAGCCATACAGTAGACTACCAGGGACCCTCCTTCCAGGTTTATAATTCGAAGAAAGGAATCCCTCACAGCCTTCCTTCCCACTGCTCCTGCTGCCACATGCATGGGTAGCTTACCTCCTCTCTAGCCTCTCTATGAGATTTGGGCAGTTCCTGGTAGCCCTGTCAGCCCTTGACCCCACACTAGGGTTATAGCACCTAACTGATATGCAGCATTTGCAGGTGCTAGGGTTGATCCTCTTGGTGGAGGGCCTCTGTTCTGGACAGTTTGGCTTCACCCTCTGATACCAATGATGAGGCATTAAACATAAACAAATTAAGTTCAGAAGCAGAGGAATCTGATGGAGTAGTTGGCATAAAGCTGGTCCCCTCTCACAGCCTCCTCCTGGGAAGGTGGAGTGTAGCTCAGAGGATGCAGAAAGTATTGATTAATCCTTACAGGCATGCCCTCCTATGGGGCTGGGGTGGCCCCCAGACATGCTGGCTGTTCCTACCTTCATGGGTTTCAAAGGACAGCATGAGTCAATGGCTTATGTCCTGTGCCATGCAGGGGAGGAATAGGATGAGGTGAGAGGGAGGGAAGGGTTGGAATTGGCCAGTGTAACCAGCAGGGAGTTTGGGATGAAACTGCAGGTGTGAGGTTGGGCGCAGGGGGCTGTTGCATACTTGAGGTCTCAATGCATTTGAGGATGTTGACATCTACACCCAGACGTGCTGGCTGCACCCAGTTATTTCATGTGTCACAGCTGTGGCTTCTACCTTTTGTCTCAGGGCAGGTGCCCAAAAGATGCCGCAGTGCTCAGCATGGACATCCTCCTCTGCCAGCCCCACTGGCAGGTGCAGAGTTGACCCAGAGGCCTTTGGAAGGGAAGGTGGTGGCCTGGCTGAGGTATCTGTTATTTCCATGCACAGGTGGCTATTCTGCTGGGCTTAGCCAGGTCTTATCCGAAGTATCCTTTGCCAAGTGGGTGCCAGCAACTTAACGATTAACCCAGGGCAATCCAGCTCCCCAGGTAACATTTGGCAGTGTCCAGAGACCTTTTTAGTTGGTTGCCAGGGGGGTCGTGGGAGGGTATGCTCCTCGTATCCGGTGGGTGGCGGCCAGGGGTGCTGCCCCACAGTCCTAGAGCACTCAGGACAGAACTGTCATTAGTTCCTTGTCAGAAACTCTGCTCCAGGGTGCCCCTTTTTCCACTGAGATTCCACTGCATTTGTTTGTAAAGACCCAGAGCAGTTTTTTCCCAGAGTATAATTCTCAGAGGTTACAGACCAAACCTGCTGAGTTTGCCTGTGCTTATTTATGTACCTCTGGCCAATGATGCCAGGCCCTCTATCCTTGCTGCGGTGTCTTTGGCTCTTTGGAGAGAATACAGAGCAGCTTTTTCCTGGTACTTGCTCCCTGTCCCTACTCCACCAAGGGTACATCAGACTTACAACATGTTGATTGGGGACAGTGGGGTCCCCACTTTGAAGATGAGGAAAGCAAAGATCGGGGAGGCATCGCCTACATATGCAGAGATCGCTGTTCCTAGCTTGGTCCCCCACCCCCTGACGCTGCACATAGTCGTGAGGACTGCACTGGACACCCACCAGCCTGATGAGACCCTTTACAGTTTGACTTGTTTTTTTCCTACCCAGCAGTGCATTTGACACTGTGAAAAGAATTTGAGACCACAACTTCCATGTGACATTCATCAGTCTGGGTGCTTTCAACCCTGTGGTTGATTCTTCAGATTTTAATAATGTAGGCCATGTTTTTTCCTCTTTGCCATTCTAAGTTCAGCCACATTCCAGGCAGGCCAGTTGAAATTCTCTCCCATCACTGATGTCCACACCCAGCATCCTTGCTGGGTCTTAAGAAGTTTTTGGCATTCCTCCCTTTAACCCAGAGCCCCTCCAGGCATATGGAAGCCCTGCCCTTCCTTGGGCTGCGAAGACAACCCCTTCCTGCAGATGTTAGCTCCTTAGTTTGCACAGCTGGACAGGTTCAGTGATGTGCTTGTGGGTTTTTCCTTTTGCTCTTCTTTCTCATTCATTAAGCAGTATTTATGGAGTGTCCATACATGCCTGGCACTTTGTGGTGAATCTAAACTGGGCTTTGCTACTTGCTCCAAAGAGCTCTGGGCCAAGGGATCCTTAGGTAGTTTCTGAGTCTGCCCTAAACGAGCATGTGGGTGCAGCATGGTGGTCCTGCAGACACCTTGGTGGAAGTGGTTCAGCCCTTAAGCACAAGTGCCTGTGCTGCTGGAGTGTTCCTCAGACTCCTTGAGTGGCTCTCATGGATGCAGTGATCTCCCTCTCCACCTGGCCCCATCCCCTGGGACTCTTCACACAGCAGCTTGCTCGTCTGGACAGCCCCCCAGCCTCTGCCTGTGCTTTTTGTTCTCCGCCCTTATTTGTTCCTCATAAACCTGGAATCTTACTTTGAAGCTCAGCTCAAATGCTTTTTCTTCCATACTTCCGTCCCAACTCACAAAGACCCTGACGCCCATGGAGTCTAATCTCCATCTCAGATTTTGAAGCACCCCTTTTCCCCCAGAACTCACGGCTGGGGCTATATCACATGCAATCATTTGCATGTCTGCCCTCTCCACTGTCCCTAAACATCTTGAGGACATAGAAGGTCACAGTCATGGCTGGTCCTGTCCCCATGATGTGTAGGATGGGCTTAGAGGGGTAGAAGCCTGGTGCACTTGTGCCCTTGGAAGGCACGAGTGGGGGAATCATCTCCCATCTTCCCCACAGCATGGCCCAAGCATTTATTTGCTGCCTGCTGAGTGCAAGGACTGTGTTAGTGCCACGTTACAGGTATTAAGGACATATAAATAGTAAGGGAAAGAGGGAAGAGCAAGTCTAATTGTGAGTGGACCAGGAGCTTCCACCATACCTCCCACGCCCTAGCAAGGAGGTCAGTGTGGCATCAGATCTCAGATCCCAGCCAGCGACAGATAAGAGTCTTAGGCCTGCATGTTCATATATGAAGTACATGTATACAGTATATTCATGTACATATATACACACATGTGCAGACAAGTGTGGTCTTTTGATGGTTCTCACTCTTGGGTCCACAGGTCAGGGTTGGGGTGGGAAGTGGCAAGGCCATGATCACCCTTGAACAACTACAGGAGCCCGAGCCCACAGGATTCTATCTGGCTTAAACCCTAGGTTGGTTGTATAGAGGAGGGTGGTACTAGCCATGCTGGTGGTAGCAGAATTGGCCATCTGATCACTTTCTTAACCCTTCCCTACTTAAGTTGGGATCCACTTTACCTTCTGATCTTGCATCTAAGTCTCATTTTCTTTTATAGATTTTCTCCCATTTTAGATTAGACACCAATCCTTGTGAAAAACCTAACTTCTCAGAGGTCTCAGAGGATTGTTGGGAAATTGCAGGAAGTAAATATAAAGTGCTTAACACAGTACCTGTCCCATGGGGTCCCCAAGACTGGGTAGTTTATGATCCCTATTAGGATTGAAGTGATTATTTTACTAAGTATTAGTGTTATACTCAGAGGCTGAACCCAGCCTACTAAAGGAGAGACTTACAGACATCAAGTTATATTTAAGACCCCGTTTATAATTTACATATCTCAGTTTGGTTTGATTTTGAGTTTTCCTTGTATTGTAAACTTAGTTGTTTCTTTTTCCTAGCTGAGTTTTCTTGAAGTGAAAACTATTACTGTAGTAATTAAATGCCTACATGATGTATACACACAATACCTACCTCACTTTAAATAGAAGTATAGTAACTGAGTTTTTCATTCCTGGGTTTAGTCTGTACAAATCAGTTGTACTGTACTTATGGTTAGTGTGCTCTCTTTTTTCCCCTGAGACTTCTAGATTCTCTTCTTGCTGACATCCATGGAAGCTTGGGCCTGGATGCGGCCCTGAAGGTCACTAGGCCCTCATTCCTGATAGCAGTGCGGTTCTCAACTCTGGTGGCAACCTCTCCCTACCCTCAACCCCGCTCACCTTGCCTGTGGGAGAGTTTCCGTGGGCTCTTCTGTCCAGATGTGGACAGGAGGCCCTAGAGTTCAGCACAGAGTCTAGGTTAGTCCACTACTCACTGAAGGTCTCTGTGGCTACAACCTGAGGCTTGTCTGACATTTGGAGTCGCACCTTTTGCATCCAGCCACCCTGGCCTGCGGCTGGCCCTGCGGCACTTGAGCCATGGGAGACCCTGGCTCCTCTGAGCCACCTGCTAGAGTGTCTTCATCCCTACTGCTCTCTAGTGCCTCTGATATTCACACTTTTCCTCCAAAACAATACAGAGTAACCTGCTCTGGCACTGATTCTGGATGTTAGGGTGAAGCACACCTCAGGTTTGAGTCCTACAACTATGTGAGGCTGGATTCACATGCACAGAAAGCTTAGGGGATTGGTAATGCATTTCCTATGCAATATCTTATTTGTAATTCTTCCTCAATGGCAGGAGGATTGTCAGCTCCTTTTCAAAGATACGAGAGGCTGAGGTTAATGAAGGGAGGGGCTTGTCCTGGACCATAGAACTAAGAAAGGGTGGCGTGGGCTCAGTTTCATTCCCAGCCAGAACTTTTGCCTGTGTTCACTCATCTCTCCCAACTTCTCCCTTGCCTGGTATCTTAGTTACTTTTCTCATTGCTGAGGCAAAATATCTGACACCAAAGTTAAAGGAGGAAAGGTTTATTTAGTTAGAACTCACAGTTTGTAGAGGTTTCAGTCCCTAGTCAGCTGGCCCTAAGGCAAGGTGGCATGCCAGAGGGGCATTGCAGAGGAGAAATCGTTCGTAGTTTGCTGGATTCAAGGGAGGAAGGCAGCAAAGTAGAGAAGAAGCAAGCAGCAAACAGCAAGTGATGACCTTCTTTCTGTCACTTATATGCCATCCACGCTACCTACCCTTGGGGCCGGTAGTACTTACACCCAGTGTGGGCCAGCCTTAATCCTAGCATGGCACTATGAATCAATCCCAGCACCACATCCTTGATCCCAGCGTCACACACCCTAGATGCAGCCATCTCCCAAAAGCCCCACCTATGACCATATGAGGCTTTAGGGAGACATCCACATACAGTCAATTAACACCTGGGATTTCCAAAGTGAGGAAGTGGGTTTTCATATTTAATCAACAGTGAGGGATGATGTTGGGTTTCCTGCCTGTTCTGGCTCCAAGGGCATCTCTCAGGCCCCCTTTCTTTTTTTTAATCCTTTGAGTCCCTGTAGGATCCCATTACATTCTCTGAATCTTGCTTGCTATGTATGAAAAATGAGGATAATACATTTTATTTATTCTGCAGAGATAATCCAATTTCTCAATTCACAAATTGTGTGGGCATAGGAAGTAGCTCCTCCTCCTCCCTGCCTCTGTGGTGGTCACCTGCCTCTGCTTACCTCCAGAAGGTGCTAATCCCCAGAGTGCTGAAGCCACCACCCTTATTGGTCTCTTGTCATCTTTATTCATTCAAGAATTTAATACAGCCCGTGTTTCTCGGCAGTATGCAAGAAGCACAAGCCTCCATCAGGTCTTTTCAGGTGGCTGTGTGTTTGGATTATGTGATCATGTGTTTGTATTTGGATATTTAGATAAAATATTATGCTTTCCTCCAAATGCGTGGCCATCTGTGGGCACAGCTTTGCTGTTGTCTTGGCTGCTGTGCTCTCCCAGCATGGCTGTTTGGGCTCTTGCTCATTAGAACAAACTTCACGGAACGTCACACTTGGACAAACGGGCTCTTCCAACTGACTTCCCAGTTCCACTCAACTCTTCTCGGTTGTGTATGTTTGTGTACGCACATGGTGTGTGTGTGTGTGTGTGTATGTGTGTGTGTGTATTAAATCATAACCATTCTGGAGAAGATGTTTTTGTGCTTACTTTTGAGTAATAGTAGCTTTTGGGGGTTGGAATTTCTCACTGTTAGAATTTCCCTCATTTGGTGGTCCCTTCTCTCCAGGCCCTGTGTCCTGGGCGCCTGTGTTAGAATGAGGCCACACACTACAAAGCTTCTGCCATAGCTCCTGCCCCATAGCAGTCACTGGCAACTGTGCTAGGAGGATGAATGAATGTCCAGTTTTCTCTCCCTCACCCCTACTCCTGCCCTAATGCTATTGATGAGGCCAGCATCCTGGGCTGGGTAACCTTGACCTCTACAAGCACCTGAATACCAGCCAACAGCAACTGAAGAATAGGGTGATGGCACACTAGGTGCATTTTGTGTCCATTTTATCAGGGACTCTGTCCGACAGCCCTGTAGTGCTCATGATCATTTCACTGATGGTAGATAAAGTCCTCCACCCAGTCTCTAACTTCTAACAGGCCAACCGGTCCACATTGGCCTTCCCCTTTGTCCAGTCATTAAGACACAATCATGGGAGTTGCCCTCTGGGAAGCTACTGGGAGAGCCATCACCTGGTATCTTTCCTCCACCAAGGGTGAATTGCAGGTGCCCTGGTGCCCTCTGTCCAAAGGGTATAAGACTGTGTCTGCCTCAGCATCCCTTATTCCGTCTTCCTCCAGCATCTTCTTGGACTGTTGGCCTCGACCTGGCTCCAGGCCCTTCCGGGAGCTTCCACCCGAGATTTTTACATGGGGTGGACTTCCAACCACCTCCAGGAGGTGATTTGTGAGCTAGGATGTGAGTTCTGGAGCCACTGGGCCTGGCTCTCCCATCCATATGTTGAGGAAAAACTGTGATTATTAATCCAGAATTTTCTGGTAAAATTCCATACAGATGAGAAGTGAGATGAAGGAATGAGACTTGGCTGGATGCACTCAGGCTTCACTTCAGGGGACGGAAGTCTAGGATTTAGTGAACTGATGGTACTGGCCTTCCTGAGTCTGGGTACCTGGTGAGCCCAGGGCTCCTACGTGCTCTGAAAGGTGGCCACTGTCAACCCCTTGCATAGGTGAGGAAGCTGAGGCTGAGAGCAGCGGCTGCTCAGCATCTGTGGGTCACCTGTCCTATGCCAACCTCATTCCTGACACTAGCCCCACTCATACCCCAGATATTTTGCTCCCTTGCAGGTGGTGACCAGCATTAGCAGCATGCCCTGATTTTCTCTTTGGCTTGCATGGTGCTATTTATTTTCACAAGGAATACATTTCAGGAAACTGCAGCTCTGGGAGTGGTAGAGGCTATTGCTTCAGGACCCTCAGGATGGGCTTGGAGGCAGTGGCTTTGCTGGCCATTCCCTGGGAAATATAGGCCACTCATCATATCGTTCAAGACCACATATGTTTGCAACAATGAACTGTACATGTTTATTCATCCAAGAAAAGAAGATTCTGCTGCTGGAGGTGCATGCTGCCACCAGTCCCTGAGTGCTGTTAGCACAGAAAGTCCCTCATTTAGGACCCTCTGGAGCTGGAGCTGGTCCTGCCCAGTGCGCACAACTGTGTGAGTAGCCAGGAGAAATGTGTGCAAGTGTTAAAAGGCACACAGAGTCACCGGAGATGGTAATGACAATGTTTTGTTATCTTTATGCTGTTTTCTTTGCATGCTTGTTAAAATGTGGAGTCACAGTGTCTGAGACGGACCCTAACAAGGCCCTTCTAATCAGGCCCGGAATGTTTCTGTCAGGCAAAAGAAAAATGCTTAGCTCGAACAAAGCTGTATTTTCCCCCCAAGAAACACATTTGTTTAAAGATTGGCCTGTCAATTTGCGAATCCACATTTTGGCTTTTTGCTCAGACACCATGCTTGTGCCGATCTTCGCCCAAGAAGGGGGAATCATACAAAGCTGCTATTTGTTGTTGGAAGGAAGTAAACTTCATCAGGTCGACTCAGATGTGTTTCAAATGTCACTCAGTACTGCTTTCTTGTAATGAAACGCTGCATACAGATTTCTTCCTGAGGCTCAGGGGGATTAGACCCAGTAAAAGAAGAATTCAGTCTTCCTCGCTGTGGCGCATCAGAGTGAGAAGTTTAAAATCCACAATTTATTCAAATATTGATATTTCTACTTGTCAGAAAAGAGGGGCCTTGAAATTTCCACTGAGCACTGTTGTCAGAAGAATTGCAAGAAATGTGTCAGATAATTCATAAACGGAGTTCACTACTGTGAAATCAGTTGGGAACAGGGAAAAAATATATTCTTGTCGATGTAGAATAGGGGCAATATAACAGAAAATAGCACTCACTTTTCCATCATGTCAAGCAAATGCTCAATTTGGGCCAGGTATTTTTTTAAACAGCCTGCTGCTTCTTGAGAAGCCTAGAATGCATGAAAAATGTTTTGAGTTCTGCTTTGTAGACAAGAGGTCTGTTTGTTGTTTTTTCTCCTCTGAGACCTCGATTTCCCATCCTGTAGGAGCCAATGAGAAGGCAGCTGCTGGCGCCTTGGCGAGGAGGCAGCTCTGCATATGGTTTGCATTAAGGCCCTAAAAAGCTGTGAAGAGCCTGGTAATGATGTAAAGGACTAGTGTAAATTCCAAACTGTTGATAGCAGGGAGAGGAGCTTCAGAGACTTCCTTAGGGATGAGTGTCCCTTCCCATCTCTGGGCCTGATGTTCCTGTACTTGGGAGCTGAGGACTGGGTGACAACATGCCCTGCCCAGAATAAGCATAGTTGAGACCCTTGGTGCACAAGGACATCCCCTCATTTGTACTTCGCGGTAGGCTTTCTGAACACTGGGCTACCCCAGGGGACCCAATGGGAACCTCTGGGGACTGAGTTTGTGTGCATAGTCTGACTACTGTGTGGGCCAGGGTTGCTTGGGAAGGACCATGAACCCATTTTCTCTAAGAAGCCTTATTGAAATGCCTGTGCCAGCTTCAGCCATTTCCTTTTTTGCAAAGCTCTCTTTAGACCATCATCCCTGTCCACCAGTGCATGAGAGAATGTTTGAAGGTTATCAGGGCTTGGGTTTCCTTGGGTACACATTCTGACGGAGGAGCCCAGTGGTCACCACTTCCCCCAAATCAGTCATGGGATCCCCGTTCTATTTTCATGGTAGACTCTGGTGTAAAGGCTCTGACAGCAGGCTTGCTAGCTGTCTGTCCCTGATATAGTAATTCCAGCCTCCACCCTACCCCTTTGCACTCTTTCCCCTCTGTTGCCACCATGGATGCTGGTGCCTTCCCGTTACCTTGCTGACTCTACTCTCAGCTTTAGGGAGCCTGAGTGGACACAGTGGTTTGTGAAATGGGATGTTGGTGGGTGAGGAAAGGAATTGGAGAATCAATAATGGGAAAATAGATGGGGCAAAGCAGAGGGAAGCCAGGCAAAAGTGGAGAAGGATCCAGGACAGGTTCTAGAGATAAAAAGCAGAGTAAAGTGAATACAGTCCTCTAAGCCAGTGTTTAGGATGGGACTCTGTGACAACAGAGACTCTTCAGCTCCTCTCCAATTGGCTACATAAGTAGAAAGGCCCAGGATCTTCTGCCTGTCAGGCTATCCTGATTATCCCTCTGGCCACCCTGAGTGCTGTGGAGTCAGGACTGGAGGTTCCTCATGGCCATGGGGCTATAGTCACATTTGAAGAAAAGTGCAGAGGCCTGCTTTGCTCTGCCAGCTAGGACTGACCCTGCTCTCTGGGGCTCCTACAGAATGACCTAGAAGGCAGGTGTGGGGGAGTACAGAGAGGGCACTGGAGGATTATGACCATGACAATGCATTAGTAGCTGGCACTGGGCCCTGAGTCTCCAGCTGAGCTCCGCGTGGTCAAATCCATTCTGTTAGCAGCCTTGGCTGTAGCCCTGCTGGCACCTGTGCCCCAGGAGTGCATGTGTGGAACTGCAGCAGTGAGCCAAAGATCAAAACCTCTCCCCTCAGCCATTCAAGTGCACAGGGCACAGTTCGTGGACAGAGCTGCTGCGGAGCAGGATGTTGAGTGTCCAGGAAGGATTTTAGGTGGTATGTCGGTCTGGAGTAGAGCATGCTGAAGTTCTGTATCTTGAATAACTTCATAACTTTAATTTCTAAGTTAATTGTTTAACTATGGCTGGAGGGAAGGGCCAGGTTGGGGGAGCTACTGGGTATCTACCAAGAGCGTGGATGAACAGTTAGCAAACTTGGTGGGTTGACAAGGAAAAATGGCCTAGAATTGATGTTTAAAGGTGTTTTCATTAACATTTGTTTTGTATCTGCCAAACTGGTGATGGGGAGGTTTTCTGAACCCCACTAGTCTGGATTTTAGGATTATCAGTATAGCTGTTTCTGGTTTGTGAATATATATGTGTGTATATGTATATAGTTGCATGTATATGTTTGTATATGAATATGCATTTTTTTGTATTTTATCTTTGTTCTAAGTACTTGATGGATGGGGTAGGAGGAGAAGCAGTCCCTTTTGTTAAAGACAGTGGATGCTGCTCACTCTCACTCAAGCCCTGTCCCAGCCTAGGGGGCCTGAGTATTAAGACAGTCTGTGCTGAGGAGACCGTGTCACGCAGTTGAAGGCTCAGATTCCCTGGACAGAGGGGACCCAGGGCTCATTTGGGCAGAGCGCTAGGGTGTCTGCCCATACAGCCCTTGGCCCTGCAGCCCACGTGGCCCCGGCCCCCAGCGGCTCGTTAGCGCACTGCTGCCGGCCTCCACGCCTGCCTGCCGCGCCAGCTCCTCCACGCGTTGCTTACTGTCTGCTGGTGTCTGCGGATCTGTCATCGGTGCTGAGCAGAGCTGGAGCCCTGACAGTGAGGAGGTAAACGCTCCCTGCCTGAATCCCCCATTAACTTTGTGAGGCGTATTGATTTCTTGTAAAAATAATGATATTGACAGGCCTTCCAGGAGTAATTGTTTCCAGAGCGCAGAGGTCAGCACGACGAGGGAAGGGCCAGGAGCTGGGCTCTGGGAGGCTGTGAGCCCAGGGGTGGGCGCTGCTGGCCCAGTGGGACCCTGGGCCCCTGGTAGCTGGTGGCATGCCATAGAGGGCCCCTGGCCAGCATGGGCCTCACAGACCTGGATAGGTGTGAGTAGGTGCCCAGTGCTGTCTGGCTGCCAGCCTCCCTGGGTCATGGTCTGTGCTGTGTTTCCAAGCATAGCTCAGAATCCGTCCTGGTTGCTCTTGGGCTGCTTCAGTTGGGCTGCCCATGCTGGGTGAGTGAGAGCCTGGAGCCTTCTGCTGAGAGTCAGGGTTGACCATTGATGGGTCCTGCCCAGTGGCTTCTGTTCCTAGGCAGTGTCCTTTGGGCCAAAAGGTTTTTGGTAGAGTAGGGGGATTGTGGAGATGCAGGGCCCAAAGGAGGCTCCCTGAGAGGTAATGAGAGTTGCTTTCAGGGTCTGCATACCAGGGTGACCAGGATGACCTGCTGGGGTGAAGTATCGGCAGTTGAGTGGAAGACTGAGATCTCCTGGTGCATGGTTGCTGGGTTTGCTTCCTTGCTGGAGAAACAGATAAAGAGAGCGTATCCCCTGATGTCAGGCCTTGTTGTCCATCCAGGACAGCCATGTGAAGGTATACCTGGCATTTTTCCAGTCCTGGGAAAGTTAAAGGATGAAGAGTCATCCTCTAGAAAGAGAAACCTCAGTCCATTCAGTTTCAAGTTCTAAATGCCAGAAAAGGGGCAGAATGACTTTTCCTTTAGAAAGAGAATCTCAATCATCTGTGTTTAGAATCAGAGTGGGCAAATAATGTGCACATTTTTTAACTCTGACCACATTGTGCACATTAAAATATACTTCTACTTTAACTTGAAGAAGCAAAAATTACTCGAAAGAGGCAATTGCATTGTTTTGGGAATCTTTAGAGTCGATTTGCAGATCACACGTGCTGCCTACAAACTGATGCACTCCTGTCCAAACAGGATGGTGGTCTCCTGCATCTCAATACTTGTCTCAGGTGAGGCAGTGTGGGAAGGAGGTGGGAGTGGAACTCAGACAGGCAGCCATATGTTCGCATAGCTGGCCATGTCCACAATATCTCCTCTATGTTTCTTCCCAAATGAGGAAAATCTGATCAGCATCACTAACAAACTGCAGCTATGGGTTATCAATTAGCCAGGCTAGCGGCACTGGTTCAGTTGATACTGGCTTTGTCCATGGTTTTTTGGTGAAGTTGGTTTGTGTCACTCAAGAAGCTGCCTGTTCAGGTACATCCCCTCTCCTCCTGGTTGAGTCCCCTTCCAGCGCTATTTAGAAGGAGATTTGTGTTCGCCCTAATCCAATAACCATTGCCCAGGACGACCCATGTGGCTCTGCTGGGAAAAGGTGTCCAGGCTTGTAGCAACATCTAATGGGTATTTAGGTGCAAACTAGCTGTGAAGTGTTAAATATTTACATGTGGAATGCCAATAGTAATTGTCCACTTTATCTGAGCTAGCCTAGGGAAATGTCTTATTTGTTTCCATGTTACTTCAATAAACAGAAAGCTGGAAAATCCTCCTGCTATTTCTTGGGGGCTTAGAATTAATAAAGCCAGGCGGTATAAAATATGTGCTTTGGGTTTTTGAATGATCACTTCTGCACCAGGTCATATAATATGGCTTTAACTCCATGTGGCCTGTCTATTAAGCAAGACAGGATGAGCCTCACAAATAATAAAAAATATTTATGCTTTTCTTAGTGATACTAACAAGGTAACATATCAGAGGAGAAATGGCAGGAGAAGAATAAGGTAACTGTGTCTTATGAATTCACGGCTCAGTGGGGTCCCGGCCAGCTCCCATAAACACCCTAGGATTCTCTGTTCAGTGCTGCTATTATTCCACAAATTGTATTTTTTGCTTTTTGTTTGTGAAATCTGAAGTGTCATAAATGCCTCCGTCTCATCTATATTTGATAGTTAATATTAGTCTCAACCAGGAAAGTGCACTTTACATGCGACAATGTACGATTACCTGAGAGTGTTATTGCAAAGGAAAAAATCAATACCAATTTATAATTCACGATCGCAGTCTATCAGTTTTTATGGCTCTCTATCCAGTCTCATTAATTTTTTATTATGATTGACTGGAACTGAAAGATTTTTAACATGTTTCGCTGTTATTTATTCAACCTTAATAATTAAATAAACCTTAATTGGCTGTATTTCGAGGCATCTTGGTGTTGTGGCCAGAAAGGGTTGGGGTGACCATCCATTATTAATGCAAGAGCACCTCACATTTTCTTAGGAGGCAGCTCTGGGAGGGAATCCACTGTGTGCCATCATCAGAGCAAGAGAAATGGATTTTGTTGTCACCTAATGAAATTCTGTTTAAGAGGAGAACATTTGTTTTCATTCAAAATATAAATTATCAATAGCACCTAGAGAAACGTAATAAAATATCCCTGGAGCATTCTGGGTCAGTGCAGTGTACCTGTGCAAAACTTTGATCAGCAGCTAATATCTTGATTAATGAGGCCAAGAGGCCCATTGCACGGAGCATGGCAAATGGGGACACCCTTGCTAAGGGTCTCGCGATTGGTGGTTAACGGGTCCCTTTGAAAGGTGATTGACAGATGGAAAATTGCACTTTCAAATTTCATCCGTATTCATTTCAGATGTTCTTCTACATGTCAACCACTTCCCCTTCTCTGGCAGGCCAAGGCTGTATACATTAGCTGTTTCCACAGCGAAAAAAGAAAGAAGACAATCCCGTATTTGAGCATGCTGAAAGAAAATCAATCATGTCATAAGTGAGAAGTATGGATAAGTTTGAACTGTGGCAACTTTCATCATTTCATTTCTGGCCACGCTGGTGGGTTTTTGAGAGTATAGGGCTATGCAAGGCAACCCCAGCTGGAGGGAAAGTATAATAGAGTTGGGCTACAAGGGAAATTTTTTTTTCTTGGTATTTGTCAAGGAAGTTTCTCATAGTATTGCAGGGAGGGAACATCAAACCCTAAGATTATAGACACTGGACATGTTGACAGAATTGAAAAAAGCTGCTGGTGACTATGACAAGGATACACCACCCTCCTACCCTTTTCAATCAAACCATCAAGCTTGATCCTGACATTTTTTCAAATTTTTGTTTTCACTCGAGTCTCAGAAACAACAAGCTGTATTGTGTCAGGCAGTGAGCCTATTGTTAAAGCTGAGTGGGGGCAACCATTGCATCCTCCTATCCCATGTGGCTCCCTCCTCAGCCTCAGACATGGGCGTGACAGCTCCCAGGAGAGAAGGACCCACCCACCCAAGTGTTCACACAGGGCCCAGAGGCTCAAAGAGGTAGCCAGTGCAGGCAGGAAACTCCAACTTAAAGGAATCCGTAGTGGTTTAATCGGATCTATACATAGTACTGAGCAGGGGCATCATTTTATATTGGAAATGCTGTGAAAACTGTGGGAGACGAACATGTTGCAATTTCACAATCTTGTTCTTAATATTATTGAAAGAGAGCTCTTCTTGGCAGTAATAAATTTAACACAAAAATCAAATACAAAACAAATTTATTCTTCCAGAGCCGATGCCCCAGTCATTTCTTTCTTGTCTTGCATTAAGCTTTAAAATCAACTGTCACTCCCTATCGATTGCATCTGAATTGTTATCTATATTTCTCAAAAGCGCTCTTGACAGTTAATACAGTGTAAATTATAATCTGGGGAAATGCTGCTTGTGTTTGCCAGCAAATTGCTTAGATTCTGAGTAAGGCTTCTTTATTCACCATTCTTTCCTTGTGGCCATCTATTCTAGTAAGGATCATTCAGGCCAAATTATTCTAAATTTACACTCGGCTAGTATGTAAATCATATTGTGGAAATCACCTTTGGAATCACTCTGGAATGTGAAGCAGTGTTAGAGTGTCTGAGCATTGCATTAATGAAACAAATATTGTCTCGGGGGTCCAACCCACCAGGGCAGCCTGGGGAGGGAAGTTGCCGTGTAGGGGTAGGAAGGCCAATTCTGGGTCTGCTGGTACCGGCTCCCTTCCCGGCCATCTTCCTAGAAAGGCCAACACCCTCATTCTCACTGAGCTGCGTGGTCTACTAGGAGACAGCAACCATTCTGTAGAAGCTACCATTCTACAGACATAGTGTGTGAGGGCCTGGGCTGATGCTCCATTCTCGTTTCTTCATCTGCAGATGTGAGGTCAGATCAAGGACTGCGCCGTGGAGAAGCTGATTGCTTTCCATACCAGAGCCGGCCAGTGGGCAGAGGGTACAATCACAGATGCAAGCCAGGGACACCATTTTAAACTTTGTAGTAGCCACACTATCAAAATAAAAAGAAACAAGTACAATCAATTTTAATAATTTTATTTAGCCAAAAGAGGATCACTTCCTTATATAATGAATATAAAAAACTATTGCAATATTTTCAGTTTTTTCTTGTGTGCTAAGTTTTGGTGTGCATTAGGCAATGCATACAGCACAAGGCCACCAGGGCCAGCCACCTTTCATGTGTCAGGTGCCACCTGTGGCTTGTGGCTGCCTTGTTGGATAATGTACTTGAGTTCCACAGGGGCCCCCTAGTTGCCATCAAGGCCAAGATAGAGCCACACTCTTCCTCAAGGTTATAGCCCAAAATCAACAGAGGAGCAAGGTAGGCAAGAGCTGAGAATGAAGTCTGAGGTCAAGAGTCACCTTAACCCAAAGCCCACATCACTGCTGGGAATGAATTCACTCCTGGAAAGTGGAACATTACTCTGTTCACTTCACATATGTGTTAGTGGAATCTCATTTTATGGATGGGTTTGGCTTTTCTTTAGAAAATTTTCATTATTCTAAATGTGTATTGGTTCCCTACTCAGTGAAAATTTGCATTTGCAATACAGGAGCTATTTAAAGAGGTACTTCTATTCCTTTAGGAATAACTAATTTTATATTCATTTATTCATTCAAGAAATATTTATTGAAAATCTATTAGTTTGAGTTAAGGTGGTTAAAAGTGTTCCTGCTCTAAAGAATGGATGGATTTATGTCCTTGTCTGTATCTATGTATTAATATGATATAGATCTATCTATATATAGATGTCTGCATTTGTCAGCCCACCCATCCAGCTCCATTTCCTTAACCTTGTGTCCCTTGGTGTGCTTGGCAGGTATGGGAAGAACAAATGATTATGATGTAGAAGTATGCGGGTGATGGCTCTGGGGTTGTCTGCGGCAGTGCAGGGAAACTCGGGGGCTCAGAGATCCTGGACTATGAAGATGACGGGCTGTGCATCCTCAGAGATGGGTTAGGGAAGGGACTTCTAGTTGGAAGCACATGAATTCTGAAGTAAGAAAAAAGCAAATTGCACAAATACCTTCCACAAACTGTGTTACTCTTAACTAAGGAAGATGGAAATTGTAGTCAGGAGCCATAGGACTCTGTTCTGGGAGTGGCAGCCCTGAGGAATTGTATGCAGGGTTTTGGAAGCATGAAGTGCAGAGGCAAAGAAGTAGAGGTGTTTAGTCACAGGGCATCTTGCTGGTTCTGTCTTTGTTTCTGAACCTGAGGATTGAACTCCATTCCAGAGTCCTTGCCCAGCAATAAGATACTGTTTCTCCTATGCTGGCCTGTGTACCAATTAACGTTCCACTAAACTGTACTCCTGGAGGTCCTCCTGCTACTCATAGGTTCCCATGACAACAAGCAAGTGCCTCCCAGAGGCACTTTAGGATATGCACTGTACTCATCAAAAATCACATTTTCTCCGATCAAAATTTTAAAAACAATGCACTGGAATGTCTATAGAATATTTCCTCACAGAGAAGGTTCAGAACTTGACAGTCCGATACTGTTTTATGAGGTTTAGACTGAGCTTTCTGAAGGGAGGATGCCACATTTGTAATCTCCTCAGAATTTAGTTCAGATCCCAAATGTATATGGAATGCTAGATGGATCCATGAGTGAAGCAAGTTTATGGAATAAGGTAATCACAGATGTTAAGTATAATGCTCTATATCTTCACTTAGAAGGGAATCTCAGTCCAACTATTTCAGCCCAGGCCCCTTCCAGACATTTATCGTATAGAAAATAATAATTACTTTGGAAATTGACCTCATGGTTCGTTGGTATCATTGCCTTTGCATAAAATGTTAGGTCAGATCCCATGAGACTGCCAATACCTGATCACTGTTGACCTAAAAAAACTAGCAGTTTCAAATGAGTATATCTAATATCTGTGGAATGGAACTTTAGCTGGAAGCTGGAACTCAGATGTCAAGAGAAGGATGAACTGCCTCCATGGCTCTCGCCAAAGCCATGAACTCTTTTGCTGTTTGTTGTGTTCTTCTGTGACGTGTGCACGTCTTTCAGTCTTAACTCCTAAAGGAGAGTGCTAGTGAGTTCATGGAGAATTACCTATGAACCTTAAATTCTTCCAGAGTACAACAGGAGAGCCCCTATCTCTTGGATTGGCATTCACTGAAGCTTGGTAGGCCTACATGCAGGGTGGAGAAGCCCATGCAGAGGGTCTCTATCTTGTTCTGCCTGGTGTCCTACCACACAAGTTCTTGCTGTGCACAAATCCTCTGTGTCTTGTTTTGTTGTAACACCTTACTGACCCAGGGCCTCAGGTGATGGGAGTCCTCATTATGCAGTTAGTTACATGCTCATAAAGATCTCACAGAGAGGCAGCAACAGGCTACTAGTTGTTAATAACACTTAGTGTCATTGTCACCAGGTAAGACCTGACTGGCAGAGAGAGCAAAAATAGTTATTGGAAAATAACACTGGGCCTGTGTATTGGGCTGTCCAGTCCAGGGCTTCCCATAGCTCTAGGTTCTGTGAAAAACATCTTGTTGGCTGTTATAGCTGCGTTATAAATGATCCCATAGAGCATACGCTGCTTCAGTAGCCCATGTGTCCACATGAGGGAAGGCTCTGGCTCAAGTCACACCCACCTCAGAGATGATGAATTTGAAATGCTGAAGTGTTCTTCTATACCCATGAGTTTGCTCGCTTTAGAGCTGGGTTGACCCTTAACCAGCTGGAAGGCTGGAGAATGTGTATGAAAGGCTGGAAATCCCTGTGTTTCTCCAGCTAACTGATTGTAGGGGACAGCTAACTAGGTGCACTATTGTTGGAGGCTGAGTACACCTCCAGGTTAAGTAAACTTATCTTAATTTTCTCTAGCACTTGCCCAGTTGAGGAACTTATTCCTTTAACAGGCACAGACTACAGCTTTTGCTTCAGAATAACATGTTTGGTATTAAAAGTGCCACCTCTGCTAATATGAAGTGGGGTCTATGTGTATTTATTATGGGGAAGGATGTTACAGGTAGGAGGCAAGAAGACAATTTGGGAATGTTCGTTAACTGAAAAGCTGCAGATTCCACTGGATTGTGATTTTCCATCTGGCCACACTGGTTGGGAAGCTGTGGTTGGGTGTGAGCTCTGCTGTCAGTTAGGGGTCCCCAACTGTGAGCTGCAGCCCTCGCAATGAGGCCCACCCCAACTCATTAAACCAGAGCAAACTGTACCGAGGGCGCCGCTGTGCGATTTTAATATTTGGTGCATGTGACAGGATCATTTTAGTGATTTGCAGGATTTATCTCCTCTTAAAAGTACTGCCTAAGGCTACTCTAATTGGTAGGAAAGCAAATTCCCTCTTCTCCTCCTGTCAGTCTTTGTTTTATTTACTGAGAACTGCCGAAACCTATTTACACAATAATGAGGATAAATCACCGGGATGCTTTCAACACAAAGAGAAATGTGGTGGAGTTGAAAGCTGTACAATTAAAACAAAATTCCAGATATTCCTGAAGTGGTGTGTGCAGTTAGGGAAAGCAAAATAAAATTAAGACAAATGGTAGGATCGCACCCTGGACCAGCTCGGGAAGCTAATCAGGATCAGAATTCTAGAGATATTTTATGATGGGCAATTTCACTTGAAATGGCAATGAAGTAAATGCCTGTGAGTTACCATCAATATTTGTAATAAAAATAAACAATCATGCATTTCTCTAGCCTGCAAATAAACAGGGTAAGTTTAGGCGTCATAATTATGACATTGCCGGAGTGGTGGTAAGTCATGTGAAAATGTCAGCTGTGTGTTTGCAGCCTCTGGGTTATTCCCAGCTACAAGGGCCACAGACATTTGGATGAGACTCTGCAGATGTACTTGACTGTCTAACCTGGAAGGCTGCACTTATTTAGATGTTAAGAGTAGCCTACATTTGAGAATAGTTCTTATGGGAGGGCATGCCACGCAGAGACTCATTGCCAAAAGGATTATGCATAGAACTGGCCCTCCAACTTGTCTTAATAGTTGTTGGGTTGATGCCTGATTTCGTTGGCTCTTATGTACTTGAACTTGGCACTGCTGCGTGTTGGGTGATGAGTGTTTTCGGTGTCCCAAGTCCTCCAGGTTTACAATGGGACTTCAGCAAACTCAGTCACCCTTAACTGCAGCAGTCACAGGTGTGGCCTCAGTCCTACTCACAGTGACCCTTTCTAGAAGCCCAGCCTGTTTGCCAATTGTGTGGCTCAGTGAAGTTTGTAAGCACATTCTAAGGAGCAGTCGCCAACAGGGCAACTTGGATCACCCTCATGTTGTGTACCCTAGGAATGCTCATAAGGGCAAAGCCTGACCGAAGTACAGTGATGTAGCTGGCTGTTTAGGAAATGGGATTTTCTAGTGAAAGAGTTTTGAGTTAAACTTCTGAAAGTGTTAAAAACTAGAGGCCCTTTGATGTCAGGCAGTGAGTCTAGAAGATGGAAAATGGAGTCCCAGGCTCATTCTTGTCCCCTCTTGGTCTGACTCTTGCCAGGTATTCACTGTCCCTGGGGGTTGGACCAGATGTGTCCAAGGTCCTTGCCAGTGCTAAGGCTTGAAGAATCTGTGGCTTCTGTCATTTTTCCTGCACCTCTCACGCCTCTCCCAACTGCCCCTGACAACTCCCCAAGGACCACGCCCCACCCTTAGGTTATAAACTAACCTGTATTTCTCTTTGTATCCTGGCAGCTTAGGTGATGGCTGCTCAGTTATCCTAGAAAAAAATAATTCACATAAGCAGATTTTAGCACATTTACCAGGTCTTTTAACTTCATCTGACACTGTTTGGATGGAAGATGAGAGAAGTATATTTTTATATCCCAAGGGAGTTACTTTATGATGACTCTTTCAAGGTGAATATTGGCATTTATTTAGCCTGAGCAGAAAATAAAAAAGAACATATAGAAGCATGAACCTGGAAACACTGGAGTCAGCAAATAGTATTTTATTTTGTTGCTTTGAATTGCTATCCCTCAAACACAGCTAAATCTAAGTTAATTTAAAGTTTCTCTTGAGGAATTCATATCAAATTAAAGTGTTCTTCTGCTGTGATGACAAGAGCTGGGAACACATCTGAATTTCCTCCAAATTATGGTCTATTTTTACAGTCTCACAAGATTTGCCTTTGTGGACCTTATTCCACTATCTTTGAGAGAAAATTAATTTAACTAATGACAGCTCAGACTAAAACATCAATCAAAAGAAGAGAGAAATAACAGGACGATCATTGAAGAGCGTAGAAGCAAAGGCTGGATCCCTGCCTGAACTTACCGCCCCGACTTTCCTGACATCGTCCTACATACAGTACCACCGCCCCATGATTTCCAGTCCTGCCCCAGGGGCCCAGTGTGTCGTTGCCCAAGGAGCAGGATTCTCTTCATTCCTGGCTCTTGTCCTCCTCGAGCTGTGGAATGGCTAGTCCACAGAGCAACTGGGAAACCCATAGTTTCCCTCCTGGCTTCCCCTCGCAGGCAGTTGCTGCCTGCACCGTGCACATGCAGAAGGTTTTATTTATTTGTGTTTTAACCAAATGGTTGGTAGTTCTTTTGGCCTGTTTGAAATTACCCAAGCTGTTCCAGGGCGATGGCCTCTGCCTCCGTGTCTTTCGGTATAATCAATCTCCAGGCAGGGATTTGAGGGGAACAACTTCCTTATGTTCTTAACCATCCAACACACATAATGGGGCTTTGTGGCACTCTGTTGGCATCAAGAAATGCCAGCGGATTGTTTAGAAAATTTAAGACATTTCCATTGGCAGTTACCCACGCTGCTTTTGATTTCGTTGAGCGCCACCTTATTGATGTTGACTCCGATTTATGAATGATGAAGTGGAGGACATTTGCTATCAGAAGCTCACAATGTAGCTCTTAATAAAAGATTAAACAAGGAAGGGAAGGCAGCGCGGATTTCTGACACACTGCTGATAAGAAGCCTCAATTCAAGGCTGCGAGGAGGCAGGAGCGAGACAGTGACAGATGCTGAATGGGGGACGATGAACACATGTTGCTCTTCGCACTGTGACGTGTAGCCATGTGGAAAATCTGTCTGAAGAACTTTCTACAGATCAGACATTGAAAATGTTTTCTCCTTACTCCAGGCTATACGTTATCCAAGGATGGAAAATTAATAGACATTCAGGAGTGATGCCGGCCAGCGGGCCGGGCAGCCTTGCTGCTGGAAAGGCACTCCCAGTGCCTGGGCTTCAGGAGGAGGTGGCGGGCAGTGAGCTGTCAGTTTGAGAAATGAGGGGTGTAAGAGGCTGGGACCAGCTTGGCAGATGTGCAAGAGGAGCCGGGAGCATATTGATCAATTAAATATGCAAATACCTCAGCAAGTAAAGACAGAGATAAATAAACTGACAGAAACATCAAACTGCACATTAATGATTCCATGAAGTGCCCATCCCAACAGTTTAGTTTTAAATAAACGCTACTTTACCAAAGTCAGTTTATAATGTAGCTAATGACTTGAGTGGGGCAGGGAAGCAGTGGTGCCTGTGAGCCCGGCCAGCCTCCTGGGGTGGGGGGTGGCCTCCCCTCTCTGAGCCTAGGACCAGGGGAGGAATTCAGGTTTCCCTATAACAATGGCCCATGAATCCCATTGTTCCCGACTTTTTCAGACCATTTCTATATCATTTCCTTTCTCAGCCTCCCCAAAGAAAGCCTGATTGTTCCGGGCCAGACTTTGACTGCAGTCTCCTGCCCACGGGTGAACCCCGTAAACCCGGGACCCTGGATTAGATTTCATTCCTGCGCTGCAGACCTGGCCTGGCAGAAATGGTACCTTTTGTCCATGACTTTTACTCTGTGAAAGGCACCTAATTATGACTTAGCTCTTCAGACTAATGAAATTATCGTCTTGTTCTCTTGCTTCTGTACTGTTGTCA
>NW_004955477.1:7485482-7487982 GCF_000276665.1 Chinchilla lanigera | reverse complement strand
AAATGTATCCTATCAAATGGTAAATAGTCTATTCCAAATGATGAAAATATTCTTTAGATACTCTCTGATGGAGTTAAACTAATTGGTTGAAGGTGGCTTAAAGCCGTGCCCAAAATTAGGTTGTGGCTGCTTGTTGAGCCGGTCATGCCCCACGGCGTTGTGCTGTTCTCAGTGGCACATTATGTTTGCTGATCTGCCCTTGAATTCTGGAGTCCCTCTGGACCCAGGGTCCTGGCACAGTGAGGTTCTGGGTGCTGGGCATGGAGCCAGCCCACTGCCCAAGGTTGGGATGCTCATGCCACAGTTCAGGAGCACAATTACCACACTGCCAGAGGATGTTAAAGGTTCTGTTGTATATTAATTTTAAGTTGCAGTGTCTGCACTACAAGATGACGCCACTAGCATTTTGATTAAGGATTTTATACATGAAAAAATTTTCATTATCTGAGTTCCCAGAGCCCTCCCTGATTGGTTGCCTACCTGACCTGCAGCTGTGTCTCAGTGTCAGGGTAAGGACTCGGGCATGCAAGTGTGCCCTGCGCTGTTTTCTGTGTTACATGAGCAATTAGTGAGGCTTTTGACTCCCAGGGAGGTCAAGACTCTTCATGACTGAAAGAAAAAGAAAGGCACTTCAGTAGATTTTGCTTTTCCCTTTGATATCAGGAGCGTATGGGAGAAGTCACTGAGCTCTGGCCCAGGGAAAGCAGGCAGAGCTGCTCTCCACACTTATGGAGCCTGTACAACTTGTATCCCCGATGTGACATAGCCATAGAAGAAGTTAAGGAATATGGCCTACTTTTTTCCCCTCCCATTATTCATCTTGGTCACTTTCCTTAACTCTTTAACATCTGCCTGAATTACAGGGGAGGACATCTAGTCATTAAAAGGAACAATTCCCCTGCATGTTCGCTTTTCAGATATGTAAAGGGGAAATTTGAGTGATGTTCAAGGAGTACGTATGGCTGGCCATTAGGACCTGGGAAAATAAGGCGGTGGAGGCCTTAGGGGATGGTGGTGGACAGAACCTCCTGACGTGGAAGCTGGGCTTGGTAGTGGTGGGTGAGACCAGCTCCCAAGAGAGGATTATTCCATGTCTGAGCTGTGTCCTGACCCACAGGCACCCACTGTGGCATTTGCCTGCTCCCAGGTAGAGAAGCCCTCTAGTGGGCAGGAGTGAGACTGCGCTGTCTTGCTTCCAACTCCAATCTTGCCCCTTTGGACCCCAAATTCACTGGCCCTCAGCCCAGCAGGAGGGCAAAGAAATAGGAGAGCCAGGACTTCCCTATGAGCTCCAAGCATAGCCATGTGAGCAGAGGAAACATTCATGTGTTTATGGGCTGGGGTTTTGACAGCAGACAGAGGTGACTGCCCTGCCCTTTGCAGGAAACTGTTTGGGCCTTTCAATGATGGGAGCTGGTGGCCATTCCAGACTTTCCTCTTGGGAAGTTGCACTTGAGAGGAACAAACCTCCACTCAAGGGGTTGCTAGGGGAAGGTAGGGCCCGTGCCCGTCCCCTCCTGTGCTGTCACTCCTCTGGCCCACACAGTGCCATCTGTACAGACCTGCTGTACTCTGCTCACACTGGGGTTTTGATAATTCTCTACCTTTTTTTTTTGTAATTGCAGAATCATAAAATATTTTAATTTCAAGGTTAGCAATTTTCTCTTGCATACTTAATTTATAATTAGCTGGTTTATAAACCTGTTCTGCGAATATAATTTTACTGTTGCCAAATGTTCTTCATGAATAATTAAGGGCAAATCCCTATTTATCAAATTATTAATATACCTAATAGCCTTGTTTTCATAAACAATGCATTGGAGTTGGATTTAAAGAAAACCTTCTCAGAGGGATCCCGTGTTGGGTTCCCACTGCGACGGGCCCCGCTCTGGTGTCTGCACAGAGGGGTGCTTGTGCTGTGTTGATGTCATGGCCCCGGCCTTCTTTCCACCACAAAAGCGCAGGTATCAGTAGCTGGACAAACACAATGGCCATTCACCAGCAGGCCTGGGCCTCCAAGCCCTGGTGAACAATGTTGTTATTTGTTCTAGCAATTCACCAGGAGCATTTTTGGGAGGAAATGTAACAGATGAAACCATCCTTTCAGCCTTTAAAGATCTCTTTAACTCTACCCCCAACTGTTTGAGGCACACTAGTTTTCAAAGTGAGGGAAACTTTACATGTGGCTTTGGCCGTATGGGAGCAGGCCACAGTCTTGGCCTCTCAGTCAGAGGACCAGGACCAAGTAGATTCAAGTCCAGGAGACAGAGCGGGGAGCACACACTGAGAGGAAGGTGAAAAGTCACGCTGAGGGTGTGAGGCTCAAGCACGCAACCCCTCCTGAGTGCCTAGAAATTTCATTTGGGACAGCAAAACTGTTCTCTTTCATTTGGGACAAAACTAGACTTCAAATCATTTCCTCACAAAGAGGAGGTTCCCAGCTCACACCTCGAAGTAGTTTGAACAGTTGAAAGAATAAACCCACCAGGCTAATTCAGAA